>NC_066583.1:429007963-429365844 GCF_024323335.1 Lathyrus oleraceus | reverse complement strand
AAAGAAAAAAAGTGGAAACTAAACAAAACATTGCCATTTTTTTTTGAAAAACTGCAAAAATAGAAAGACAGGGAACGAAATATTTGAATGCAAAAAGACGTCCTTTATTTATGATAAAAAATGCAAGTGTCACATAGATGAGCCCTACAATGAGTCATTACGCCCTGGCGGAACGTAAGACTTGGATATGCATGAATAAACAAAGAAAATTACTCCTCCAGACAAGTGGCTTGGACAATCTCCTCAGAAGACCAATTGTTGAGAACTTCACCCGGGATCCTCGGACGCACCCAGTTATCGATGTCGCAATCACTATCCCCATCTTCATTGTTGACCGCGAAGACTAATTTGACTTCTCCTTCAACCATGTTAACGTTGGCTCCACCATGCTAGGGCATGGGACTGTTGACGATATTAGGAGCTAGTGCAAAGTTAACGGCCTTTGAATCAATGAGGTCCTGAAGTACGTGCTTAGAAGCTTTGCAGTTCTCAATATTGTGGCCAGGTGCCCCAGAGTGGAAGCTACACCTAGCGTTGGCGTCATAACCCACCAGAAGCCTACCAACGGGAGGAGCCAGAGTGCGCAACTGCACAAGTTGTAGTTGTTGAAGACTAGAAAGCAACTGAGCGTACGACATTGGAAGAGTGTCGAAACGCCGGTCCATCGTCCTTGGCCTCGGTTGATAGGCGGGTTTGTTACCCGGTTATTGTGGTTGGTACTGAGCTGGTTGACGATGTGGTTGTCGTTGTTGTTGTAATGGTGCTGCAATTGGAATGGTCACAGCCGCAACATATGGTTGCTGATGATAGTTCTGAAAGTTATTCCTCCGGTTATCCCTGTTCTGATAAGAAGATATGGATGGCACTTGCATCCCCTTTTCTCCTCTTCTGTCCCTGAACGAATGGCTTCTTCACCCCTGATGAGGATCCATCTCCACTCTGGGTCTTGTATGTCCTCAGGTAATTCTCCACCCTCTCTCCGGTAGAGACTACATCAGCAAAATTGGAGGCATTGCAACCCACCAGGCGCTCCAAATAAGGTCCTGGCAGAGTGTTCATGAACATGTTAGCCATTTCCTTCTCCAACATAGGAGGTTGAACACGGGAAACTATTTCTCTCCAGCGTTGAGCGTATTCTCTGAAGCACTCATTGCTTTTAAGAGACAGATTTTGAAGTTGAGTTCTGTCCGGAGCCATGTCTGCATTATACCGATACTGCTTCACGAAAGCCTCAGCCAAATCCCTCCAGCAACGGATGTGGGCTCTGTCCAGCCTCATATACCATTCCAGGGATGCCCCAGCTAGGCTGTCCTGGAAAAAGTACATAAGCAACTTTTCGTCATCGGAGTATGCAACCATTTTACGGAAATAGGCTTGCACATGGGTCTTCGGGCAAGAGTTGCCATTGTATTTGTCAAATATCGGGACCTTGAATTTCGGTGGCACTCTCACACCTGGGACCAGCCCTAAGTCAGCAACATCTACTCCCAGAGGATTTTGTCCTTCCACTGCCTTCAACCTCTCTTCCAATCTTCTAAACATGGGGTCCACACCATGACCCATACCAAAGTCTTCCTGCAGTAGGGGGAACTGATCGTCCTGATCATCATGAACGGGATGTTGACCGGAGGTGACATGTAGGATTGGGATAGGCCCCGGTCCATTGGGTCCATTAGCCTCTCCAGCTGGAGGATCAGTCACCGTCTCTGGTTGAGCAGGGGGATTCCTCTGTATCATCTGCCTGAGCTCTTGCTGTCCCTGAGCCACCCCTTGAACCACATCCATGAATTGATTCATGCGGATTTTCATCTCGGCGAACTCTGCCTGTAGGCTTTCCATTACTCTCTGTTGGTTTCTGCGGGTACCGTACCGGTGAGTGCCTGGGTCAGCTATCCTGATAATGGAACACCAAACAAACTGAGAACACTGTGGCGGTACCTGTTATGCAAGACATGCTAATGAATATGTAAATGCAATGACATGTTTATCAATTCCAAAGGTATTCTACCCCTTGATTCCAGTCTCTCAATAGATAAACGATGTAAAAAAAAAACTAAGTCGTTGATGAGAACCAAGAAAATTCCGACTAGAATCAAGTAGAAGATATAAACCCCACATAAATGGATAAACATGTGTGAATGATTATGAATGCAAAATGATGTGATGCAAAATGATGTGAATGCAGTGCAGTGGCATGGGAATCAGGATCGTTGTATTTGCTTGAACATCTGTCAGGTTGCACTATCTGGAGAGAAATTAAGAGCACACCAAACAAAGGTCATGGGATGGATCATGTTATCCTTAATATCAACCATCCATTTTGGTGGATTATGGTTTACACCTTATCAACACCCAAGTTTCATTGATATTAAGGATACCTGATCGGATCAACCATGAATCAAGGGTTTGTTGCAAGTCACGAGCATGGAGTTTAGGTTAAGAACCACCCAAAAGGAGTGTACTAAGGTTTAAACCTGCCAAACATGTTCTACAAAAGGTTCCCATAGTCATAATCCATCTTTCGGATATTATCGGAGGAACGACTACTCGTATTCCAAAAATATTCTCAAGAGAGACTCTTATGAGTGTAGTATCGCGTAACAATCGTATCAAATCTTACACTTGAACGACTTTCGCACTACGTCCTACGAATAGGCCAATATGGGTTTGGTAAACTAAGGTCCCCGGCTTCTAAGGTCTATATTGGAAAAAGTAATGTCTAACCACAACTTACTTGTGTGACATTATTGATCTTAACATGACCTCCACCAAGTGAATGGGCTTGCAAGTCAACTTGCTAAGGAATAACTCCACACAAGTCGACAAGACTATGCCATTCTCCTATCCTAAGTGCACTCGAGTTCGGGTATAGAACTCATCTCACAAAGATCACCAAGCAGCCATAGCCAGCCAACAGATACAACAATGATATGTACATAATGCAATAAGGTAAAGCAGGTAAATTAATAACTATACAAAAGCACGAACACCCAATAAACAAACAAACTACAAAAGCTAGGAGGGACTCGCTTAGGGAAACCGGGTCCCCAGCAGAGTCGCCAACTATCGCAACCTGAAAAATACAGTGTGCGAAAAAACAACCGGCGAAAGAAAATGACAGAAGAGTCGCCACCGTGCGTTATTTATCCTAAAGGAGGGAAAGGAAACGCTCGAAGTAAACCTGAAAAGAGGAAAGGAAAAGACAGGGTCTCACAACCAAATCTTGGGTTCGGGAGTCGGTTATGCGAAGGGAAGGTATTAACACCCTTACACATCCGTAGTACTCTACGGGATCCACTTTTGTAGTTCTTGTCTAAAGGGTGTGAGTTTATCTTGTGTTGTTTACTAAAAAAAGGGGTTAAATGAAAATGACTTGCGCGGATGTCGCATCCACTGCATACGTATCTCATTTGAATATGAGAATCAGAGTCTTCGTAGCTCGGCTGACCTATGGGTTGGGGGGATATGGGCTCGCTAAGACATCGCGTCTTATGCCTACGTATCTCATCTGGAATGAGAATCAGAGCAAGCCGTAGTTCGGCTAACTACGGGGTTATGGATTGAGTTTTGGACGAACGATGTTACTACGCAATCTACCGGATGCTCGACCTTTGGAGACTTACTCGCCTGTAGTAGAAGGAGTAAACGTGTGTTTAGGAGAAGAAAAATCAATGAAGGGTTAGGGTTTGGGATGCTCATGCAAAAAGAGTCCTGGACGAAGGAACCTGTAAAACAAAAATAAACACACAAAAACATTGCCTCCTATCGAGGTCTTCCAGCTAGGAAAACAGTAAAATACGGGAAAAATGTAAAAGTACCACGCGGATGAAGATTCGAGGTAACAGCAATTAAAGGAACGATAAACCCTGAGATCCCTCCAAGCTAAACACCATCAAAGAAAGTGAGTCAGTACAGGTAATCGGAATGAACCTCTAGGGGGTATCCCACAAATAAAGTGGAAAACCACGCAAGTTATCCCTGCAAAAGTCATGTGAGCCCTCAGAAAAACTCAACAAACAGGTTAGAGACAAAAAAAAGGGTAATCAAGGGTTGCCCCCAAATCAAAATGTAACCACATGAATCATGCCATTAAAATTCACAAAAAAGACATGCATCAAAAGGGTATCAAATTCACCCATAATACCTCAAACATTCAGAGTATTCAAATTCAAAGCTCAAAGGTAATGGGAATAAGGGCAAACCTGATTGGAGAGCTTGATTGAAATTGAGTTGCACCCGTGAGGTTTACAAAACAATCTTTAGGGTTTATGTGAGGCAGAGGTGATTCTGTGCAGTTGAGTTCCCTTCAGGGTTTGGAGGCTGCTCTAAACTCCGTTAGCTCTTCTCTCACTATCTTTTTCCAGCCAGGGTAATAGGAATAGAATTACCTTTTGTTTCACTAAAACTCTGAATTTATAACCTGATTTTTGTGGACCTGTGGGCTCAACTGAGAGAGGTCCAAGTCCAAGATTTTTTCTTTTATTTATTTATTTATTTTTCGTTTTTCTTTCCGTTTTTTTTTTCAAAACACGTGGGCTTCGCCTAGCGAGCATGACAGCTCATGAACAAACCTTTGCTCCTTCAAGATTAACATTTTGACTGACGAATAGACCCCTGTTAGAAGTAACTCAAGTCTTTCCCTTGTGTTGACTGATAATCTAAATAGAGCCCACAAAGTGTCCTGGATGATGTTCAAGCTTCTTGGATCCGATTCCGATTGCCATGATGAAATGCAAATGCTAAATGATCTAAAAATGAATGCATACATGAGGTGTAAAGCGTATGCTTCCAGGAAAAATGAACGGTAAATTTTGGGGTATTACAGCAAGATGTCAACTCAAACCGACAACGATCAACTCCTCATCCACTACTTCCAGGACAGCTTGTCCGGTGCCGCATTGAGATGTTATATGGGCTTGGATAGTGTGAACATTCTCTCCTTCAACGACCTTGGCGAAGCCTTTGTCAATCAGTATAAATACAACGTTGATATGGCTCCCGATAGGGACCAACTGAGGGTTATGTCCCAGAAGGAGAAGGAAACGTTCAAGGAGTACGCCCAGAGGTGGCGTGAATTGGCCGCACAAATTGTGCCCCCGCTCGAAGAGAAAGAAATGACGAAGATCTTTCTAAAGACTTTAAGCTCTTTCTACTACGAGCGGATGATCACTAGCGCTCCCTCTGATTTCATCGAGATGGTGAACACGGGGATGCGACTAGAAAAAGGAGTCAGGGAAGGACGCCTGACCAGAGAAGAAGGCTCTTCTGCCAAACATTATGGGGCGTTTGCCAAGAAGAAAGATGGAGAAGCACATGCCGTGTCTTCCCATATTAAACAAAGAAGACCCTCTGTGAAGAGGAATATTGTGCGCCCGGCCAGTACCCAGCACCAGGTGGCTCATATAGCACCTGCCTTCAGGGAAAATCAACATTATCAACATCAGAACCAACAACATCAACATCAACAGTATCAACAGCAACAACATCGTCCGCAACAGCAGGCCTACCAGCCTCGAAACAACAACAATACCAGCACTAGCTATGATAGGAAGAGGGTCACTTTTGATCTTATTCCAATGACTTATGCAGAGCTATATCCTTCATTGATCGAAAGGAAGCTGATCACTCCACGCGACCCACCAGCTGTACCGACCAACCCTCAGTGGTGGTACAAGCTCGAGCTTCACTATGTTTATCATTCCGGTGCTCCCGGACATGATGTGGAGAACTGTTACCCTCTCAAGACCAAGGTTCAAGACCTTGTTAGAAGCGGTACTTTGTTTTTTAAGGACGTAGGTCCCAATGTTAAGAAGAACCCATTGCCCGAGCATGGGAAATCTGCTGTTAATATGGTTCAGGGTTGCCCTGGCAAGTACAAGGTCCAATATGTCAGCCATATCAAACAATCATTGGTCGAGATGCATAGACTAATATGTGGATACAGTCACTACGAGCATGACCATGACAGATACTGTGTGTGCACTGTCAACGAGAGAGGATGTCGCCAAGTCAGGAAGGACATCCAAGAGATGTTGAATCAGGGTGTGATCGAGATACTTCAGAATCGTGATGAAGATGAAATGAATGTTATATCCCTTGTATTCAGAATACCCGAACCTGTTATTGTCAAATATGATGGCAGCAAGAAGAAGGTTTCTCCCTCTCTTATTATCAAGCCAGCTGGCCCTGTTCCATACTCTTCAGACAAGGTTGTTCCTTATTGATATAATGTGGTTGCATTAGAAGATGGGAAGGAGGTGTCGTTGCCCTCCACTTCTTTGACAAGTATCTCTGACGTCAGTGGTTTGGCCCGTAGTGGTCGTGTTTTTTCGGCGCCACCGAAACCCCATGAGGACGTGTTGAGGAGAAGAATCGATGTTGTTGATAATTCTGCCACCCCTGTGGGACTTCTTCTACTTCTCCGAATCCGACACTTGTTGTTGATAGACCTGTCGTCTCTGTTAGAGCTCCTGTCCCTGTTGGCCAGAATGGCATATTGAGAGAGGACTGTGATGAGATATCGAGGCTCATTAAGAGGAGCGAGTATAATGTTGTAGATCAGCTGCTTCAAACTCCATCAAAGATATATGTGTTGTCTTTGTTGATGAACTCTGAGCCACACCACGAAGCTTTGCAGAGGGTGTTGGACGTGGCATACGTGGATCACGATGTCACAATAGAACAGTTTGATAGCATTGTTGCAAACATTACTGCTTGTAACAATTTGAGCTTTTGCGATGTTGATCTTCCCGAGGAGGGAAAAGACCACAATTTGGCTCTACATATCTCCATGAACTGCAAGGATGATGCCTTGTCTAATGTGATGGTAGATACAAGATCATAACTGAATGTGTTGCCAAAATCCACTCTGGCCAAACTTTCATACCAGGGGCCTCCCATGAGGCAGAGTGGAGTGGTAGTCAAGGCTTTTGATGGATCCAGGAAAACTGTGATTGACGAGGTTGAGCTCCCAATCAAGATAGGACCTAGTGATTTCCATATCACTTTCCAGGTCATGGATATCCACCCATCATATAGCTGCTTGCTTGGCAGACCATGGATTCACGAGGCAGGCGCCGTGACATCCACCCTACACCAAAAGTTGAAATTCGTCAAGAATAAAAAGGTGGTCGTGATAGGGGGAGAGAAGGCTCTCTTGGTAAGCCATTCGTCTTACTTTTCTTATATTGATGTTGAGGATGAGGTTGGGACGTCGTTCTAAGCCTTATCTATTGCTGAGCCTTTAAAGAAAGGAACTTCTTCATTTGCGTCCTACAATGATGCGAAGTTTGCCATTGAGCATGGCGCAACTACTGGTTTAGGACAAATGATTAAGCTGGAAGACAATAAATCCCGGGCTGGCATAGGGTACTCTTCAGGCACTTTCAATGAGCATGGGTTGTTTCAGAGTGGAGGTTTCATCCACACGGTCGAAGACCAAGAGGCTGTTGCTATAGTGGAAGATGATGCAGAGGAAAACTCTGGCAACTTTGTCATCCCTAGAGGAGTCTGCAATAATTGGGTCGATGTGGATGTTCCAACAGTTGTCCATAAGTCCACATAATGTGTTCACTTTTGTTCAAAAACCCTTCTCCCATGCCAAAAGGAGAAGTGATGACATTGTTGGCACATTAATACAATGATATTCATTCAATAAATTCATGTTAAATGTTTGTTTTTCCAAATTATTTTCACTTTTTGCTTTTTTGCATGAAATTGGTGATCACATAAAACCCTAAAAAGAGAATAAAATCAATCTTTTCATCTGCATAATGATTTGCCTTGTTTGAATTCTAAAATCTCTTTTATATCCAAAATCATTATGCAGGTTGATCAAACCCATTGAACATAATGATCCAACACCATCTCCCAACTTTGAGTTCCCTGTATTTGAGGCCGAAGAAGATGATGTTAAAGAAATTTCTGATGAGATCACCCGTCTACTTGAGCACGAAGAGAAGATCATTCATCCGCATCTTGAGAATCTGGAGACAGACGACTTGGGGTCTGAAGATTGTGTTCGTGAGGTGAAGATTGAGGCACTCTTAGAAGAGTCTGTGAAGAAGGGTTGACTGAGTTGCTACGAAAATATGTCGACGTCTTTGCCTGGTCATATGAAGACATGCCTGGTCTAGATACTGATATCGTGCAACATTTCCTGCCTTTGAAGCCTGAGTGTGTGCCTGTGAAGCAGAAGCTCAAAAGAACTCATCCTGATATGGCAGTGAAGATTAAAGAAGAAGTTTAGAAGCAAATTGATGCGGGGTTTCTGGTGACTTCTACATATCCTCAATGGGTGGCCAATATTGTGCCCGTGCCTAAGAAAGATGGAAAAGTCTGAATATGTGTGGACTATAGAGACTTGAATAAAGCTAGCCCGAAAGATGATTTTCCTCTACCACACATTGATATGTTGGTAGATAATACAGCTAAGTTCAATGTCTTCTCATTTATGGACGGATTTTCCGATTACAATCAGATTAAAATGGCACCCGAGGATATGGAGAAGACAACATTCATCACACCTTGGGGAACATTCTGTTATCTAGTGATGCCCTTCGGTTTGAAGAACGCCGAAGCCACGTATCAATGAACTATGACTACCTTGTTTCATGATATGATGCACAAAGAGATCGAGGTATATGTTGATGATATGATTGCTAAGTCGAGAACGGAGGTTGACCATGTAGAGCACTTGTTGAAGCTTTTTCAACGTTTGAGGAAGTACAAACTTCGTCTGAATCCGAACAAGTGTACATTAGGAGTCCGTTCCGGCAAGTTATTGGGATTTATCGTCAGTGAAAGAGGTATTGAAGTTGACCCTGCCAAGGTCAAAGCAATACAAGAGATGCATGCGCCCAAAACTGAGAAGCAAGTCCGAGGTTTTCTTGGCCGCTTGAATTATATTTCCAGATTCATATCCCACATGACTGCCACATGTGCGCCAATATTCAAGCTCCTCCGGAAAGATCAGCATTATGATTGGACCGAGGATTTCTAGAAGGTCTTTGACAGTATCAAAGAGTATCTGTCTGAGCCTCCAATTCTGTCTCCGCCTGTGGAAGGGAGGCCCTTGATTATGTACTTGACTGTTCTCGAAGACTTTATGAGTTGTGTACTAGGTCAGCAAGATGAATCAGGGAAGAAAGAGTATGATATATACTATCTGAGTAAGAAGTTCACTGATTGTGAGTCTCGATACTCAATGCTTGAGAAAACATGATGTGCTTTGGCTTGGGCTGCTAAGCGCTTACGCCAGTATATGTTGAATCATACGACTTGGTTGATATCAAAATGGATCCAATCAAGTATATCTTTGAGAAGCCTGCTTTAACTAGGAGGATTGCCTGTTGGCAGATGCTGTTGTCTGAGTATGGCATTGAGTATCAAGCTCAGAAAGCTATTAAAGGTAGTATCTTGGCTGACCACTTGGCACATCGACCAATTGAAGATTATCAGTCTGTTCAGTACGACTTCCCTGATGAGGATATTCTGTATTTGAAAATGAAAGATTGCAATGAGCCTACGCTCGATGAAGGTCCAAAGCCTGGTTCTCGTTGGGGCATGGTGTTCGACGGTGCTGTAAATCAATATGGAAATGGTATTGGGGCAGTGATTATTACTCCTCAGGGCACACATTTTCCTTTTACAGCAAGGTTAACTTTCAAATGGACGAATAATATGGCGGGGTATGAGGCCTGTATTATGGGTTTAGAATAGTGTATTGATCTTAGGATCAAGCATCTTGATGTTTATGGTGATTCAGCCCTTGTTGTTAATCAGATTAAGGGTGAATGGAAGACGAATCAGCCTGGCCTCATCCCATACAGAGATTATGCGAGGAGGATTTCAATGTTCTTTATAGAGGTTGACTTCCATCATATTCCTCGAGATGAAAATCGGATGACAGATGCTCTTGCTACACTTGCTTCGATGATTGTGGTGAAATTCTGGAATGAAGTCCCTAACATTACTGTGATGCGCTTGGACAGACCAACTCATGTATTTGCAGTTGAAGAAGTGAAAGATGATAAGCCATGGTATTATGATATCAAATGCTTTCTCCAGAGTCAGATTTACCCGCCTGGGGCATCTGTTAAAGATAAGAAGACTTTGAGGAGATTATCTGGAAGTTTCTACCTCAATGGTGATGTGTTTTATAAGAGGAACTTTGACATGGTTCTGCTCAGATGCGTGTGTCGCATCCGCGAAAAACAACCGGCGGGCAAAACAAAACAAACAGAGCCGCCACCGTGCGTTATTTATCCCAAAAGAGGGAAAGGAAACGCTCGAAGTAAACCTGGAAAAGACATGGTCTCGCGACCAGAGAGAGATGGGATCGGGAGTCGGTTATGCAAAGGGAAGGTATTAGCACCCCTACGCATCCGTCGTACTCGACGGGATCCACGCTCAAAAGAATAGAAGAAAGGTTGCTAAACAGTGCTCACAAACTGCACACACACACTAGAAGGAAACACAGATGGAAGAAGAGGGGAACGGGCTCGCTAGGATATCGCATCCTATGCCTACGTATCTCATCTGGAATGAGAATCAGAGCTACCGTAGTTCGGCTAACGCACGCCAAACACAACCAACACAGGAAACCGACTTCCAATCGCTGGACTTACGTCAGACTCCACACAAACAGGCAAACATGGAAACCGAATGCCAATCGCTGGACTTACATCAGACTCCGAACCAACAAACACACACTGGAAACCAACTGCCAATCGCTGGACTTATGTCAGACTCCAACACAACACAAAGGGTTGAAAAAGAAAAAGGGCGCCCGAAGAGATTAGCTCATCTCCTGCCTACGTACCTCATCTGGTATGAGGATCAGGGCGACGTAGTTCCCCTGATCAGGGAAAGAACTTCTATCCTAACCAGATACAAAGGGAGATGACAAACTAGAAGGGAGCCTGACTCGAGCCTAATAGTTATCATGTAATCCACAATGGACCTAGGTTGAGGTTTGTATCTAACTTGCACAGGGAGCAAGCTATCCTAAACAGCACAGTCAAACAAACACAAGCACAATAAACAAGCACACACACTATATGCAAACAGTTTGGGCTCATACAAGGCTAGGCTGCAAAAGCAAGCCAACTGGAATGGGGTGTGGTTAGCTCTTAACCCTAACATTGAGAGTTAGGGTGAAGCAGATGAAATGGGAAGTGAGGGTAAGACCTCACAGCTCTTATCCCTGGCCTGGGAGAGCTTGAAACAAATGAAAGTGTGGGAGTTCAGAATGTAGGAACTCTTCTCCACAAGTGACTGACACAACATGATCTTGGGTTATTATCCACAATGCATCAACACAAGGTGTGTGAGCAAAGTGAATGACACACTGAGTAGCAGGAGATGGATTACACATCTCTTTTATCTTCCAATTGCCTCCTAAGAGGTCTTTACCTGCTTGGCACAAAAGTAAACATTCACAAGCATTGCCTCTTAAGGAGGGCTTTAGACAGGTGCCTGCCCACATAACAGGACAGGTCTTCCAGACTACATGAAGTCAGAAGAATTATACCTCAAGTGGTTAAGCAACCAAGCAAAGCAAAGCAAGTTCAAATGAACTCTAAGCAACTTAGGTACCTGTGGAAAATCTAAACCAATCAGTTCAACTGTACAGACAAACAATCAACAGGCAATAACAAACAGACAGACAATATTCACAATGTGCAAGCCACAAGGCAAACTCAAATGAGTTAGCATCAACCTACAAAACACACAAGTGTTAGTAATCAAGAGCAAACATCAATGCTCAAATGAGGAAGCATCATCAACTATGGACATAGATGTTTAAACCTGAAATCAAAGCCCACATGTAAGCCACAAACCACTAGATCAAGGCCTAGGGTCAAAGATGGAGAAAAAAGTCAAAACAGAACCTCAAATTTAACATGAATCAACCTTATCCAATCAAGAATAAATCTCAAAAAGTCCCACATCAAAATCATTAATCATATTCATTTCATGAGCAAAACATGGCAAGGCATGCAAATAGTCATCACATTGGATCATCAGAAGGAACAAATACACATCAAATCAAAAATGACTCAAATAATCTTGGCAAAAATCATGAGTAAACAGGACATATAACATGATCATCATACAAAAAATCAGGAGCATTGGACATCATTAGGCATGGCAATCACATAGCATAATTCAAATAATCACATGTGTGACACAAATTGTCACACCAAGTTAGCATGAGCATAAAACAGAACTGGAGCATGGTAAAAAACTCAAACCAAAGCCAAAATGTCACCCAACATGTCTAGAATTCACACACAAAATTTCAGAAGCATTGGATCATTTTTGAGCATTTTATGATCAAAGGAACAAGGCAAGGTCAAACATGTATATGCATTCAATCACCCTAGGACAAATCATTTTTTAAGCCAGGCACAACTTTGCAATTTATGATCATAAAAAGGTAGACAGGATAAGGAACACAGAGCAAAAAATTGGAGATCAATTGGAGCATTTTTCAATTTTAAATGATTTTTTGAAGTTGAGGAAAAATTTAAAAATGAAACATGAAGCATTGCATGAAAATGTGAAGGAAAGGTAGAAAAATGCAAGGCAATTGGAAAGTGACTTCGCCCGGTATCGAACCAGGGACGATTTTGAATCCTCAAACGCGCGCCTCCAAAACGCTGGCGTTTTGGTATTGAACCCTAAGCCATGCAGCGTATGTCCAGTTTCGTAGCTAATTTGAATTACACATGCAAATTTCGTAGCTAAATGGAAGCAGAGTCCTAGCAATTCTGGAAAACACATGAGTTCATGCATGGACGATGAAGATCATGAAGATCTTCATCTGGATTTTCCAGAAATCACAAAAAATGTCCAGAAATGAAAAACAAGCATAGCATTCGATAGGTCTTCTCATGGTAAGCATGGATCAAGCAACGAATCAACCAAAAACACCATAACAATTCCAGATCGAAGAGAATCAAAATCAACATCAAAACTTCAATCAATCATAACTTTGTCAAAACGGCACCAATTCAAGTGATTTTTCCACCAGCATTCTTAACATTCAAGAATCTACATGAATATCCTAATAATTTGCAAAATAAAAGAGGTCGAAAACTAACCTCTTGAAGAACAGAAGTTGGAATCACGTGCTTCCAAGCTTAACCAAGCCTCAGATCTCTTCCAATATGCTTATTGAAGTGTTTGATGATGAATGCGAAGCTCAAGTATGCACGAATCCAACAGATTTTGCAAGTTCCATGGATGCTTCTTGCATATGGACAAAAATGGCACGGTTTGCTTTGAATTCAAGTCCAGTTCTACTCAGAAACCTCTCATGAACATGAATCAATCAAGAGAATGTGCTTTTGTGTAAAGAAATTTGGAAAAAAGTTTGAGAGAAAATTTTGATGATTTTTGTGATTCTAGATCTGAAATGTTGCTAATGATCAAAAGCAGTTATGATTAAGTATATATACTTCCTACTAATCATGTTTAAAACCAACTTAAGCCTAATGCAAATGTGATTAGTAAGTTGGAAGGTGTTTGTGCAAAAATGAGTTTTTCACTTTATGCACCCCATGCACGTGAACAATACTCTTTCAAGGCCCAAATCCACTTAAAATGAGTTCATGCAAGGTTTTGGATTGGTTTTGTATGCTCATGATCAACCAAAAAGATGTTATGCAATTTTCTTCCAAAAACTTCATAAGTGAGCACATGCCTATGCAAATGAAATTCATGTCATGTAATGGTATGCTTGGAAAGTACATGTTATAAGGATCAAAATGCAAAAAGAACCACTCAATTTGGAGTTTTGGTTTGAAAGTTATGTCCATTTGAACTTTGAAACACACTTTGCCATGATTGGACCATATCTCCTCAGCCACACATGAGAAATTCATGATCTTGGACTTTTTGGAAATGGGAGAGAAAGATATTCAACTTTCATGTTGGACAAAATTTCATTTGAAGCTTTCTTGATGATGTAATCTTGAGTTGAAGTTGGTCCAAAATCTTTCCATTTTTGGAAAGTTCAAATTACAGGTCACCTGCTATTTTTGGAAAGTCTTGATCTGACTTCAAATTCTTCAATGTTGATGATTGAAATGTCAAATGAGACTTGCTTAAACATGAATGAAGCCTCTCTAACCACTTCCCATCTCCAAATCCACAGTTGACTTTGCTGTTGACTTGGTCATGCACTTTGGACTTTGAGCCTTCAACACTTGATGAAATGGCTCCAAAATGAAACCCTAGCTTATACAAGCTCAATAAAATCATATGATGATCTCCATCTCATTAAAGACCTCATCTCCTTGAAAAAAACCCTGACTGGTAGAATGTAACTGATTAGGGTTGACCAGAGGTCAAAACCCTAATCCCAAGGAATCTGATCAGAAATAATGAACCACGATGATGATGAGGTACCATCTCAACCAAGATAATACCCAACCTCCTTGAGGAACCAAGAAACCCTAATTGAAGCACAAACCTCAGATGATTAGTGATCAATTTATGAGACCCTCAGGCTTGCATCTCTTAACCTCTTCATCTTCTGAGAAAGACCTAGGAGGATTACTTGCTTATTTCACATGATATGCAAAGATGTAATGCCTAATGTCCTACAAAATGAAATGCAATATGCTAAGCTAGTCCCAAGAGAGGAGGGCAAATTTTGAGGTGTTACAGCTGCCCCTATTCAATCCACTGTGAACCTGTCGATATGAATAGCCTCGGCTTTCAGATGATCAGGGTGAAGAGTGATTGAATACCAAGAACAGACAAACAATTTGCGCTCTGATGGGAAATAATTAACAATGCCTGTCAGAATCGGCAAAGAAGCAATCTCAAAAGAAGAATTCGTCTGGTACGGAGAAAGTCGGCCTGAATAATACCGAGAAGGAACGTTGACCTGGATACCAAAATAAATGGTAACACAGGAATACCCATGGCCTGAACGCCGCTCATCAGTCTGAATACTGAGCATCAGAATATGGGAGTATTGATATCGGTCTGAACACCGAGAGATTGGCCTGAATACCCCAAAAATTGGCCTGAATGCCATTTTAGTCTGGATACCACTTCGGTCTGGATACCACTTTGGTCTGGATACCGAACGACCGGCCTGAACGCCGCAAGCTGCATCGATCTGAACTTCGGAAGCTTCTTCGATCTGAAAATTGGAAACTGGCATGAGTGCCACAAGTGCTTCGACCTGAACGTCGGAAACTTCTTCGATCTGAAAATCGGAAACTGGTCTGAATACCCACCTCGGCCTGAACACCGGAAAACTGGCCTGAGTGCCACAAGCTGCATCAACCTGAACTTCGGAAGCTTCTTCGATCTGAACATCGGAAACTGGTCTGAAAACCCACCTCGGCCTGAACACCGGAAAACTGGCCTGAATGCCGCAACGGTCTGAATACCCGAAAAACTCTTCATGCCTGTCAGCATCGGCAGAAATAAGGGATAGTGATAAATGAGGCAGCACGCATGCCAACGACCCAAGTTGGGGATAACAAGCCATGAGTATGCTATCCTCTATTCGACCCTAGCAAATGAACAATTCACGCTCAGCTGGGGATTTTTCTCTTTTCACTTTTCCTGAAACCTCAAAACTTCACTTGATTTTTTATTTTTATCTCCATCTTCGCCCGACAGAAACTCCTCCTCCAATATCGCACTACTGGGGAATATTATGGGTCTGACATCATGATGCCAAACTCCTGGGAGTAACATCTTCACCCTCGGGCGAAACACCTCTCAAACAGTAACCACGGCTTGAGACTAGCTTATGCTTGCAATGCTGATGCATGATTTTTTAGCGCAATGCTCCATAATCATGGAAATGCTACGCAATTAGCTATGCAATATGCTATGCTTATCTACATGATGAATGATTAAAAAAAAAGTATCCCCCTCAAGGGATTCTTCTGGGGAGCTCGAGGCACTCTGCTGAGGAACCCGACAACACTCCAATCTCCACCCTGCTGGGGAATAACGCTGCTGCCTGGGAAAGGACCACCCTTACCAGGGATGCCCTCTACTGAACCCGATCCACTTGGGGACTTCGTTGGGGACGAAACTCCCAACGCACTCTGCGGGGAAAACAACAATCTTTGACTTGCTGGGGGAAAAACTAGCAACGGACACCCCTGCTGGGGAAATAGCAACCTTCAGGCTCGACTGCTGAGGAAACATCGATCTAAAACCTGCTGGGGAGATAACTATCCCGACCCTGCTAGGGAAGACACAGACCTTGAATCTGTTGGGGAGGTAACAATCCCAACTCTGCTTGGGGAACAAGGAAAGTCTGGCACAGAACACCCGTCGACTCGTCGAACCCTGGTATTCCACATCTAAACCCAGTATCCGCTTTCCACTTTTGAGAGCTCCCAGACTCGTCTGGACTTTTCTGATTCATCACCTTGTATTCTCGACTTTTCCATATTCCACAGAGATCGCACTCCCTGGATTCATACAAACTTCCCAGTCCTCAGACTTTGAAGAGTCTTCTTGATTAATATCCAGGATCATCGCACGTCTTTCGCCATCTTTCCACCATTCCTCGGTCCCTGATTGGACTCCGTGGGGATCCTTTTGCCAAAACTTCTCATCACAACCTGCAAGTGAGTGAAATATCTAACAGCACCTGCAACAGAGATCGTTAGATAAAAACATGCCCCAGGCGTGCCAAGATTTCAACACCTGAGTCATTCAACCTTCCAAATAAAATTTCAAGTTTTCAATCTTATAAACATGCATTGGAAGGGATCTCCATGTTTCGAAATGCAAAGATTCTTTATCAAAATGAACGGATGTTTTTGCAATCAAAGCGGTAATGAAAATAAAAAAACAACATTATTTGACTGAATATGCATTTTATTGATCAAAAAATTATGGCTCGTGAATGAGCAATACAAAGGAAGCAATTCCTGAAAGAGGTAATTACGCACAAAAGGAAAATCTATCCTAATGGCAATGTGAACCCGTGATCTCATCGAGTTCCAACTCGGTTACACCCCTTATGTCCTCAAGACTCTCCGTGCTTTCTGCCTTCTGAACAAGACGTTTCCGACTGCTTCCTACCGGGGATTATCCATGTGATATCCAAAGTACAAACGATCATGCTAGACGCAGTTGTTCGTTTCAATCCCTCTTTTGCCTGGACCGCCCTTTCGGGTTTTCAGTCCACCGGGATACCCTTTTTTGCCCAAGCCGCCCTTTCAGGTTTTCGACTTGCCGAGTGTACAGTTTTTTTTCTTTTTATCCCTAATTTTTGCCCGAACCTTTTTTCATTTTTTTCTTCGGTTCGCCGGGATGCCCATTTTTGCCTGGACTATCTTATTCTTTTCGTCCAGCGGGTCTCTTTATACGAAGTATTTTTTAACTGCGTCCGCATTCACAGGGGATGGAAAATACTCGCCATCCATGGTCGTTAACAACAAGGCTCCGCTAGAGAAAACCTTCTTGACCACGAATGGACCTTCATAATTGGGTGTCCACTTGCCCCTACGATCGTTTTGAGGAGGAAGGATCCTTTTCAGCACCAGATCTCCTACGCGATACACATGAGGTCGCACCTTTCGGTCAAAAGCACGCTTCATCCGCTGTTGGTACAACTGCCCATGACAAATGGCCGCCAGCCTCTTTTCCTCAATCAGGCTCAACTCTTCATACCGAGTCCTTACCCATTCAGCCTCTTGCAACTTCACGTCCATCAGGACTCTCAGTGAAGGAATCTGAACCTCAACCGGTAGCACAACTTCCATCCCATACACGAGTGAGAAAGGCGTTGCCCCAGTAGATGTATGCACTGAAGTTCGGTACCCATGCAATGCAAATGGCAACATCTCATGCCAGTCCTTATAGGTCACGACCATCTTCTGCACAATCTTCTTTATATTCTTATTAGCTGCCTCAACCGCCCCATTCATCTTCGGACGATAAGGAGAAGAATTGTGATGCTCGATCTTGAATTCCCGGCACAGTTCTGCCATCATCTTGTTGTTCAAATTAGAACCATTATCAGTAATGATTCTCTCGGGAACCCCATATCTGCAAATGATGTCTCTCTTGATAAATCTAGCAACGACCTGCTTCGTCACATTCGCATAAGAGGCTGCTTCCACCCACTTGGTGAAGTAATCAATAGCCACTAATATGAACCGGTGCCCATTCGAAGCCGTAGGCTCAATCTTCCCAATCATATCAATGCCCCACATAGCAAACGGCCACGGAGACGACATCAAGCTCAACGGATTTGGAGGCACGTGCACCTTGTCAGCATAAATCTGGCATTTATGACACTTCCGCACGAAATTGAAACATTGGGCCTCCATTTTCATCCAATAATATCCGGCTCTCAACAGCTTTTTCACCATTGCGTTCCCACTGGCATGGGTACCGAACGACCCCTCGTGAACCTCTTTCATCAATTAGCTTGCTTCTTTGTCATCGACGCATCTGAGCAAGACCCAATCGAAATTCCGCTTGTACAAAACCCCATCCTTATTCAAGTAGAACACCATGGCCAACCTCCACAGAGTCTTTTGGTCCTTCTTGGATGCTCCCTCAGGATATTCTTGGGTTTCCAAATAGCGCTTGATATCGTAATACCACGGCTTCTCATCCTCAGGCGCTGTGTCAACAGCAAACACATAAGCCGGTCTATCCAGACGTCCCACCTCAACACTAGGGAACTGATTCCACCACTGCACCTTAATCAAGGCGGCCAGAGTAGCCAAAGAATTTGCCAAAGGATTCTCTTCTCTCGGCACATGATGCAAAACCACCTTGGTTAAAAACGTCAACAATCTCCTCGTATAATCCCGGTATGGAACTAAATGAGATTGATGCGTATACCATTTCCCGTTAACCTAATTCACAACCAAAGCTGAATCTCCATATATAACAAGGTTCTTGATCCTCAAATCAATCGCCTCTTCAATCCCCAGGATACAAGCTTCGTATTCAGCCACATTGTTGGTGCACTCAAATGTTAGCCGGGCAGCAAAAGGATAATGGGATCCTTTCGGCGTAACCAAAACAGCACCAACTCCGCTACCATTCACGTTAACGGCCCCATCAAACATCAAAATCCATTCGGATTCAGGGTCAGGCCCCTCCTCCGGGATCGGCTCCTCACAATCCTTCAATTTGAGAAACATGATGTCCTCATTAGGGAATTCAAACTTCATCGGTTGATAATCCTTAATGGGTTGCTGGGCGAGGTAATCAGACAGTACACTCCCCTTGATTGCTTTCTGAGAGGTATATTGAATATCATATTCAGTCAAACTCATTTGCCATCTCGCAACCCGTCCGGTCAATGCTGGCTTCTCAAAAATGTACTTGATTGGATCCATCTTGGAAATCAACAAAGTGGTATGAACCAGCATATACTGCCTCAGTCGGCGAGCAGCCCAGACCAAAGCGCAATAAGTTTTCTCGAGCAATGAATATCTTGTTTCACAGTCGGTAAACTTTTTGCTAAGGTAGTATATGGCATGCTCTTTTCGACCAGACTCGTCATGCTGCCCCAGTACGCACCCCATAGACCCCTCGAGGACCGTCAAGTACAGAATTAACGGTCGCCCTCCACAGGAGGCATCAGAATCGGAGGCTCCTGCAAATACTCTTTTATCTTTTCAAATGCCGCTTGGCAATCATTATTCCACCTGACCGTTTGATCTTTTCTCAATAATTTGAATATTGGTTCACACGTGGCTGTTAGATGAGATATGAACCGTGAAATGTAGTTCAATCTACCTAAGAAACCACGAACCTCCTTCTCTGTTCTCGGTTCAGGCATTTCTTTTATTGCTTTTACTTTAGCAGGATCAACCTCGATTCCTTTTTCACTTACAATGAACCCCAGCAATTTACCGGACCGTACTCCGAAAGTGCACTTGTTCGGATTCAACCTCAGTATGAACTGTCTCAACCGGTCAAACAACTTGGCCAGATCTTCCAAATGCCCCTCTTCTGTTTGGGACTTTGCTATCATGTCATCAACATAGCATTCAATTTCATGATGAATCATATCATGAAACAAAGTCACCATGGCCCTCTGATAAGTAGCACCGGCGTTCTTGAGACCAAATGGCATCACCTTATAACAAAAAGTTCCCCACGGTGTGATGAACGTTGTTTTCTCCATATCATTTGGCAACATTTTGATTTGATTATAGCCAGAAAAGCCATCCATGAAGGAAAACACCAAGAATTGAGTTGTATTATCTACCAACACATCAATGTGAGGTAATGGGAAATCATCCTTCGGGCTAGCTCTGTTTAGATCCCGGTAGTCCACACACATTCTCACCTTCCCATCTTTCTTCAGGACTGGCACAATATTTGCGACCCAAGGCGGATAATTAGTGACAGCAAGGAAACCAGCATCCAACTGCTTCTGCACCTCTTCTTTGATTTTCATGGCCATCTCAGGTCGGGTTTTGCGCAACTTCTGCTTCACTGGAGGACAATCTGCTCTCAACGGTAGCTTGGGCACAACAATATCGGTATCCAACCCTGGCATATCTTGATAGGACCAGGCGAAGATATCAACATATTCTTTCAACAATGCTACCATTCTGCTCTTGACACTCGCCTCCAAAACGGCCCCAATTTTCACTTCTTTCCTGACCTCCTCGGTGCCCAGATTCACAACCTCAACTTGCTCCTCGTGCGGCTGAATCACCTTCTCCTCTTGTTTCAACAACCTGGCTAATTCCTCTGGCAGTTCACAATCTTCTTCGCCTTCGTCTTCGGCATGATAGATCGGATTGTCGAAGTCATATGAGGGTGTAACAGGATTGTTATCAATGAGATCCGGCGAATGATCGCATCTGCATGAATGTTGATTCATGCACTGCTTTAGAACCGGAGTGAGACAAATTGACAAAGAAAAATGAAAACATTGCCATCTTTATTTTTGTTTTAAACTGCAAAAATAAATGAAAAACAGGGAACACCGCTTTTAATTGAAAAACATTCATTTATTACTAATGCAAATTCTACAAAATGAAACATGAGGTGGCCCTTACAATGAACCATTACGTTTCGGGCAAAACGTAAGGCTTCCATGGAAATAAAATTGAAAACAGAAAATATTACTCTTCAAGTAGAGTGACAGTGATGATCTTTTCGGCCTTCCAGTTCTGGACTCCCATCCCTGGTACGCACGGTTTTACCCATTGATCCATCTCGCAGTCACTGTCGACCTCTTCACCCATCATACAGATGTGATCTGGATCCAGCATTCCAGCACTGGTGAATGTGAATGATGGACGACGTCCTCTACCTTGTCCAGACGAGCCTCGGCCCGACTGATAACCCACTCCGAATCTGTCCTTCTTGGCGGCGATGTCCATCATCTTTCCCCAACCAGGAGCTTCCCCACTCTTCACCACCTCAGTGGTCTGCTTGTACGAAGAAATGGACGGCTTCTCCTCTTCTTTGGCAAAAAGAGCATTCTCTACCTTGACGGTTTCGAATGCTTGACTTGGTGTTTCAACAATTTCACCGTCCATTTCCATGTATTTGAACGATGATAGGTGGCTGACGAAAATGTCTTCCTCTCCACAGACTGTGACGACCTGCCCGTCCCAGATATACTTCAGCTTCTGGTGTAAAGTCGAAGTTACTGCCCCAGCAGCATGGATCCATGGGCGACCCAACAGGCAACTGTATGCCGGCTGAATATCCATGACATAAAATACTGACTTGAACACCTCAGGCCCGATCTTCACAGGGAGCTCCACTTCCCCGAACACAGCCCGCTTCGAACCGTCAAAAGCTCTCACTATCAGGTCAGTGGGCGTCAAAATTAACCCTTCACAGTCCAGCTTCGCCAGGGCTTTCTTTGGCAACACATTTAAAGAGGAGCCGATATCAACCAACACGTGCGAAAGCACTGCTCCTTTACACTCCATAACAATGTGTAAAGCCCGATTATGATTACGCCCATCCACGGTTAAATCAAGATCGGTGAAACCCAGCCCATGGCTGGCATTGATATTTGACACCACCGTCTCCAACTGATTGATTGTTATCTCCTGAGGAACATAAGCTCTTTTCAGTATTTTCAACAAAGCCTCTCTATGCCCCTCGGAGCTTAGCAACAACGACAAGATTGAGATCTTAGACGGTGTCTGCTGCAGATGGTCAACAAGCTTGTACTCAGACTTCTTGATGATTCTCAGAAATTCTTCAGCTTCATCATCAAGTTCTCTCTCCGACCCACCAGGCGCCGGTGTCACCACAGGAGTACCCTCATTTACCACTTGTTTTCCTCTTGCCCTGGCTAAAGCCTCGGCCTTATCTCTCTTTTCTCTCTCTCCATCCCCATTCCTCAAAGCATCAGGGGCAAACAACCTTCCACTGCGAGTGAAGCCACTAGGTCCGGCATTATCCACCTTTGAAATGGTGATTTCATCCGCAGTCTGATCATCCAACTTTTCCCCATTACAATATACTTCTCCACCATAATGCCATGGCACGGCGTCATCTTTGTCATAAGGAATCGGCCCAAGTACCGTGATAGTAACTGGAGCCGCATCTGCCAGCACTGACAAATCAACCGGGTCAAAATAGATAGTTATGGTGGAGACATCTTCCTTCACCAAATCAACCTTCTCAAATCTGAGGCTTCCCTCATCCATCATTTTCTGGACAGCCTCCCTCAAGAAAACACACCCATTGATAGCAACAGTGCACGCAGCACAACAGTCATCACAACCCGGGAAGACCCCACTCTTCAACAATTGTCTTTTGACCTCAGCCAACGGAGTCTTCAACTGGTATACACTCATCAGCCCGATTCTTCCCTCTTCAGAAATTGCATTCACCCCCATTTGACCATGCGCCGACATGGGATTAGCGTTAACATTTGGAGATGGTGCAAAGTTGATAGCTTTAGAATCCACCAAGTCCTGGACCACATGCTTAAAAGCTTTACAATTTTCTACATTGTGTCCAGGGGCACCTGAGTGGAATTCGCACTTGGCGTTCTCATCATAGCTGGGAGGCCTTTGATCGGGTCTCACTGGAGCCAAAGTTCTCAGCTGAACCAACCCCAAGTCCTTCAATTTCTTCAGCAAGAAGGAATAGGTCACAGGCGGCCTATCAAATTGACGATCATTCATTCGTCCTCTTACTTGATACCCGGCCCGCTGCGGTCTCTGTTGAAATTGCTGTCGTTGTTGTTGCGGTTGTTGATGCTGTTGTTGTGCAGGCTGATTATCAGCAGGAATGGTTACCGCAGCAGTGTGCTGGTAGTAACGATCCCTACTCTGTCCTCTTTGGGTATACACAACGCTGGTATCACCCTCCTTCTTTCTTTGACCATTCCCAAAGGGCTTCTTCGATCCAGACGACGAAGCGTTATCCTGTATCTTCCCCAGCTTCAACCAACTTTCAATTCTTTCTCCAGCCACCACTATATCAGCAAAGTTAGTAACCGGGCAACCAACCATCCTTTTTGCAAATGTCCCCTGAAGGGTACCCATAAACAGATCCGACATTTCTCGGTCTACCAACGGTGGTTGAACTCTGGCAGCTAGCTCCCTCCACCTCTGTGCATATTCCTTAAACCCTTCATTAGGCTTCTGAGACATACCCTGCAATTGGGTACGGCTAGGAGCCATATCAGCGTTGAACTGGTACTGTTTAAAGAATGCATCACCAAGATCCTGCCAGCTCTTGATATCAGACGACCTCAACTTAGTGTACCATTCCAAGGACCCTCCAGACAGACTGTCCTGGAAGAAGTACATCCATAGCTTCTGGTCCATTGTATAAGCAGAAATCTTACGGACGAAAGCCTAGAGATGAGTTTCCAGGCAAGAACTCCCATTGTACTTGTCAAACGCGGGCGCTTTAAACTTTTGTGGGATCACAATC
Source organism: Lathyrus oleraceus (assembly GCF_024323335.1). NCBI lineage: Eukaryota > Viridiplantae > Streptophyta > Magnoliopsida > Fabales > Fabaceae > Lathyrus > Lathyrus oleraceus. Next base: position 429,341,949 of record NC_066583.1, on the reverse strand, counting down.
CCCTCAACCAGCCCCATGTTCGACATATTAACAACCCCTAGAGTAGCATGGCTTTCCAAGGCCCTTATCTTCTCCGCCAGCACCTGAATCTCTTTATTTGGCGGTTGAACACCGTATTGGCCGAACTGTTCATTCAACATGGAGAACTGATTTGCTTCTCTGTCTTCCTCTCTATCTTCCTCAGCCCCAAAGAAAGGAGGAAACAGACTGTCCTTCAGGTTATTGCCCGTTGGACCCGGTCTACCGCCTGTGGCAACACCAAAACCACCCCCACTGTTGATCACCACACCAGCAGTTGTCTTCTTTCCGAGATCTCCCCCATCCCTGGAACCACCAAGGCCATGGTTGGAGACCCCCTCTAAATTGACACCACTATTAGCAGCTGAAGCCCGCTCGAGCTTCTCCACTTTATCAGCAAGTGCTTTTTGCCCCACGGCAAACCCTTGCATGACATTGATCAGTTCGTTCATTTTCTCCTTCAGCTCAAGAAAATCTGCGTTGGGTAGATCCATCAGCCTGGGTGTGTTGCGTCTGGTAAAGTATCTGTGTGGACGGGTTGTGTGCAAGGGAATGATTCTACGCGCACGAGCAATGATTCCTGAAATAACCAAGCACGTTAGAAACTGACACCTGCAAAACAGAAGACAAGTTATTATGATTCATGCATGAATGCAATGTCTATCCATATAAGGAACACTCTGTCTTTCGATCCTGGCTTCATCGAGACAGATAATAATCCGGCAGCAACATTCTGACATTCATCGTATGGTTTTGCCATACAGAGCAGAAAGTTATGATTTAGCAAAGATATCACCCAACCATGTGTGTGTTGTGAGTGAAGCATGACAAAGCAAATAAAGCTTGAAGATCGATCACTGAATGAAAATAACCACTGTATACCAAAAGTGCACAATAAGTGCGAGAATCATACATCAAGTCTGATACAAATCAAATACAATCCTCCAGAAACAGAAAGAAAATACAAGCAAGTAAATTCCGTCAACAGGCCTGACGGTAATCCAACACAAATGATAACAAAAGGCTACGCTGAAGAAGACCCCACAGAAAGCTCCACATCATCTACCATCTTGGTAAACTTCACAGCAAACCTGAGTTCGGTGTTCTCCTGCTGCAGTCTTCCTATCTCCTTCTGGTGAATCTTCATCTGTCGGAAGTAATGATCCCTCTCAGCAAGATAGTGATCTCTCTCAGCAATAATCTTCGCTTTCTCAGCTTCCCATTCTGTGGCAAGGACCTTGGCTCTGGCATCTCTCTGATCCTTCACAAGGATTTGTCTCCTCTTTTCATCTTCGATGACCTTCGAAGCTCTAGCCAACCTCTCCTTGGTGATGTCGTGCTCCTTTGTAGACGACTCTAATGCTTGGCTGATCTTGCGGTAATAGGCAGTGTCTATCTCAAAGCGCTTCACTTCCATGGCATGTCTCCTATCCTGGTCTTCTATTCTCCCTTTGATTTCCTGATTAGCCATCTGAATTCTAGCAACACTCATCTCCAACTCAGTCTTCTCTGCTTGCAGCTGATCTCTGGCTTTCTTCATCTCAAGGAACTCTTCCATGCTGACAGAAGAACGTGGCCCTTCAATCAAAGGACACCAAGGATCACCTCCAGGAAATGGTAGATGTGTGAGCTCAATCCTCTTCCTAAGCCAATCATCAAACGGAGGAAAAGACTTGTTGTTAACCTTGCCAAAAGGAACCTTGCCCTTTCTCTGAATGTCATGCCACTCATCAGACACTTGCCTCAACTTTGTCTGATTGCCCTCAATTGGGAAGTAGAAAGACTCCTGAATCTCTCGTCCAAGAGGAGGACCCTCCACAACAAATCCCATCTGTCTCCTAAGAAGCACCGGGTTGTAATTAATGCAACCTTGAACTCCTATAAGAGGTACATTGGGAAGACTCCCACAACTGTAAATGAAATCTCGTCCAGCCATACCATTGTGAGTCCAAGCTATGTCCTTGGCTCACAAACCCATCAGTCTGATTGACCATTTGACAGTAGGATCAAGAAAGACAAAGGCACCTCTGGAAGGCAAATACCCCATGAACCACTTGTACAACAGCTGAGCACAACATCTGATCAATCCCCCACGCCGCTTCTCGTTCCGATTATGGACCGAGTAATAAACATCCCTGACCAGAGTAGGAATGGGATTCCTCTGCATAAACAACCGGACGACATTAATGTCCACAAAGTTCTTCTGATTAGGGAACATGATGATCCCATAGATGCTGATAGCAATCAAAGCACAAACGGTCCTCCAATTACCCACAACATCATGCTCCTTGGCTTTAGCCTCCAAGAAACTCAGATGAAAACCTGACAACTTTCCATTCTCCTTCAAACCCCCCTTAATCATCTCTGGGCTCAAATAAAGAGCACGAGAAATCTCAACAACATCAGGCTCCCCCTTAGTGGCATAGAAAGGAATCTGATCTCTGAACTGAATACCCAGGATGCTGGCATAGTCTTCCATCAAAGGCCCCAACAGGTAATCCGAGAAAACAAAGCACCTCAAGCCTGGGTCATAAAACTGGAGAAGAGTATGGATGGCACTCCTGTCACTGTCTGTGAGCCTGAAAACCAACTTCAGGATACCACCATATGCCTCATGGAACATCCCCACATGGTCAGGTGTAATCAGTGATATCATATCTTTCAGCACACCAATCTCTGGGTCGAAGAAACTGTAGACAACATCGTCCTTCAAACCGGTCCTCATGCCTGGAACAAAGAAATCTCTCAACCAGGATCTCGATCAAGAATGTCCCCTGCATATGGATAAACATGAGTTAGATGCAGATAAATGCAAAATGTGAATGATGCTGATGTATGAATGCAATGCACTGTGCCATCCTCCAAGTCATCTGAACATCCACTGCACTGAGTTACAGCCTCTGAACTGATCACAACCATCTGAGGTACTGAGCAACCATAAATCCAACTCAGGAGTTCTGAAATAAACGGAACTGAAGGATATATCACCATCATCACTGGGAAATCACTGAACTGATAACCACAAGACCCTCTGAACCAGCCCAGGGAATCCTGAAATAAACGGATCCCCACTAATAAATACCACGGACAGAACTCCAGCGTCTCAGAAATAAATCCATAAATCCGACTTATAAATAGGACTCTGATCAATAACTGAACCATTAGTCACCATCAAAGTCACCATCAGAACATGCATCTATAAGAATCAACCCTCCCCTCACAGGTGAATTCTAATCAGGTCATCCTAAGGCGGATAATGGTCTCGACAATCGGGCAAAGATACTCAACGGGTTTGCCCTTTCGGGTGTGCCGCTGCAGCTCTCTTAAGATCGTCTAAACCAAAGATCCGGGAATGAATGGTCACCGAAGTCAACAGCTCAGATGAGGTGACTCAACCAAAGTGGATACTCCACAAAGGAAGAGCTCTCTCAGATGAACCTCGTCCGGCTTATGGTATGTCACGTCACCAAAAACATGTTGACCTAACATGAGAGGTAACATGAGACCACGCTAATCCTAGGTGTATACTCGGGCCTGGGTTTTAGCCTCACTCAGAACACCCACCCCAAATCAGAGGAACCAAACCTGTACAGAATCCAGCATAATGATAATATGATGCATGCAAACATATATGCAAATATATACACAACATAATAATCATAAATGCAATAAATAGAGCAACACAAGCAACCTAAACTATCCTAGAGAACGATAGGAGTGACTCGCTTAGGGAAGATGGACCAGCAAGAGGTCAACTTCTGTTTTCCCCAGCAGAGTCGCCAGCTGTCGCATCCGCGAAAAACAACCGGCGGGCAAAACAAAACAAACAGAGCCGCCACCGTGCGTTATTTATCCCAAAAGAGGGAAAGGAAACGCTCGAAGTAAACCTGGAAAAGACATGGTCTCACGACCAGAGAGAGATGGGATCGGGAGTCGGTTATGCGAAGGGAAGGTATTAACACCCCTACGCATCAATCGTACTCGACGGGATCCACGCTCAAAAGAATAGAAGAAAGGTTGCTAAACACTGCTCACAAACTGCACACGCACACTAGAAGGAAACACAGATGGAAGAAGAGGGGAACAGGCTCGCTAGGATATCGCATCCTATGCCTACGTATCTCATCTGGAATGAGAATCAGAGCTACCGTAGTTCGGCTAACGCACGCCAAACACAACCAACACAGGAAACCGACTTCCAATCGCTGGACTTACGTCAGACTCCACACAAACAGGCAAACATGGAAACCGAATGCCAATCGCTGGACTTACATCAGACTCCGAACCAACAAACACACACTGGAAACCAACTGCCAATCGTTGGACTTACGTCAGACTCCAACACAACACAAAGGGTTGAAAAAGAAAAAGGGCGCCCGGAGAGATCAGCTCATCTCCTGCCTACATACCTCATCTGGTATGAGGATCAGGGTGACGTAGTTCCCCTGAACAGGGAAAGAACTTCTATCCTAACCAGATACAAAGGGAGATGACAAACTAGAAGGGAGCCTGACTCGAGCCTAATAGTTATCATGTAATCCACAATGGCCCTAGGTTGAGGTATCTATCTAACTTGCACAGGGAGCAAGCTATCCTAAACAGCACAGTCAAACAAACACAAGCACAATAAACAAGCACACACACTATATGCAAACAGTTTGGGCTCATACAAGGCTAGGCTGCAAAAGCAAGCCAACTGGAATTGGGTGTGGTTAGCTCTTAACCCTAACATTGAGAGTTAGGGTGAAGCAGATGAAATGGGAAGTGAGGGTAAGACCTCACAGCTCTTATCCCTGGCCTGGGAGAGCTTGAAACAAATGAAAGTGTGGGAGTTCAGAATGTAGGAACTCTTCTCCACAAGTGACTGACACAACATGATCTTGGGTTATTATCCACAATGCATCAACACAAGGTGTGTGAGCAAAGTGAATGACACACTGAGTAGCAGGAGATGGATTACACACCTCTTTTATCTTCCAATTGCCTCCTAAGAGGTCTTTACCTGCTTGGCACAAAAGTAAACATTCACAAGCATTGCCTCTTAAGGAGGGCTTCAGACAAGTGCCTGCCCACATAACAGGACAGGTCTTCCAGACTACATGAAGTCAGAAGAATTATACCTCAAGTGGTTAAGCAACCAAGCAAAGTAAAGCAAGTTCAAATGAACTCTAAGCAACTTAGGTACCTGTGGAAAATCTAAACCAATCAGTTCAACTGTACAGACAAACAATCAACAGGCAATAACAAACAGACAGACAATATTCACAATGTGCAAGCCACAAGGCAAACTCAAATGAGTTAGCATCAACCTACAAAACACACAAGTGTTAGTAATCAAGAGCAAACATCAATGCTCAAATGAGGAAGCATCATCAACTATGGACTTGGATGTTTAAACCTGAAATCAAAGCCCACATGTAAACCACAAACCACTAGGTCAAGGCCTAGGGTCAAAGATGGAGAAAAAAGTCAAAACAGAACCTCAAATTTAACATGAATCAACCTTATCCAATCAAGAATAAATCTCAAAAAGTCCCAAATCAAAATCATTAATCATATTCATTTCATGAGCAAAACATGGCAAGGCATGCAAATAGTCATCACATTGAGACATCAGAAGGAACAAATACACATCAAATCAAAAATGACTCAAATAATCTTGGCAAAATTCATGAGTAAACGGGACATATAACATGATCATCATACAAAAAATCAGGAGCATTGGACATCATTAGGCATGGCAATCACATAGCATAATTCAAACAATCACATGTGTGACACAAATTGTCACACCAAGTTAGCATGAGCATAAAACAGAATTGGAGCATGGTAAAAATCTCAAACCAAATCCAAAATGTCACTCAACATGTCTAGAATTCACACACAAAATTTCAGAAGAATTGGATCATTTTTGAGCATTTTATGATCAAAGGAACAAGGCAAGGTCAAACATGTATATGCATTCAATCACCCTAGGACAAATCATTTTTTAAGCCAGGCACAACTTTGCAATTTATGATCATAAAAAATTAGACAGGATAAGGAACACATAGCAAAAAATTAGAGATCAATTGGAGCATTTTTCAATTTTAAATGATTTTTTGAAATTGAGGAAAAATTTAAAAATGAAACATGAAGCATGGCATGAAAATGTGAAGGAAAGGTAGAAAAATGCAAGGCAATTGGAAAGTGATTTCGCCCGGTATCGAACCAGGGACGATTTTGAATCCTCAAACGCGCGCCTCCAAAACGCTGGCGTTTTGGTATTGAACCCTAAGCCATGCAGCGTATGTCCAGTTTCGTAGCTAATTTGAATTACACATGCAAATTTTGTAGCTAAATGGAAGCAGAGTCCTAGCAATTCTGGAAAACACATGAGTTCATGCATGGACGATGAAGATCATGAAGATCTTCATCTGGATTTTCCAGAAATCACAAAAAATGTCCAGAAATAAAAAACAAGCATAGCATTCGACAGGTCTTCTCATGGTAAGCACGGATCAAGCAACGAATCAACCAAAAACACCATAACAATTCCAGATCGAAGAGAATCAAAATCAACATCAAAACTTCAATCAATCATAACTTTGTCAAAACGGCACCAATTCAAGTGATTTTTCCACCAGCATTCTCAACATTCAAGGATCTACATGAATATCCTAATAATTTGCAAAATAAAAGAGGTCGAAAACTAACCTCTTGAAGAACAGAAGTTGGAATCACGTGCTTCCAAGCTTAACCAAGCCTCAGATCTCTTCCAATATGCTTATTGAAGTGTTTGATGATGAATGCGAAGCTCAAGTATGCACGAATCCAACATATTTTGCAAGTTCCATGGATGCTTCAAGCTTTGCATATGGACAAAAATGGCACAGTTTGCTTTGAATTCAAGTCCAGTTCTACTCAGAAACCTCTCATGAACATGAATCAATCAAGAGAATGTGCTTTTGTGTAAAGAAATTTGGAAAAAAGTTTGAGAGAAAAATTTGATGATTTTTGTGATTCTAGATCTGAAATGTTGCTAATGATCAAAAACAGTTATGATTAAGTATATATACTTCCTACTAATCATGTTTAAAACCAACTTAAGCCTAATGCAAATGTGATTAGTAAGTTGGAAGGTGTTTGTGCAAAATTGAGTTTTTCACTTCATGCACCCCATGCACGTGAATAGTACTCTTTCAAGGCCCAAATCCACTTAAAATGAGTTCATGCAAGGTTTTGGATTGGTTTTGTATACTCATGATCAACCAAAAAGATGTTATGCAATTTTCTTCCAAAAACTTCATAAGTGAGCACATGCCTATGAAAATGAAATTCATGTCAAGTAATGGTATGCTTGGAAAGTACATGTTATAAGGATCAAAATGCAAAAAGAACCACTCAATTTGGAGTTTTGGTTTGAAAGTTATGTCCATTTGAACTTTGAAACACACTTTGCCATGATTGGACCATATCTCCTCAGCCACACATGAGAAATTCATGATCTTGGACTTTTTGGAAATGGGAGAGAAAGATATTCAACTTTAATGTTGGAAAAAATTTCATTTGAAGCTTTCTTGATGATGTAATCTTGAGTTGAAGTTGGTCCAAAATCTTTCCATTTTTGGAAAGTTCAAATTACAGGTCACCTGCTATTTTTGGAAAGTCTTGATCTGACTTCAAATTCTTCAATGTTGATGTTTGAAATGTCAAATGAGACTTGTTTGAACATGAGTGAAGCCTCTCTAACCACTTCCCACCTCCAAATCCACAGTTGACTTTGCTGTTGACTTGCAGTTGACTTGGTCATGCACTGTGGACTTTGAGCCTTCAACACTTGATGAAATGGCTCCAAAATGAAACCCTAGCTTATACAAGCTCAATAAAATCATATGATGATCTCCATATCATTAAATACCTCATCTCCTTGAAAAAAACCCTGACTGGTAGAATGCAACTGATTAGGGTTGACCAAAGGTCAAAATCCTAATCCCAAGGAATCTGATCAGAAATAATGAACCACGATGATGATGAGGTACCATCTCAACCAAGATAATACCCAACCTCCTTGAGGAACCAAGAAACCCTAATTGAAGCACAAACCTCAGATGATTAGTGATCAATTTATGAGACCCTCAGGCTTGCATCTCTTAACCTCTTCATCTTCTGAGAAAGACCTAGGAGGATGACTTGCTTATTTCACATGATATGCAAAGATGTAATGCCTAATGTCCTACGAAATGAAATGCAATATGCTAAGCTAGTCCCAAGAGAGGAGGGCAAATTTTGAGGTGTTACAACGTGGATAGACACAAAGCAGGCATGTTGATGACTGAAGTCCATGAGGGTTTATTTGGTACTCATTCCAATGGACATGCCATGGCAAAGAAGATGTTGAGAGCAGGCTACTATTGGCTGACAATGGAGTCTGATTGCTGCAAATATGTGAAGAAATGCCATAAGTGTCAGATTTATGCGGATAAGATTCATATTCCCCTGACACTTTTGAATGTTATTTGATCACCATGGCCTTTCTCTATGTGGGGAATTGACATGATTGGCATGATAGAGCCAAAGGCGTCGAACGGTCATAGGTTTATTCTCGTAGCAATTGATTACTTCCCCAAGTGGATTGAAGCGGCATCGTATGCGAATGTGACTAGGCAGGTGGTTGTGAAGTTTATCAAGAATCAACTCATATGCCGTTATGGTGTGCCAGACAAGATCATTACTGATAATGGATCTAACTTGAATAACAAGATGATAAAAGAGCTGTGTAGTGAGTTCAAGATTGCACATCATAATTATTCTCCCTATAGACCCAAGATGAATGGGGCCGTTGAAGCAGCTAATAAGAACATCAAGAAGATTATCTAGAAGATGGTTGTTCCGTACAAATATTGGCATGAGATGCTGCCATTTGCTTTGCATGGTTATCGTACATCTGTCCGCACTTCAATAGGGGCAACCCCTTTCTCCCTTGTATATGGCATGGAGGTTGTGCTCCCCGTGGAGGTTGAGATCTCATCAATGAGAGTCTTGATGGAAGCCAAGTTGATTGAGGCCGAATGGGTTCAGAGTCGTTATGACCAATTGAATTTGATTGAAGAGAAGAGATTCACTGCCATGTGCCATGGTCAGTTATATCAGCAAAGGATGAAGAAAGCCTTTGATAATAAGGTCAAGCCTCGTGTGTTTCGAGAAGATGACCTTGTGCTCAAGAAAGTATTATCTTTCGCGCCCGATTCCAGGGGCAAGTGGAATCCAAACTATGAAGGTCCATATGTTGTTAAGAGAGCCTTTTCAGGCGGTGCTTTGATACTTACAACTATGGATGGGGAGGATTTCACTCGCCCTGTGAATTCGAATGCAGTCAAGAAATACTTCGCCTAAAATAAAAACAGAATAGCTCGCTAAGTTGAAAACCCGAAAGGGCGGCTTAGGCAAAAATGAGCGCCTCGGTGGATTGAAAACCCGAAAGGGCGATCCAGGAAAAAGTTAGAGACATAATATATATATATATATATATATATATATATCCCGCTAGATTGAGTACCTTGAAGGAGAATTGTGGTCCAAAATGCAGCGGAAATTAAAATTTTCACCTTTAGAGATCCTTACGAATGGTCATGATCAGTGATAGAATATTTACCTCTTGTGACGATTGAAACCTTTGGTGCAGATCTCTTGTGGCGATCAAAGCCTTTGATGCAGATCCACGGAGCGATCACGAACGTTGAACGATGACAACATCTCTACTCAATCCACACGAACGGATTCCTTCAATCTCAGTGCTAGCTGGTACGAATGAAGGCTTTGAGTGAGAGAGAGAGAGAGAGAGAGAGAGAGAGAAAATGAAAATAATGCAACCGCCATGAATGCTTCTGCACAAGGGTTCTATTTATAGAACCACTTGTGTGGGCTTCAAGCTAAAAGCCCACTTAAGTGTATTTTGGCCCATATCTTATAATATGCCTAAAATCACTTAAGCCCATGGTACCTTACCATATTTCGTATTCTACTCAAGTACACCGTACCTTACGATGTTCTATAATTCACTTAAGGGCACCGCACCTTACGGTATTCCTTAGTTACTCTATCTCTCATCAATCCGTCCTTTGTGTGTGACCCTGTAGGTTTTCGTGATGTTGGCAATTATATTAAATCACACATTTAACATAATAAACAGTGAGCGGTATCTAGCAACACATCACTGCTACCCAAGACACGAAATGTCATGTGATCTGACAAAACCTTCTGTGATAATACTTATGTGTATAATTACCCTTTTGCCCTTATGTCTATATTGAACACAAGGCATAGACCGTGTCATCCTTGTCCAGTTCAATATTGGGCCCATAGACATTTATCCTGTTATGCAGGATGGGCAAATTCCATCTAGGTCACTCATGTCCCTCAGCATGCTTCGTGGAGTACCCATCAACTGTCTTTATGGTTATCCAGTTACGGACAACGTTGGATCAGCAACAAAGCACTCGACTCTACATCTAAGATCCATAGTGGTTTCAGGTCGAAGAGTGGTATACACCATTATCACCATAAGAATAACTTATGACACTTTGCATAACTTTCTATATAGTATTCTCATAGCGGGTCAATCCGGTATAAATATTACTCCTAATATTCATACCTATGTTTAAGACTTGATAACTCTTTATCCATGATCCATGAGATGTGATCATCAGTCTACAAACATAATAGTCTTAATGCTTTAATGTTATCCCACTTCACACTAAAGCTCGACTACGGATACTTTAAGAATAATGTCCTTATGTTTAATGTGATCTCATGATTAAGTCATACTTGATACATTAAACAGACTAGCTATTCTAGGGACTTTATTAAACAAACGTAATAAAGTAAAAGCCTTTTATTATTAATAAATAATTCGATACAAGTACCAAAAGCATTGGCCTCTAGGGCTTACACCAACAATCTCCCACTAGCACTAGAGCCAATCAAGCATACCCCTAATGCCCATTGATCTAGTATGGCCATCATGCTTCTGCTGCGCAAGAAGCTTTGTCAGTGGGTTTGTAATATTGTCAAGTGTAGGTACTCTGCATATTTTCACATCTCCTCTATCTATTATCTCTCGAATGAGGTGATAACGCCTAAGTATGTGTTTGGATCGTTGGTGAGATCTAGGCTCCTTAGCTTGTGCGATAGCACCATTGTTATCATAATATAGACCAATGGGATCCACAATGCTAGGAACCACGCCAAGTTCACTAATGAACTTTTTCATCCAAACAACTTCCTTTGCTGCACTTGAGGCAGCAATATACTCGGCCTCGGTTATAGAATCAGCAACTGTATCTTGCTTTGAACTTTTCTAGCTCACAGCGCCACCATTTAAGCAAAACACATAACCAGATTGCATTCTGATTCCTAATATATAGGCTGCTTCACCTAAGTCTTTCATAGAAAAGCATTTCCCCAACCAAGACTTTACTTGTTGTAGGGTAGGGCTATCGTTTCCAATGAGTAATATGTCATCTACATATAATACCAGGAAAACGATCATGCTCCCACTAACCTTCTTGTAGACACAAGGCTCATCTCCGTTCTTGATCCATGAGTAATACATCACCTTGATCAGTTATGAGATATCCATATCTTTCAAGTAGGTGACGTATCCTGCCTGACCTACGATGGTCTTGTTCTACTTGAGCAGGTTGCTCTTACACAACTACTTGTGTTTCCTGCTCTAATTCATCCATAGGTGTATCAATGCTTTGTGATTCTTGAATTTCTTCAAACTCTAATTTCCTCCCACTGATTCCTTTGGAAATAAAATCCTTTCCTAGGAAAACTCCAGTTCGAGCGACAAATACTTTGCCCTCAGAAGGATTGTAGAAGTAATACCCTCTTGTTTCTTTAGGATACCCCACAAATAAGCATTTTTCAGATTTGGGCTCAAGCTTAGTTGAAATATGTCGTTTCACATAAACTTCGCAACCTCAAATCTTCATGTAAGACATATGTGGTTTCTTACCACTCCATATTTCATATGGTGTCTTCTCAACCTTTTGGATGGAACACGGTTAAGTGTGTAAGCTTTTGTCAATAGTGCATGTCCCCAAAAGGAGTTTGGAAGATCGGCGTGACTCATCATGGATCGGACCATGTCTAACAGGGTTCGATTTCTTCTCTCAGATACACCATTCCAGTGGGGTGTTCCAGGAGGAGTAAGTTGGGATAGGATCCCACACTCTTTCAGATGGTCATCAAACTCTAGGCTTAAATACTCACCACCTCGATCTGATCGAAGAGTTTAATATTCTTACCTAGTTGGTTTTAACTCGTTAGGTTTCACCCTTTTAGTATTAATGTTATTAATAGGCATTTCGAGATCAAGGACATATAGTCCATTGCTCATTTGTGCAGTAGCATAGAATATATCATTCAAATAAATTGAGCAACAATTGTTCTTTATTATAAATGAAAAACCAAACTTGTCCAAACAAGAAATGGAAATAATATTCCTGCTAATTGCAGGTACATAATAACAGTTCTCTAACTGAATTATAAAACCACTAGGTAAAGTCAATACATAAGATCCTACGGCTAAAGTAGCAACCTTTGCTCCATTGCCAACTCGTAGGTCAACTTCACCTTTTGCCAAATCTCTACTCCTTTTCAGCCCCTGCACATTTGTACAAATGTGAGAACCGCATCCAGTATCTAATACCCATGATGCAGAAGTAGAAAAATTTATTTTAATAACAAAAATACCTGAAGTTGAAGTCTCTACTCCATTCTTCGTATCTTCCAGGTACTTTGGGCAGTTTCTCTTCCAGTGACCGGTCTTACCGCAATGGAAGCAGGTGCCTGCCTTTGCTATGCCTCCACTAGGCTTCAAAGCAGCAACAGTGGGTCTGGGTTTGGCAACTTCCTTGCCTTTCCCTTTATCACCCTGCTTGGTGGGCCTTTTGTTCTGTCTCTTTCCATTTCCGATCATCAGAATGGACTTCCCTTTTGTCTTCAGATTCTGCTCGGCAGTTCTTAACATGGCGAGCAGTTCAGGAAGAGATTTGTCCATATCAATCATATTGAAATTTAGGACAAATTGACTGAAACTATCTGGCAACGATTGCAAGATCAAATCAGTCGCAAGTTCCTTTTCGAGGGGAAAACCCAATCTCTCAAGGTTTTCCACATACCCAATCATCTTGAGTACATGGGGACCTACAGGGGCTCCCTCATCTAACTTGCCTTGAAAAAGGGCTTTTGAAACTTCAAACCTCTCATGCCTAGCTTGCTCTTGATAGAGCATCTTCAGGTGTTCGATCATATCGAACGCTGACATGTTCTCATGTTGCTTTTGCAATTCTGAGTTCATGGTAGCTAGCATGAGACAAGCAGTTTCATTGGCATCATCAACATGCTTCTTATAAGCATCTCTTTCTGCCTTAGGTGCAGAACTAGGAGGTTCCTCTTCAGGAACAGGTGTCTCTAAGACATACAACTTTTTATCATGTTTGAGGACAATCCTCAGGTTTCGGTGCCAATCCAGAAAATTTGTCCCAGACAATTTTTCCTTATCAAGGATTGATCGCAAGATGTTGTTAGAGGTGTTTGCTATCATGGTAATCTACACAAGGATTAATAAAAATATAAGTATCATTGACATATTTAATTAGGCCTTTAATTAAATATGCTCCCACTATTTTACTCAAAACAAATGACCCTTATCATTTGATTCGGAAAATCCCGTTGGAAGATTTTCTAGTGGGTCGAGATCCATATTTCACTTCGTTCTAAGTCCACGTAGGCGGATTACACAAAACTAGGTTATTTAGGTAGGAACTCCTTCCAATTGTATCTCATACAACTCTCGAAAATTTTAGTTGGGTGAATAACTCCTTATTCCAATCCATCATATGGATCATTCCCAACTCTTGCTTCTAAACATATATATAATCTTATTATAATTTGTTTAGTTAAGTTTGACCCATTGTTTTAACAGTTGGATATTACAATTATCCCATCGCACCTTACTAATATATAGATCATGCACCTCGCGTAGGCGAAACCTACATTATCCATTACTAGTCTTGATGAGTGTTAAAACTTGGAAAGCATAAACTTAATATTTAATTTGAGGGAATTGCAATTGTTCTGATCTCACCGGCTTATTTATCATATAAATCGTCTCTCACATGCATCAACATATATTCACATGCATCAACATACATACACATGCATCAACATACATAATGAAACAGTTATGTCCCCTAGCGCAATTGTTCTCCCAAGCCAATGAGAGAACCTAAGCTAACCTAATAACGATCTAAGCTTCTCCAAGCAAGATCTTCAAGGTTGTCCTCCATTGATATTGAATTCTTCTCTTTCTTCATATCATTATTCTCCTTTGATATTGAATTCTTCTCTTTCTTCATATCATTACATTACAGAAGAAACTCGTTTTGCATACGAGGGATTGAGGTGAGAAAAGAAGTTACACTAAGAGATTAAAAGGAGAGGCACGACACGCAGGTCGTATTTAAAAACCCAAAACAAAATGAAGGAAGACTAAGGCCATAACTGATCACAACAAGGAAATAATAACAAACACATTATTATCATTAATTTTTAATTCCTTTAATTAATTAAAACCAAATTAAATTTCGGCGACCGATCACACTACGTAGAGTTAGCCGGGGCCCGGTCAGCGGACGGGGGTCAAGGGGGCAGCGCCCCTTGCGGGGTTGGAGGGGCAACGCCCCTGTCCAAAATTTTAATGAACAATTCATTTGAAATGGACATCGTTTTGCATCAACATAACTCTTGCGCAGCCACAAAACAGAAACCCCGAGAATTCTGACTCTGTGAGTGTGACGACCGTCACAAGCATGTTACGACCGTCACAAGCTTGTTACGACCGTCACATGCCCATGACGAACGTCACGCGGCCATAAACAGAAACACCTAGAATTCTGGATTTGTGAATGTGACGACCGTCACAAAGCACGTGACGACCGTCACGTCCAGCTTGTTACGCTCGTCACAACTCCATGACGACCGTCACGTCCAACTTGTTACGATCGTCACAAGTCCATGGCGATCGTCACGCGGCCAAAATAACAGAACTTTGAACCAGTCAACACACGTGTTCCAAAAGGCCCTAAATTCACAACTCCTTGACGGCACAACCCTTGCACCGTCACCAACCCTAATGCGCCAATTTCAGACCGTCAAACACACCTCGATTGTTGATTCAGTATGATTGATCAACAGGTCATTGCTTCACCATACTAATGTCGGATTCCGAAGCAAATGTCCATTGATCGCTCAAAGGAAAACAACCATTTAGTGTTTGAATAAACGAAACAGAAACAATATATCACATATAAGTTGATCGGTCTCAATTGCGTAACCTATGGACGATCGATGTATCGCTGCTTCACCATACTAATGTCGGTTCCGAAGCATAGTCAACATCAATCATCCAACTCGTACACTCATGATGCCAAATTTTAATTACCCGTTTAATTAATTGATTCATTCTGTCTTTTAATCATATTAATACAGAAAATAAACAGCTATCCGAGTCATGGTTTTGTAAGTGGCTCTGATACCACTGAAGGAGAATTGCGGTCCAAAACGCAGCAGAAATTAAAATTTTCTCCTTTAGAGATCCTTACGAATGGTCATGATCAGTGATAGAATATTTACCTCTTGTGACGATTGAAACCTTTGGTGCAAATCTCTTGTGACGATCAAAGCCTTTGATGCAGATCCACGGAGCGATCACGAACGTTGAACGATGACAATGTCTCTACTCAGTCCACACGAACGGATTCCTTCAATCTCAGTGCTAGCTGGTACGAATGAAGGCTTTGAGTGAGAGAGAGAGAGAGAGAGAAAACGAAAATAATGCAACCACCATGAATGCTTCTGCACAAGGGTTCTATTTATAGAACCACTTGTGTGGGCTTCAAGCTAAAAGCCCACTTAAGTGTATTTTGGCCCATATCTTATAATATGCCCAAAATCACTTAAGCCCATGGTACCTTACCATATTTCGTATTCTACTCAAGTACACCGTACCTTACGATGTTCTATAATTCGCTTAAGGGCACTGTACCTTACGGTATTCCTTAGTTACTCTATCTCTCATCAATCCGTCCTTTGTGTGTGACCCTGTAGGTTTTCGTGACGTTGGCAATTATATTAAATCACACATTTAACATAATAAACAGTGAGCGGTATCTAGCAACACATCACTGCTACCCAAGACACGAAATGTCATGTGATCTGACAAAACCTTCTATGATAATACTTATGTGTATAATTACCCTTTTGCCCTTATGTCTATATTGAACACAAGGCATAGACCGTGTCATCCTTGTCCAGTTTAATATTGGGCCCATAGACATTTATCCTGTTATGCAGGATGGGCAAATTCCATCTAGGTCACTCATGTCCTTCAGCATGCTTCGTGGAGTACCCATCAACTGTCTTTATGGTTATCCAGTTACGGACAATGTTGGATCAACAATAAAGCACTCGACTCCATATCTAGGGTCCATAGTGGTTTCAGGTCGAAGAGTGGTATACACCATTATCGCCATGTGAATAACTTATGACACTTTGCATAACTTTCTATATAGTATTCTCATAGCGGGTCAATCCGGTATAAATATTACTCCTAATATTCATACCTATGTTTAAGACTTGATAACTCTTTATCCATGATCCATGAGATGTGATCATCAGTCTACAAACATAATAGTCTTAATGCTTTAATGTTATCCCACTTCACACTAAAGCTCGACTACAGATACTTTAAGAATAGTGTCCTTATGTTTAATGTGATCTCATGATTAAGTCATACTTGATACATTAAACAGACTAGCTATTCTAGGGACTTTATTAAACAAACGTAATAAAGTAAAAGCCTTTTATTATTAATAAATAATTCGATACAAGTACCAAAAGCATTGGCCTCTAGGGCTTACACCAACATACCTCACCCTGGGGTAATCTAGGCAAAAATTAGGGATTTGGCAAGTAACTGCATCCTAACAAGACTTTGTTCTACAACCGTCATCTATCAAAGAATCTCGCTCAATCATTGTCAACTAAAGCTTCAGATACATTGGATTCAGAGTTGGTGGAGAAATGTTCATTATGTTCAATGTATCCCTTTTTCCAATGTATATCACCAATTTCAAATTTGTAAAGATCCATGGAGTCTTGCAATTTGCAGACTACCATTCCATCAAATAAATTTGAGCCTTTATCCAATTCTTTGCACTCTTATTTGTTTCTGTTTAACAAATGTTTGCATGTTTTGATTAATAAATATCATTGTTTTAAACAAATAAAGTTTTTATATAAACTATTTTTAAACAAAGTGAACATTCACAATGACTGAAAGGATAATTGAAACGTGTTCAGTGCTCTCCCAAGGATAGTACGATCCCCAAAAGGGTAAGAAATTTGTTCATATTCCTAGCATATTTGTATCCTCTTCACCATTTTTCATGGTGTCTCCTCAGCGAGCGCAGAGAAAGGTAATACACCACCTAAATTCCCCAGAGAGTCTGGAGTTTTGGTCTCGGTCTTCTAACTCCCCAGTGAGTCTGGGTCTAGCATCTGTGTTTTATCAATTATATGGTTGTCATCCCTTGTGTGGATTGACCTAAAATCCCTTATAGATTGATAAATTGATATGTTATCCCTTTGAGGAAGTTTGTCTCCCCTCGTTATGAATGGAAATCTCCCGCAGAGTTGAGCAGGAATCCCCTGCATAAGCGGAGCTTTCAGCAGGTTGGTTTGTAGCTTATCCCCGGCGGATTCGCATACATTAATCCCCAACAAGTTTTCTTACCACTCGTCCTCAGTAGGGTTGCTCACCTCAGATTTCCCCCCAGATTGGGTCACCAGCAGATTATCTCCAGCATGATCACTAGCAGTTGTTCCCCAGTGGAGTTGCCCGATCGGAGCCTGATTATTTGTTATTTTCTCCTTCTTGGATAACTTCCTCTTAGCAGAGCTGGTGTTGAAGATGTTGTTTCCTTCCCCAGCGGAGCAGTGGTTCCCTTCTCCTTGGCAGAGAATGTTTCTCCAGCAGATATGAGGAAATTTGTTGATTATTGGAAACTTTTGTTTGGTGGTTATTCCCCATAGAGTTTCATATTATCCCCTGATAAGATCCCCATTAGAGTTCTTCTTTGACTGATCTTATCTACATCTCTGCAAGTTCCCGAGAACTGTTGGAAGATCCCCGAATTTTGGTAGTGGTGCCCCTTGGCTGATCCCCAACAGCAGTTTCTGATCCCCAACGACTCTGCTTGTTCCCCTAGTAGTAGTCTTGATCCCCGACAGTGACTCTGCTCGATCCTCAGCGGTGATTGGTATTCCCTGGTATTTGCGGCTCCCCATCAGATTGGATTTTCTCCTGTGGGTCTGGCTTTCTCTTTTTGAGACGTTGTACCGGATGTCTGTCCATTGATTCTTGGACCTGTTTGTGTTTGAGATGTCTGTTTGTCAGCATTAATCATACATAAAACACGCATGTACATGCATAATTATAACATTCGGATATTCATGTTGCATCTTTTGCCATATATCTTTGCTTGTTATTTCCTACTATTTGGTGATACATCTTTCCCCAAGCAGATGTTTGTGTCTGATCTCTCCATATATAGTCAGCCCCATAGGCAGAAAGTGTTTATCCTTCCTTCTATATTCCCCACCGAGTTATGTCCTCGTGGATGATTATTATTTCAGTTTCCTCCCAAAATATGTATTGGGATGGAATTACTCCCCTGAGTTATATCCTCATTAGGTTGAGTCTTATTTCATTGTGTCTCTCTAGTTTATTCCTAGATTGACTCCTCTTGTTATTTCCCCTGTAGTTCCCTGTGGTCCAGGTGATCAATTGCTCAGTAACCAGTAGTTGTTCATTCTCTCCCCAACGGATGTTGTGGCCCTCTACCCAGTAACCGGTAGTTGTAAGTCCTATTTCTGTGGTTTTCTACCTAGTAACCGGTAGTTGTAAACCCCATTTTATCCCCTTGTAGAGTTAACCCTTGATATTGTTCATCCTAACCGATGGCGGGTACTCTCTTCTTTGGTTTTCTACCTAGTAACCTGTAGATGTAATCCCCTCTTTGTTGGTTATTGAAATTCTAGTAACAGAATATCGATGTCACACTGGATGTTATGACAACCAATTCTGCGCAGACAGGTAATGTATGCAGAAGGTAAATGTAAAGTGCAGTAAATAACACAGAGAATTGTTTACCCAGTTCGGTGACAAACACACCTACGTCTGGGGGCTACCAAGCCAGGGAGGAAATCCATTATAAGTAGTATTAATTCAGGACTTAAATCGACTGTTTAATCCTATCACTTAAGACCTACCCAATGCAATTTCAATCTAAACTAAGACCAGAGTTCCTACTCACTCCCCCTCAATCACCACAGTGATTACAACCTTTAATTAGTTTAAAGTTAATGGCGAAGTTATACTTCAAACAACTCTTGATTGTGCTTAACAGCTTTAATCAAGAAACACAACACTCACGCTTAAAAGCTTAGAGTGACACAACAATTACAACTCAATGAACACCCTAGTCCAATGCAATCATCTAGGTGATAATTGCTTGGCTCACAAGTAAAACCTAATACAAGACACAAAATAAAATACAACCGTGAAATATACTGATATAATAAATGCTTCACGCTTCAAACCCCCTGAGTTGCTGAAAGGAGGATTGCCATCCTTCTATAATGCAGCACTTGGGCCTTGTACTTGAATTTCCTAAAATTAAGGATAAGCAAGTTAGCCTAATTTCCACATATTAGGGTGCTAACAAATAGGCTATATGCTAGGCCTCTTAATTATAGCTCAGTTGTTAGTTTCCTGGATTTTAGCTCAGATCTTAGATTCCTGAAAAATAGCCTGAGATAAATACTGAAACAGAAAAACTAACTAGCCTACACTTTAGCATATGCTGTCAGGAATGAATGTCATAACATTCAGTTTGACGTCAAAAACATAGGCCATATGCTAAACATCTTTAATTCTAGCTCAGCTGTTGGTTTCCTGAAACAGCAGACTGTAATAAATACTGAACTATACCAGAAAAACTAATTGGCCTATAATTCAGTATCTGCTGTCAGAGATGAATGTTATAACATACAGTTTGACATTCAGTAAATCCTGTATTAGCTAATCCTGCAGTATACTACTCAAGCATGTCATGACATCAGTCAAGACATCAGAGTACAGTTAGTGTTTTAACACAAAATGCAGCCAATCAAAAACATCTACAAACTCGCCATTTGGCAAATTTTTGGCTAAAACAACTTGGCATCACAACAGAGTTCACAGTAGCGGAGAGCACACATCCAAGCAGAGAATTAAATTAGCTAATACACTCAGCACACATAGAAGTTGAACAGCAACACACTCAGCACACATAGAAGTTGAACAACAACACACTCAACACACATAGAAGTTAAACTTTAAGCTGCAACATAACCTCTGGTTTAGAGGACCTTCAACTTCAAATAAATCTGTTCAAACAAATCTGTTGTCCTGGGGTACAGGTGTTACTCCCCCTTTTTGTCAAAAAAGTTGCCAAAGCAACACTTAATATTACAGACCAAAACAACCAATCAGCAAAACACAAGCTTGATTTTACTTCACAGTTTCAATCAAGACGGCACACTCTTGATCTTGCTTCACAACTTTAATCAAGTAGACACACATTCTTGCTTCACAGCAGGTACACCCACATCAGATGCCATGACTTTGTGTATGACATCTTGAAACACTTCTGCATGAACATGTTCTTGAACTCCAGCAGGTACATAGGATGTCTCATGTTAAGATATCCCCCTAGCATCTTGTTAACACACTTGTTGCAAGTGAAATAGCTATGATCTGTTGACCAATCAGAGCACACTTTCAATTGTTTAATAGTTTGAAATATTAAACAATACATTCCTAACATCCTTAGTTGCTATAATTCCTCAGAAAGGCGTATTCCCAATTTGCCCCTTAAATTTTCAAACTGAGTAGCATCCAAAGCCTTTGTAAATATGTCAGCAAGTTGTAGTTCAGTTGCTACATGTTCCAAGGTAATCACTTTGTCTTCCACCAGATCTCTGATGAAGTGATGTCTAATGTCAATATGTTTGGTCCTGCTGTGTTGGATAGGATTCTTTGAAATATTGATGGCACTGAGATTGTCACAGAACAATGTCATGACATTCTGAGAGACATTATACTCAGTCATCATCTGTTTCATCCATACCAGTTGGGAACAACTACTTCCAGCTGCTATGTACTCAGCTTCTGCAGTGGACAATGATACACAATTTTGTTTCTTGCTGAACCACGATATGAGATTGTTTCCCAAGAAGAAACATCCTCCTGATGTGTTTTTTCTGTCATCAGCACTCACAGCCCAATCAGCATCACAATACCCAGATAAGATAGGCTCAGAGCCATGAGAGTATAGCATACCATAATCATAAGTCCCATTGATATACTTGAGAATCCTCTTGACTTGATTTAAGTGACTCACTTTGGGTTCTGCTTGGTATCTAGCACACACACCAACTGCATAGGCAATATCAGGTCTACTGGCAGTTAGATATAGTAGGCTACCTATCATGCTTCTATACAAGCATTGATCAACACTAGAACCTCCTTCATCTTTAGTTAATTTTAAATGAGTAGGTGCAGGAGTTCTTTTGTGACTAGCATTATCCATACCAAACTTCTTAACTATGTTCTTGGCATATTTGCTTTGGGAAAGAAACATAGAATCTTCCATTTGGTTAACTTGCAGTCCAAGAAAATAAGTCAATTCCCCAACCAAACTCATTTCAAATTCAGATTGCATCTGGTTAACAAAATGTTTCACCATTTTACCTGACATTCCACCAAAGACAACATCATCCACATATATTTGGGAAATCATGATTTTGCCATCTTCATCCTTCACAAACAAAGCCTTATCTATCCCTCATTTTCTGTACCCATTAGAAGTCAGAAATTCAGTCAACCTCTCATACCAAGCTCTAGGAGCTTGCTTCAACCCATACGAAGCTTTCCTCAACTTGTACACATGTTTTGGTAGGTTAGGATCACTGAACCCTTTAGGTTGTTCCACATAGACTTCTTCATTCAAGTAGCCATTTAAAAAGGCACTCTTCACATCCATTTGGAATAATTTGAACTTCAGAATGCAGGCAATACCTAACAACAATCTTATTGACTCAAGCCTTGCAACAGGTGCAAAAGTCTCATCAAAATCAACCCCTTCAACTTGAGTATACCCTTGTGCCACTAGTCGAGCTTTATTCCTAGTGATTACTCCTTTCTCATCAGACTTGTTCTTGTAAATCCACTTGGTACCAATGATGTTAGTCCCTTCAGGTCATGGAACTAACTCCCATACTTCATTCCTTTTAAACTGCTCCAGCTCATCTTGCATAGCATTGATCCAATATTCATCAGTCAGGGTTTCTTTCACATTTTTTGGTTCAACCTTGGATACAAAACAAGAATTTGAGCCATTCTCCCTTGACCTGGTAGTCACACCATTATTGGAATCTCCTATGATAAGATCCTTATGGTGGTCTTTCTGAATCCTGATAGAAGGCACCTTGTTGAATGCATCTACCTCAAGTTCAGGAGGAGTATCCTGTACCTCTTCAGTCTTGACTGGTATGTCTGTTGAAGTCTCAAGGAACGTTCCAACATCCTCAATGACATTGGATCCTTCATCTTGATCATCCACAATCACATTTATGGATTCCATCAGGACATTGGTTCTGGAGTTGAAAACTCTGTAAGCTCTGCTGTTAGTAGAGTATCCCAGGAATATACCCTCATCACTTTTGGGGTCCATTTTCCTTCTCTATTCACGATCTGTGAGAATGTAACATTTGCTTCCAATGATATGAAAGTACTTCACAGTAGGTTTTCTACCTTTCCATATTTCATACAGAGTGGAAGAGGTTCCCTTTCTCAAGGTAACTCTATTATGAACACAGCAAGCTGTATTCATAGCTTCAGCCCAAAAGTGCATAGGAAGTTTCTTTGCATGAATCATAGCTCTAGCAGATTCTTGAATAGTTCTGTTTTTCCTTTCAACTATTCCATTTTGCTAAGAAGTAATGGGTGAGGAAAACTCATGACTTATTCCTTCAGATGAGCAGAAATCACCAAACTTGGAATTTTTAAACTCCTTCCCATGGTCACTCCTTATTCTGATAACACAACTATCCCTTTCCCTTTGGAGTCTGATGCACAGATCTTTAAAGACATCAAATGCATCTGATTTTTCTCTGATGAAGCTTATCCATGTGTATCTGGAATGGTCATCAACAACCACATAAGCATATCTCTTCCCACCAAGACTTTCAACCTGCATAGGTCCCATTAAGTCCATGTGCAAAAGTTCCAAAGTTTTGGATGTTGTAGGATGTCCCAACTTAGGATGTGACGTCTTGGTTTGCTTGCCAACCTGGCATTCTCCACAGACTCTTCCTTCATCAATAAGCAGCTTTGGAATTCCTCTAACTGCTTCGTTGGATATGATCTTTTTCATTCCTCTTAAATGAAGATGTCCAAGTCGTCTATGCCACAGCTTCACCTCCTGTTCTTCCTTGGCTGAGGAGAACATTGAGGAGTAGTTTGAGACTTTAGGTTCCCATAGATAGCAGTTATCTTTGAATCTGGATCCTCTCATAACTTCCTGATTACTCCATTCATCACAACACATACTTCCTTAGTGAACTGAACATAGAACCCTTGATCACATAGCTGGCTTATGCTGATGAGATTAGCAGTTAGTCCTTTTACTACAACACATTATTCAGTTCTGGAACTCCAGGACTATCCAGCTTACCAACACCTTTGATTTTTCCTTTAGCTCCATCACCAAAGGTCACATAATTGGTAGTATGAGGTTGTATATCCACCAATAAGTTCTCCATACCAGTCATATGTCTTGAGCAACCACTATCAAAATACCAGTCTTCTCTGGTAGATGCCCTTAGAGCTGTGTGAGATAATCTAGCAACCCATTGTTGTTTCTTGATGGGGGCCTTATGCTTAAATGCCTTCTGCTTAGGTCTGACTTGAGGGGTCTGGTTAGGATAACCATGCAACCTGTAACATAAGGGTTTTATGTGGCCAAATCTACCACAGTAGTGACATCTCCATCTTTGAAATTTCTTCTTCTGATGGTTAATCCTCCTGTTTCTCTGATGTTGTGACATTGGTTGTGACTTCTGCTTGATTTTCTGAACTTCAGCCTTTGAGCTTTTGAGTTCAGAACAAAGCCTAAACCAGACACGGTTCCTGATTCCTGTCCCACCTTTAGAATCTCTTCCAAGGTGTCAGTTCCCTTATTCAACATCCTGATGGATTTTGTCATTTGATCTAGCTTAGAGGTCAGCAAGGTTATCTCACCACTAAGACCATTTATGACAGTCAGATGCTTCTTTTTCTCAGCTTCCAGCTCCTTGATGAGTTTCTTCTGCTTTTCTCCTTGTATACACACTTCTGCACTTTTGACACATAGCTCTTTATATGAAGTAGCAAGTTCATCAAATGTAAGTTCATCTCCACTTGAGTCATCATCAGAGGCACAGACACTTGTTAGTGCAGTGACATGTTTAGCAGATTCTCCTTCAGATTCACTCTCAGAGTCTCCTTCAGACCAGGTGACAGATAGTCCCTTCTTTTGCATCTTGAGGTAAGTAGGACATTCAGCTCTAACGTGTCCAAAACCTTCACATCCATGGCACTGGATTCCCTTGCCTTGGTTGAACTTTTCTTCAGATGTTGATCTTTTACTGATGTCAGACGAAATGTTCTTGACATTTGATCTACCTTTTTGATCAATCTTCTTTATGAACTTGTTGAACTGTCTCCCAAGTATGGCTATAGCTTCTGATATGCTTTCATCACCTCCAATACTTCCTTCTTCTGAATCCTCTTCAGTATTTGATACGAAAGCTATGCTTTTGTTTTTCTTTTCAACATTCTCAAACAAGCCCATTTCAAAAGTTTGGAGAGAGCCAATAAGCTCATCAACCTTCATATTGCAGATATCTTGAGCCTCTTCTATAGCAGTAACCTTCATGGCAAATCTCTTGGCAATGATCTGAGAATCTTTCTTACAAGTTTGTCTTCAGACATTTTCTCTCCTAAGCCTCCAGAAGTGTTGGCAATTTCAAGAATATTCATGTGGAAGTCATGAATAGTCTCATCCTCTTTCATCCTCAGATTTTCAAACTTAGTAGTCAGCATCTAAAGTTTAGACATCCTTACCTTGGAGGTACCTTCATGAGTTGTTTTAAGAGTATCCCAAACTTCTTTAGCCAGCTCACAGTGATGCACCAGTCTGAAGATGTTCTTATTTATCCCATTGATTAGTGCATTCAAGGCCTTAGAGTTTCCAAGGGCTAATGTCTCTTGCTCCTTGTCCCACTCTTCTTCAGGAATTTGCATAATGATTCCATCTTTACTTGTCTTCGTTGGATGTTCCCATCCTTTGTTGACAGCTCTCCAGACCTTGCTATCCAGAGACCTCAAGAAGGCTATCATACGAGGTTTCCAGTCATCATAGTTAGAACCATCCAGCATGGGTGGTCTATTTGAGAATCCTACATCCTTGTCCATGGTACTAGAAAGTAACGTCCCTAGATCTCACCCAGAAATTAACAGCAGGGTGCCTGCTCTGATGCCAATTGAAATTCTAGTAACAGACTATCGATGTCACACTGGATGTTATGACAACCAATTCTGCGCAGACAGGTAATGTATGCAGAAGGTAAATGTAAAGTGCAGTAAATAACACAGAGAATTGTTTACCCAGTTCGGTGACAAACACACCTACGTCTGGGGGCTACCAAGCCAGGGAGGAAATCCACTATAAGTAGTATTAATTCAGGACTTAAACCGACTGTTTAATCCTATCACTTAAGACCTACCCAATGCAATTTCAATCTAAACTAAGACCAGAGTTCCTACTCACTCCCCCTCAATCACCACAGTGATTACAACCTTTAATTAGTTTAAAGTTAATGGCGAAGTTATACTTCAAATAACTCTTGATTGTGCTTAACAACTTTAATCAAGAAATACAGCACTCACGCTTAAAAGCTTAGAGTGACACAACAATTACAACTCAATGAACACCCTAGTCCAATGCAATCATCTAGGTGATAATTGCTTGGCTCACAAGTAAAACCTAATACAAGACACAAAATAAAGTAAAACCGTGAAATATACTGATATAATAAATGCTTCACGCTTCAAACCCCCTGAGTTGCTGAAAGTAGGATTACCATCCTTTTATAATGCAGCACTTGGGCCTTGTACTTGAATTTCCTAAAATTAAGGTTAAGCAAGTTAGCCTAATTTCCACATATTAGGGTGCTAACAAATAGGCTATATGTTAGGCCTCTTAATTGTAGCTCAGTTGTTAGTTTCCTGGATTTTAGCTTAGCTGTTAGATTCCTGAAAAATAGCCTGAGATAAATACTAAAACAAAAAAACTAACTAGCCTACACTTTAGCATATGCTGTCAGGAATGAATGTCATAACATTCAGTTTGACGTCCAGAACATAGGCCATATGCTAAACATCTTTAATTCTATCTCAGTTGTTGGTTTCCTGAAACAACAGCCTGTAATAAATACTGAACTATACCAGAAAAACTAACTGGCCTATAATTCAGTATCTGCTGTTAGAGATGAATGTCATAACATTTAGTTTGACATTCAGTAAATCTTGTATTAGCTAATCCTGCAGTATACTACTCAAGCATGTCATGACATCAGTCAAGACATCAGAGTACAGTTAGTGTTTTAACATAAAATGCAGCCAATCAAAAACATCTACAGTTATCTTTACCCAATATTCGGTATTGATATTCCTTCAGTTTTGAGTATATCTCCCAGTAACCGGTGATATATCTCTTGGATCATTGCTTTTGTCAATGCATCCCCAACGAGTCATCTTTCATTTACCCCTTTGTTTGGTAATGATAGTTTCTCCCCTTGATTGGTCATCATTTTATACCCGGTAGCCGGTATCCCGATATCCTTTCTTTTCGGTCGATTTATCCTTTATTAACCCAATAACCGGTTGTGGATAATCTTCCATGCGAGTATGTTATCTACATTTTGATGGTAATGGATAATATATCTCATGCACTCTTCAGTCGAAGTCTTTTTCTTCCCCAGTCGAGTAAGATTCGTATTTCCTCATGGAATCGAATGCCCATCCTGTAATTGAGTTCGCTTTTTCAGCCCTCCTTTCGAATGATGAGTGTCTTGGAAATATTCCCCAATTCATGCCTGGTTGGTCACCTATTATATGCCCAGTAACCGGTATCCCTGGTGTTCCTTCCTTCTGCTCCCTATTATGACTTTTCGTCCCCTGTGGAGTTAGATTTTCCTGAGTTGAAGAATACCTTTTTAGGTTTTCCTCAGATGTTTTGGATGATTGATATATCTCACCCTTATACCGGTCTTAGATATTCTTTCTCCCTGAGCATGTTGTTCTTTCACCCTTATACCGGTGTTTTGGGATCACATGTCTCTTTGAGCTTATTACCCAGTGACCGGTAATACCTCATTTGTTGTTTCCTCAGCTAAGTCCTTTGTGGATATCCCCACTTGAGTCCGGATTTTTATCCGAAGTATCCTTTGTGGATAGTTTTGCTGTGTTGGCATATTCCCCAATGCATGCATCTTTGCGTCAGCTTGAGTCCTTCTGTTGATCTATTTTCACGGAATCCCTTCGTGTCTCCCAGCAAGTCTTAAGTCGTGACCTGCTTGTGCATTTTATCCCCTTTATTCCCCAGTAAAGTCCCTAGAGTCCCTGTCTCCCTAGTGAGTGTATTACTCATATTGAATTTTCAGTTTCTCCTGATTTCTTTTTCTTTGTGGACACATATCCCCACAGAGTATTAATTTCTGCATACATACGTCTGCATCATGAGGTGTCTTAGGGACCAAAATTCGTCTCTTTGTTATTATTTAAGTCCATTCTACCTCGTCGAGATGAAGATTTTAACCTTCATATCTCCGACTAGAATGACCTTAAATAGGGGCATCTGTAAGACCCTAATTTTGACCCTAAGATCCCTTATGGCATCATAACATTGCTCATTTGCATTTGCCTCAAGGATCATAGCATCTTGGCTCCTTAACCCTTGGGTTGGGACTTATGTGAGTTGGTTTGAGACCACCAAGCATGCTTGAATTATATATTATTTCTTTTCTCATTTTGTTTACTAACCAAAAGCACAAAAATATGTCACTAACTTTGTTTGTTTTGAAGCTCAAGCAGTCATGTGAGTCAAGGCTACTAGGAGGCCCCTATGCTCATTGAAATAGCCAGATGAAGTTGAAAGCAAGCATGAAAATGGTTCATAAAGTTCTAAATTATCATATATGCCTCCCAAGTATCTCAATTTGTCAATTTTATCAAGATAAACCAAAGGGCTTGAGGATTGTTTCCCAAGGAAACCCTAATTCAACTATGCATTGACTGTGCCTTGCTCATGAAGCAACCTCAACCTATGATCAAATACAATCAAGGGAAGTTATTTCATTCATAATTTTATGCATATATGAGCCTATGTGAGTGTCCTCAATCATTCATTCATCAAGGTTTGAAGTTTGGACTTGAGAAGTTGATCAGTCAATTCATCTAACTATTTTGAAATCCACTGAGACCTAACTTTTGATGTGTTTGTCAAATGAAGATGACCCCAAGAGAAAACATGTTCTTACAAACCTTATGAACAACTTTCATGTTCATCAAAAATCCATTTGATACTTGGAAGGTCATCATTCATTTCAAAACATTATAGGTCATTTTGACTGAAACCCTAATATTGGGTCAACTTCCCAAGGACCTAATTCCTTCATTTTTTTATGATTTTGATGCGATACCAAGTGAATTGGAAAGTTTAAGATGTCTAATTCAATTGTTATGTTGAACAAAATCCTAAAAGAAACACATGTGATAATACAAAACATTATAGGTCACTTTGGACCAAAGTCATTGAAATGTGAAAAAGTCCAACTTCAAGTTCCCATAACTTTCTCATAAAAAATCTAAATGATGCAAAATTTAAGTCCAAATTGAATATCTTGAAAATATTTACAACTTTTATGTTGGAGGTTTTTCCATTTGAGGCTTGCATCATTGAAACATAAGGGCTTGAAGTTGGTCCGTTTTGGCAAAATTTTCAAATACATGTTTTGTACCTTGAACTTCATGGCCAGTTTTCAATATTTTCCAAACTCCAAATGGACTTTTGTTCAACATAACATTTGTTCATTATGTCAATACCTTTCCAACCATTACCCACATGCTTATGTTTCAATTTTTCAAATGGCATTTTCGAAGAGTTGAAGTTTTGTGATCATTTATGCATAACATGTTAAATTTCCATGCACAAGCTAATGCATTGCAATCTGCACGTCCAAATCCATTTGTGTGATGTTCAACACTCAAATGAAATTGCTTTTGGGCCTCACATGCGCCTGTACAGGCCCATGCATGGAGGACCCAAGTTCATGCACACACGAGTTCTTCACATCCTTGCATCAGCTTTTGCTATAAATAGAAGGCATTGCTCACTTCAAATCTCAACCTAAAGGCGCCTGAAGCTCTGCTAAACTGATTCCCTAACCCCTCACTCAAAGGAATTCTGAATTTTTTCTTCACTTTTCAAGCTTGAATTTCAACTTCCCTGGTTGATCTTCAGCTTCTAATTCCTTAGCCTTGCTTCCTTGTTACTTCAAGATCAAGCTGAACTCGAGGATTGGATTGGATCAAGCTCTGAAAAGCTGCACTTCAAAGGTTTTTACCATAACTGTTTTCCTTCGAATCTCTCTTATTATTGTGCATTGCTTGGTTTGGTTGGCATCTCGGAAGTCCTCATGTGAAAGGCAATTGATTTGTGGTTTTAATTTTGAGAATTGGACAAGTTCAGATTGAACACCTCATTTTCAAGCTCAGATTTCTTCCTCTATAGGGATCTTGAGTGAAAGCTAAGGTCACAGGGGTGATGTACATCACCCCAGCTTTCGAACGGTATATGGATCGCGTGTTATGGTTGAGGTTTGAAAACCTGCAACTGGTGGCCGGAGAAGGCCTTCTCATCGGAGAAGACGGTGGTTTCCACCACCGTCCCCACGTGTCCAAACCTTGGCCCTTGGATGAATGTTTCCAGATCTAATCCCATCCCTTGCTTGTTATGACTTTATTTAATTCATTGTGCCACGCTGTTGACCAAAGTGTACCATGCGCGTGCGTTTCCCAGCCACATAATCAGCCACGTCAATTAATGAAGTGAGATCTGACGCCTGTGGATTTTTCCAATTTCTGAATTTCCATTTTATTTTCTTTTATTCCAATTATCTTTAAAAATTCATAACTTCTTTATTTGGAATCACAAAAATATGGGACCAATTGCAAAAATTTTCTCTTAAATTCTAGTTTCTAAAAATGATTTTTAATTATTTTTGTGATTCCATTTAATATTTTTTGTGAATTATTTCTTTTCTGGTTGTTTTTAATTCATTTAAAATGCTTTTTGATATTCAAAAAATGCAAAAATATTTTCTTAACATCATTGGATGATGATGAATCTATGAAAAATATTCTCATCAATTTCTTAATTAATTTGAGATTTTAGTCCAATTATGTTATTTTTCTTCATTTTTAATTGTTTAAAATTAGTTTCTGTTTTCAAAAAATATGAGAAAATTTGTCAAACCTTGTTTGACCTTGTTAGACTTATGATGATCCAATTGGACTTATCCAAGTTGACTTGAATTGGATTTGAAGTTTGACCTTTATTTGTTCATTTTATTTCATGTATTATTTTAATTCCAAAAAAATACCAAAAATATGTTTGACCTTTCTTGACTTCTACTCTTCATTTTGCTTCTGTTTACCATTGGTTGATGTTGATTCCATTCATGTTTGACCAATGTGTTTTGATTATGTCATTTGACTTTTCATTATGTACATTCCATTTCCATCTTCATCTTTTTTTTTCTTTTGACCAATGAGTTAATGATTGGTGGTTAGCCTTGACATATGAGAGGCTTAACCTTCTTTGATCCAAATCAAATTCATCTTGATCAAAGATCAAATGAATTGCTTTTTGTCAAAGATAGGTTGCTTCTTGGTCAAGCAAAAAAACCTAAATCCATACAAGGTCATTCTTTTTTCTTTTGGCATGGCAAGTTGTAGGAGCTTGGCTTACTAGTCATGGTCTCTAACTTGTGTTTATTTTCCTATAGTTTTATTGACCGGCCTCAGATAGGTGTGAGTACTACATTAGTCCATTTACGATTGTTTAATATAGCGCTAAATTGCCTTATGACACACTAACACTAACTACTAATTACTAACATTTAATTCAAGCATTTAATTCTTGCAATTTACTTTAATGCAATTTAATTTCTTGCTCATTTATTCATATTGTCTTTGCCCTTTGCTCACTTGAGCTCATGTTTATGTTTATGCCATTTCCCTTTTGCTCACTTGAGCACATTATTGTGTAAATATACTTTTGCCTTGTGTTTGTTTTATTTTTGTTTGTGTGAACCCAATGCAAAAAGGAGAAAGGACTTAGAATTAGGACCTTACCTATGCTTAATGGAGTTTCAAAAGCAACTAGGCCTCATGCCTTTAGAATGCTAAATATGTTGAAGAGCAACTAGGCCTCATGCCTTTAGAATGCTTAATCTTGAAGATGACTTGAAAGGACCCCTAATCTAAACTCTCTTTTTGTCCATTCTTTCTATTGCATTGTGGAACTTTTTGATTGTTTGTTCTTGTGATAGGGATTCCAAATTTGAGCTACATAGAAGGACCATTGTCTTGAGCATCCAAGATAAGAGAGACAAATGCAAATTGGAAGATCCTAGGAGCTTGATTGATTATTTGCTTGATTGCTTGAGTTATTTGCTTATTGCTTGCTAAGTCCAAAGGAAAGGAGCAACTTGGATCATCTTTATGATCTCAAGAAGGGAACTCCAAGTGGTTTTATTTCTCTTCCCTCATCTTTGCATGTTTAGGACCTAGCCTTTCTCTTCTTCCCTCCACTCTAACCCAAGCCAAACTTATTTTGTGCAAACATTAACATTGTTTTCAAAATTAGAAACCTAGGCACTATGCCTTTGATTTTTCAAACTCTTTTCATAATACTTATTTTGAATTGAACCTTAAGTCAACTTTGACTTCCTTTTGGGAATATTTTTAATTGGTAAATCCAACTCACTCAAATTGTTTCTTTTGTGGTTCCAATGGCCACTTTTGCCAAATCTTTTCATAAACATTAGCTATTAGGTTTGAGTTATCATAGTGGTTGATATAAACCTCACTTGTATCCTTAGTGATTGGACTATAAGTCTTCCATACTTATTATAGGGTGGATCCCTCACTAGTATGTTGAAGCTCTCCTCACATGGTGGATTTGTGGTTTTTAGGTTGAGTTTTCTCCCTTTGATAACAAAAGACCTTAAGGCTTTTGGCCAATCAATTCACCAACTTCTTTTGAGATTTTTACCCCGAACTACGAGGTGTTGATCCTACCTTTGAGGTGGTACGTAGGCAAAGGGTTCATCCATTCAAACACAAAATTGTAATTAATTTGTATATTCTTTTCTTATCTCCCAAATCATGTTTGCACAAATATTTTCCAAATACCAATCTACCATACAACATTTGCAAAAAGGGATCCCTTAGAGTACTAAGGATGTTTTGGGTGCTTAAAACCTTCCCATTGCATAACCAACCCCCTTACATAGATCTCTGACATTTTTATTAGTTTTTGATTTGATAAAACTTCTCAGTTTTTGTTTTCTTTCTAACCTTTCCTTTGGATAAATAGAAGTGCGGTGGCGACTTGAATTGTATGATTTACTTTTGATTTAGTCAATAAATCTAAAGGTAATGAATACCCCGCTACATCAAGCATTCTGCGCTTTTGAATCATCAAGTTCCTCAATTCATGTTCATTGTGGAAGATTTCTGGATGTCAGATGCTTACTCACGAGTAAGACAAGTTCATTTCGGAAATGATAATGTGAATGTCATGTTTATGCTAGTTTTGGAATCCCATTACGTCCACATGGAATTATGACATATAGTGAATGAATCACTAATGAAAATATCATATCGATACCAACACAAATGATAAGCAAATCATTAAGGAGTCAGTTTTAACACGATAGTACTGACTATAGTACGCTTTTGAACTAAACCCTACTTCAATTAGGTCTTTTGAGGGTTGTAACATGGCCTAGTTCACGATTTTCAGAAAAAGGATTTATGGCTCGAAACCTATTCTAACCCACCCACTCTTCGTGATGTTCTCCAGTCCTATGTTCAGCTAGTTCGATATAAGCGCTCATCTTCCAAAATGGATTTGGGGAGTAGAAATGAACCCATGAGGTTTCTAGAGTGGCAGTCATGCACCTTCTGTTTGGTTTGTAGCCACACGATTTTGTTCTTGCTGAGGATTTCCTTTTGTATCCTCTTTGTTTGAATCGTTCTTTCATTTCCCTACTTTTGCTGGATTAACTCTGGTTTGAAATCCACAGGGATGCCCTAATTTTTGCCTAAGTCGCTTGTTCTTAAGTTTCGACTTAGCGGGCTTTATTTCTTTGGATTTTTTTTAAAACAAATCGTGTGGCATTTGTTTGATTGATTGGACGGGTTGTGACTGCCTCGTGCCTCTGTGGGTGAGGGACAACCAATATGGACTAATTGTTTCCGACCTCTTTTGAGGGATAAGATATAGTTGATCCTCATATAAGACACCCCTCTTTTGAATTTTGAACGTCTGGTCAAACTAACTGACGCATACCCTGCCCCGGTTTAAGATTGAGGGTTCTATATTCAAAAGGAAACTACTACTCCTTGGCTCGAAAGGGTTAACTAGGGATTATCTTCCTTATAACTCTGGTGTTTAGGATTTGAAACAATGCCTTAGATCATCAGTAGAGTTCTATTCAAAAGCGTACGTGCAATGATATCGTGTTTTCAATTTCGTCATTCTCCTTTTGATTTCGCTTAACAAAAGTTTGATATCGACGAGAAGTATGAGTGGACACGAATGGATTTATTCAAAACAATGCATATTTATTTCAATGTCATTATTATTAAAAAATAGACTAGTTTATTACAAGTGAATGTTTACAAATGACAAACAAGAAAAACTACACATGAAAAATGATTAAACAAACTAATGATTGCTGGAGTGATCAGCCTTATTCTTCCCACAACTTGGGGTCTAGGTGCTTGCAGAAGCTGACAAAGTAGTCATATAGAGGGAACTTCTTCAAATCTACCAATGTTTCGACTGCGGTATTGCGGATGCACTTGCCTACGCGGGGTTGTTCATTACAGTTGGCGTGAACGATATAGCTTTCGAGTCAATCAAATCTTGTACTTTGTGCTTGAAGACATTACAAATCTCGATCGAGTGCCCTGGCGTCCTAGAGTGATACTCACAGCTCACATTCATGTTATACCCGGGAGGAAGGGGTACTGGAGGAGCCTTGGCTTCTTTTAACTGAACCAATGAATCCATGAGCAAATAAGCTAGCAGATGACCATACGACATGTGAATTGTGTCTAACTTCCTGGGAGGCCTCTTTGGTCCTTGTCTACCCTGCTGATAGTAGTTTTGTTGCTGGTTTGGATATGGGTTCGACACCTTAGACGTATTTGTCTATGAAGTCTTGGGGTGCGTACTACATTCAGGCCTTGCGGTGTAAACATAATAACCTTCAAATCAATAAGATTTTGTAATAGGTACTTTAGAGCTCTGCAATCCTCGGTCGTGTGCCCGGGTGCTCTAGAATGGAATACACACCTGGAATTTACATCGTAGCCACGAGGAAGAGGAGTTGGAGTAGGTCCTGGTTCTCGCAGTCGTATCAATGAGTACATAAGCAATAGAGGGAGAATTCTATTATATGACATAGGGACATGATCCATGTGCCTCTCTGACTTCGTTGTCTTTCTCTGACCATGATGAGTATAACTCCCTTGCTGATTGGGATATTGGTTCTTCACAGGGTTGCTCTTCTTAGGTCGGGGAACAGGAAGTGATTGTTGACATGGAGCCTCTAAAGATCCAGGATATGGATAACATCCATGAGGTAACTCTTGGGATGGATTAGAATTAGGCGCGTTCACAGGAGGGACCACCTCTTGTACAACAATTGGCCTATGATAGCTCAACAATACATTCATGAGATCCAAAGCATGGCCAGACTGACTCTTCAATTTGTTGAGTTCCAAGCACAAATCTTCATGACTTTCCAGCAACTCGTCCATGGTAACTCAAGACATACTTCTGGTTTGAATAGATGTCGGGTAATCAGCTTGATTGTAGCAGGTTCTGGATAAAGGCCAAACAACAATGAGCTTTCTTGAGTAGGTATGATGAAATGCTATTATGCATGAATGAAACATGTTTTTATATTCCCAAAGGAATGCATATGCTGAATGATGTGATGATATGGCATGCAACATCATGGATCCAAGGGTTCACAACATCTTGGAGAATCTGGTTGTGAAGCTCGAGGTAGGTTGAAGGTTTATTTCCCTGCAAGAAATAACCATGTCCCCTCACAAGGTGAGTACTAAGACTTATGAAAATGCTTAGATTCACGGATCATGAGGAGAAAGTATCGTTTTCACCACAAGACAACTTGTGATTTAACAATACCCCTAGGGTGATCTCCTCTAAGTGAGGTTTCCCTCAACTTCGAAAGCCATGGGTTGTCTAAGGTCCTTGGAGTCATGGACTCTCCTTAGAAGAACGTTTGTTAGCGCGAATGTGACTCACGTGCCAACAAAACTCCAAAAAAGAATCTATTCCAAGTGGGATGTTTGTGTCTCCTTCTCAAGACAACTACGTCCGATAGGTCAACACGAAGTACCTACTATCTTATGTATACTCTCTAAGCATGTGTATTGAGCTTCTCACTCTATACTAACTATCCCACAAAGTCAACGCAAGATAATATATGACAGGAATATACAACAGGAATGGATAATTAAAGCAAAAGGTAACATAAGTAAACATCTAAGGAAAAGGATACAGGCAAGCTAGGCTTGACTCGCTTATGGGAACTCCATATTGTCGCAGCCTAAAAAAATAGAAAGCGAAAAAACAACCGGCGAAAAAGAAATGACGGAAGAGTCGCCACCGTGCGTTATTTATCCCAAAGGAGGGAAAGAAAACGCTCGAAGTAAACCTGGAGAAAAGGAAAGGAAAAGACAAGGTCTCGCAACCAAATCTTGGGTTTGGGAGTCGATTATGCGAAGGGAAGGTATTAGCACCCCTACGCATCCGTAGTACTCTACGGGATCCACTCTTGTTGTTCTTGTCTAAAGGTGTGTGTTTATCTAATGTACTATTTACTAAAAGAAAGGGTCAAAAGAAAATGACTCGCACGGATGTCGCATCCACTGCATACGTATCTCATCTGAACATGAGAATCAGAGTTGCTGTAGTTCGGCTGCCTATGTGTTAAAGAGAAGTTTGCTCGCTAAGACATCGCGTCTTATGCCTACGTATCTCATCGGGAATGAGAATCAGAGAAAAACGTAGTTCAGCTAACTACGGGAATAAGGGTCTCGATTGCAACTAGGGCAAGAGAAAGGGAAGGGTCTTGATCGCAACGAGGGCGAGAGAAAAGAATCGCAACGAGGGCAAAAGCAAACAAGGATTAGTTGTTAGTTATTAGTCAAACTCGACGAGACATCGCATCTCGTGCCTACGTATCTCATCTGAACATGAGAATCAGAGTTGCCGTAGTTCGGCTACATAGGGATTGCCATCTGAACATGGACTTACATAGGAGGACACCAGTTGTGTCAAACGAGAATGGGCAATGTGTTCTCGTCCTAGCAGTAGGTGTCGCAGCTTGCTGAATCGAGTCTTAGGCAGTTACCTCTTTGCAATAGAATGGACCACATGCCACAGGATCGGAGACGCTTGGAAAGGTCTAAAAAGTGGGGAAGCTCTGCCCTAGAGTTGTCATGCAATGTGGACCTATGTGTCAGGATTTACAAATGGGGACATCTACCTAATGTTAGCATGCAAAGAATAAGGGAATTCTACCTATGTTATCATACAAAAGAAATGAGGGAATCCTACCTATGTTATCATACAAAAGAATAAGGGAATACTACCTAATGTTATCATACAAAGGGTTCTACCTAATGGGTGCTACCTAAACGGAACAAGAATCAACGATTTGAGCAAGGAGAGGATAAGGGTAGATGGTGATGCATGAAGCAATCGACTTACATGTGGTAGATAGCGATGCATGAAGCAATCGACTAACAAAAGAATGGATGAATATGTGCTGGTTCTGTTAAGTTTTGAAAATGATTACTCGACGTTGGATCGAGGTTTTGATCTTGTTTTGAAATGGTTATCAGATGTTCATTTTATTTCTTGTATTAACAGATGAATAAAGAATGAAAGAATAAACATTATACATTTCATGGGAGAGGGGTACATTTGTTATGAATGGGGGTTGTTCATGGCAATCAGACAGTAATAATATATGCCTCATACAACATACAAGTAGGCCACAGTTAGCAATCAAGTCAGATATATAAACAAGTATATGATCAAATCAAATAATCAAAGAATGAAATAATGAAGCATTAGACAATTCATGAGAAGTATAGACATGTTAAGCAATCAAACAATAGAAGCATGGATGAAAGGAACAAGTATAAAAAATATCAGATGAATCAGACAAATGCAACTATGCACACAAAGGACCAATGAATAATTTAATCGGGAAATGATGCAAGGATCAAATAAAATCAAGATGAGAGGCCTCTAATACATGGCATATGAGATGAACAAGGGAGGATCAAAAGATCTCTTCAATTGCCTTAACCAATCCCTAAGTCAAACATCAATCATATAAAAGTCAACTATAAAGTCAAGTCAACTTGAAAATTATCAAATAAATAGTAAATTTATCACAAAAATTATGAAAAATTAAATTAAATGAGGTGGGGTCAGGACATCATCATCCCCTAAAAAGATTTTAAAAATAATGTGAATTAGTGTATAAATTAATTGAAATAAAACAGAAGTCAAATGAAAAGTCAACCGAGCAAACTAGGTCAAAAATTATATCCAAAATAGATTAAAAATGGGAAATAAAATTCCAATAAAAGGTCAGGTTGACCATGAGACATTGGTCAACCCTCATCCCAAAAATCAGAAATTAAAAATAATTCTAAGTTATGAAAATAAAATAAATGAAAAAAGTGTGTTAAAATGGACTATTTGAAACAATCAATTAAAATAAAATATTAACATTAAATAAATATGAAAATTAAAATAAAAATAAATTAAATAAAACATTGAGGAATATAAAAAGTATTTTTTTATATTTTTATGAACAAATAAAGTATTTTTAAATAATTAAAACAAAACAGAATAAAAATAAGAATAAAGAATAAAAATGAAAATGAAAATACAAAGTGAATTGGAAATGGGCCTGAATGGGGGTGGGAACAGCGAGTTGGGGCGCTAAGCCCAGTCCGTGCGGAATAAAACCCAGGTGTGTGACATCCAAAAAATAGTGTTCATTTAAATTAAAACATGTAACGTTGAATCAATAGGTCATGGCTTCATTAAACTCACTAAAAGACAAAACGCAAGGCGGACGACTGGGATTCGAAATGGCGCGCACGATCTAAGGGCTCGCAGGCTGCCACGCATGGTCTTGTTCATGCAGCATGAAGAAAAACGTGAAAGCCATGCAATGAACACGTGAAACGCAGCCCATTTGTTCCATCTTCAAACCAACATAACTCATGCTACAGGGCTCCAAATGAGATGATGTAAAAACCGAAGTTCAAGTATGGAACATGTAGAACACAATGGTGCTTTGTTTCATGAAAGATAATGACTCTAATATGTAGAAAAGAGAACAAAAAAGGGGGCTTCATGCACCCGGATTCACAAAAAATAAATGTTACAAAATCCAACTTAAAAGCAATGTCTCATATTGAAGGGTTCATGGACATGCAAAGCATATATTAACATGGAAAAAAGAGCATGAAAAAAGCATGGCATAATGGAAAAGTAAGCATGGTAAAGGAATGAATAAGTATGGTTAGCATGGAAAAATGACAATGGACAAGCATGAAATGAACAAGGCCATAGTTATTAGAATGGATTAGAGAGTTTACCTAGTGGAAAACAGTCCACTGCCTCTTGGTATTGAAAGAATGGAAGGAATAATGAGGTTCTCTTTGAAACTTAAAGGACTTGTGAAATGAAAATGGGATGACACTTGATCTTTCTCTCTTTCCATGCCTTCAAAATACAGTAGCCACCCTCTTCAGATTAGGGTTTATGATGTTTAAATATGTATGCTCAAGGTGTTCTTAATGGGCTTAAGTGTATGGTTTTTGTAACACCCTTCTAAAAATACCCCAAATATTTAATTAAAACCACAAAATATAATCAGAGTAGATATGCAATTAAGGGTGTCACACTTGACACTTCACACCATTCACCAAAATATCCTGTCATGCTCATTTATTTAATCAAAATAAAACATTTGCATAATTCGCAGCGGATAAAATCTAACAACAATGCAAAACATGTAACACATTACATGTAAACTTGTTCAACAATCAACAATGAAAAACAAGTAAAACATCCCGTCCCGATGTTACATCTACCAGAGCATGACCCACTAAGGAACTACACTAGACTCCAAGGACTAGCTTCTACTCAATCACTGCTCGTTACCTGAAACATAGTTGTAAGGGTGAGTTCCTCAATCGATATAATAAGCATTATAAAATATCATGTAATGCTAAGTAAATTAACACATTTCATCACCCTAATCATATCACACATTCAACAACGGTAACATCAACTCATAATCATCATCATACTCAACTCAACATAAAACACACGTATAATATTGGAATACATCCATTCACATTATACGCCATACATACATTATGCAATGAGACTCCATGCATGCGGTACCGACTATTCGTGAACACATAGTTCAACCTCACCGATCAAATCCAGATACGGCTACCAAGCTCACTAGTCCCACTCATTTGAGACCTAGTGACTCACTCACTAATTCCTCACCATGGGAATTAGCTACCACCCCAAGGGCTATGATATGCACGCTAATCACCTAGCATGCAAACATCAACAATAATCCACAACAACTCACTCACTAATTCCTCACCATGGGAATTAGCTACCACTATAAAGGCCATAATATACATGCTAAATCACCTAGCATGCAAACATCAACAACAATTCAAAATAGACATATGCTCACACTCTAAGCCATAAACAGTCCATTCACAATTGCATACAGAACAGATACATTCACAGTATTATGCATACCATCATACATCATCAGCATGTTATCACAAAAATCATATCATGTCATGCCAATTAATAATCACAGTATTAGCACACTCTACTAATACCTACACTGCTCAAAACAACGGGAAACGATCCCTACTATATCATACGTCAGCTAAAATTTCATTACTCAGCTGAACAACCAAAAACTGCACAACAACAGCACAGAAAAATCACAATTCTGCCCATACACGTATTGCCTAGTCCCATACGCGTATGGCCCATTTCTCAGCCAATCCCATACGCGTATTGCCTGCCTCATACGCGTATGCTACGCGTACCACATCCTCATACGCGTACCAACAGAGACAAAACTACGTTAAAATCATCATCTTCTTCATCCATACGCGTATTGCCTAGTGCCATACGCGTACCAGACCATCTCATACGCGTATTGCCTAGTGCCATACGCGTATGACCAGAAACCAGAATTCCAGATCTGCTATGGTTTTCTCTGCTACGAGATTCTCAGATCCCACCTTCCACATTCCAATTTTTACACAACATTCATTCATATTGTCTAACACAGATCATACACATTCAATCTCACAATTTCTAACCTTATTACCTCTAATTCCTACGAATTTCCTCAATCATACTCATATCTCATTCATCCAAAATTTCACAATTTCAACATTCATCATCTAATTAGAGTCAAATCAATGGTTTATCACTACCCATTACATGTTAACCCATAATACCCATTAAACGACGATAAACCCCCCTTACCTGAGTTAATCCGGCAAATCTCTGAGCTTCAAGCTTTTCCTTCCTTCAACCCTTGTTCTCTGGCTCTTTGCCCTTTTTCCACTTTAGAGTCGTTTCTCTGTTTTCACGTGAAAACCTCTTTTACCAAATGGGACCTTTTCTAATTCCAACTTTTATATTCCAATAATAATAATCCAATTATTTAATTAAATTAATAAATATATTATTAACTTATTTTAAATAATTATCTTATTTTTATCGGGGTGTTACAACTCTCCCCCACTAAAAGAGTTTTCGTCCTCGAAAACATACCTCAAGTGAATAACTCAGGATAAGACTCCTTCATCTGACTCTCAAGTTCCCAAGTCACATTGCCACCTGCTGGTCCTCCCCAAGCTACCTTTACTAAAACAATCTCTTTACCCCGCAACTGCTTCAACTCTCGATCCTCGATCCTCATAGGTGATGTTTCAACAGTCAGGTTATCTCTCACCTGTACATCATCTACTTGGACCACATGCGACGGATCAGGAATGTACCTCCTCAACTAAGACACATGAAAAACCTCATGCAAATTCGCAAGTGACGGTGGTAAAGCGATACGATAGGCTACCTCCCCTATCCTCTCCAAAATCTGATAAGGACCAATAAATCGAGGTGTCAACTTCTTCGACTTCAAAGCTCGACCAACCCCAGTTATCGGAGTAACACGAAGAAACACATGATCTCCCTCTTGAAACTCAAGTGACTTCCTCCTCTTGTCGTGATAACTCTTCTGACGACTCTGAGCAATCCTCATCTTCTCCTGAATCATCTTAATCTTTTCCGTAGTTTGTTGAACAATCTCCGGTCCAACCACAGCACTCTCACCGGACTCATACCAACATAAAGGTGTCCGACATCTCCTACCATACAAAGCTTCATACGGTGCCATACCAATGCTCGAATGAAAACTATTGTTGTAGGTAAACTCAATCAAAGGTAAATAACAATCCCAAGCACCTCCCTTTTCCAAAACACAAGCCCTCAAAAGATCCTCTAGTGACTGAATCGTCCTCTCAGTCTGACCATCAGTTTGCGGATGATATGCAGAACTCAATCTCAGCTTAGTTCCCAAAGCCCTCTGCAAACCTTCCCAGAACTTCGATGTAAATCTAGGATCTCTGTCCGAAACAATACTCGACGGAATACCATGCAAACTTACAATCTTCTCAATATTCAACTCAGCTAATCTCTCTAACGGATAATCCATTCTGATCGGAATGAAATGAGCCGATTTTGTCAATCTGTCAACAATCACCCAAATAGCTTCAAAATTCTTAATTGTCCTCGGTAAACCAGAAACAAAATCCGTACTGATACTATCCCATTTCCATACTGGAATAACCAACGGTTGCATTAGCCCAGACGGCTTCTGATGCTCAATCTTTGACTTCTGACAAGTCAAACAAGAATAAACAAAACTCGCAATTTCTCTTTTCATTCCCGGCCACCAAAATAACTTTTTCAAATCATGATACATCTTCGTAGCCCCAGGATGAATACTCAGGCCACTACGGTGTCCTTCCTCAAGAATACTCTTCTTCAGTTCGGTAACATCCGGAATACACACCCGATTACCAAATTTCAAAACACCATTCTCATCAACTCTGAATTCACCACCTTG
Organism: Lathyrus oleraceus; assembly: GCF_024323335.1. Lineage (NCBI taxonomy): Eukaryota > Viridiplantae > Streptophyta > Magnoliopsida > Fabales > Fabaceae > Lathyrus > Lathyrus oleraceus. Next base: position 429,299,067 of record NC_066583.1, on the reverse strand, counting down.
ACCTTGATTCACTAGAGTCAACTTATCAACCAAAAGCACATCGGATTTCTGACCCTCTCTAATCTCATCCAGAATACCACTCGTTAACTTCAACATTCCCAATTTAACACTATGGTGAGTACTCTCACACACCAAACTCAAGTCTCTAAACTGCTTAATTAAATCCAATTCCTTAACCATTAACATAGACATATGCAATGATTTCCGACTCAATGCATCAGCCACTACGTTTGCTTTACCCGGATGGTAATTCAAACCAAAGTCATAATCCTTCAGAAACTCTAACCATCTCCTCTGTCTCATATTCAGCTCTTTCTGATCAAACAAATACTTTAAACTTTTATGGTCACTGAAAACCTCAAATCTTGACCCGTACAAGTAATGCCTCCATAACTTCAGAACAAATACCACAGCTGCCAACTCTAAATCGTGTGTCGGATAGTTCCTCTCATGAACCTTCAGTTGTCTCGAAGCATAAGCTACAACCTGCTTATTCTGCATCAAAACACCACCCAAACCCAACAATGAAGCATCACAGTAAACCTCAAATGGTTCCGACGGACTTGGTAATATCAGAATAGGAGCAGTAGTTAACCTTCTCTTTAACTCTTGAAAACCTTCTTCACACTTTGAGTCCCAAACAAACGCTTGCCCCTTTCTAGTCAACATCGTCAATGGTAACGCCAACTTAGAAAATCCCTCAATGAATTTCCTATAATAACCTGCAAGTCCAAGAAAACTCCTTATCTCGGAAACTGACTTTGGAGCTTCCCACTTAGATACTGCTTCAATCTTAGAAGGATCAACATCAACACCACCTCTTGAAATCACATGACCAAGAAAACTAACCTCTTCTAACCAAAATTCACACTTAGACAGTTTAGCAAATAACTTCTTTTCTCGTAGAACTCCTAAAACCACTCTCAAATGTTCAGCATGCTCTTCTTCAGATTTCGAATACACCAAAATATCGTCAATAAACACCACAACAAACTTGTCTAGGTACGGATGGAAAATCCTATTCATATACTCCATAAATACTCCAGGCGCATTAGTCACACCAAAAGGCATTAAAGAATACTCATAATGTCCATACCTTGTTCTGAAAGCAGTCTTCTGAATATCCTCAGTTTTCACACGTATCTGATGATACCCCGATCTCAAATCTATTTTACTGAACACACTCGCACCAACCAACTGATCCATCAAATCATCAATCCTCGGCAAAGGATACCGATTCTTGATCGTCACTTTATTCAGTTGCCTGTAGTCCACACACAACCTCATAGTACCTTCTTTCTTCTTAACTAACAACACTGGTGCACCCCACGGCGACACACTCGGACGAATAAATTTCTTATCCAACAGATCTTCCAGCTGACTCTTCAATTCAGCTAACTCAACAGCAGACATACGGTACGGAGCCATCGATATCGGTCTAGTACCAGGTACCAAATCAATCGAGAACTCAACTTCACGTTCTGGTGATAATTCATTCACTTCTTCAGGAAACACATCAGGAAAATCACACACCACGGCTAGATCACAAATCGCCAGTTTATCTTTAGCCTCCAAAGTCGCTAACAGCATAAACAACTCTGCTCCATCTACTACTTCCTCATTCACCTGCCTTGCTGATAGGAACAAACTCTTTCCTTCCTCAATCTCAGGAAAAATCATAGTCTTATCAAAACAGTTGATATAAACTCGGTTAAACACCAACTAGTTCATACCCAAGATAACATCAATCTGCACTAGTGGGAGACACACGAGGTCCATCCCAAAGTCTCTACCAAAAATACTCAAAGGACAATTTAAACAAACTGAAGTAGTAGTCACTGAACCCTTCGCAGGAGTATCAATCATTATACTACCATGCATCTCAGATATCTCTAATTCAAGTTTCACAGCACAATCCAAAGATATAAAGGAATGAGTCGCTCCTGTGTCAATAATAGCTACAAGAGGAAAGCCATTAATATAACACGTACCTCGGATCAAACGATCATCTGCAGAAGTCTCAGAACCCGATAAAGCAAAGACCTTGCCTTCCGACTGGTTCTCTCTCTTCGGCTTAGGACACTGTGGACTGATATGACCCACCTCTCCACAGTTGAAACAAGTCATAGTCTTCAACCAGCACTCTGCAGCCAAGTGACCACCTTTTCCACACTTGAAACACTTCTTCTCATTACTGGTACACTCATGGATACGATGTCTAGCCTGACCATATCTGTAACACTTAGCAGGGGCACTGGAGTCTCCCCCACTAGGCCTCTTCATCCCACTTTGTCTCTGGAAACCTTTGCCAGCTGCATACGGTTTCCCACGATCATTCTGATTCTTGCCTTTCCTATCAACCCTTTGCTGATAGCTCTCCGCTCTGGCCTTGGTATCCTGTTCAAAAATCCTGCAACAGTCAACCAAGTCAGAAAACACTCTAATCCGCTGATACCCAATAGCCTGCTTGATCTCGGGACGTAGCCCGTTCTCAAACTTCACACATTTTGAAAATTCCCCAGTAGCCTCGTTATAGGGAGTGTAATACTTCGACAGCTCTGTGAACTTAGCAGCATACTCAGTAACAGACCGGTTGCCCTGCTTCAATTCCAAGAACTCTATCTCTTTCTTTCCTCTGACATCCTCTGGAAAGTACTTCCTCAGGAATCTCTCTCTGAACACCGCCCACGTGATTTCAGTACTTCCAGCAGCTTCCAACTCAGTGCGGGTAGCAACCCACCAATCATCTGCTTCCTCTGACAGCATATGCGTACCGAACCTGACCTTCTGGTTATCGGCACACTCAGTCACTCGGAAGATCCTCTCGATCTCCTTCAACCACTTCTGAGCACCATCTGGATCGTATGCTCCCTTAAACATTGGAGGATTGTTCTTCTGGAACTCACTCAGTTGACGAGCAGCTCCCAGTCCCACAACATTCGGATTTCCTCCAAGTACTCCAGCTAGCATACCCAGAGCCTCAGCAATCGCAGCATCGTCTCTACCCCTTCCAGCCATTTCTATTCTGAAAACCCAACAAGCTAAAACAATAAGTACTGATAGGGTTGCACAACACCTATCACGTACAGGGAAACAGAATAATTACGACTCGACTCGACCGACTATGCTCTGATACCACTAATGTAACACCCTTCTAAAAATACCCCAAATATTTAATTAAAACCACAAAATATAATCAGAGTAGATATGTAATTAAGGGTGTCACACTTGACACTTCACACCATTCACCAAAATATCCTGTCATGCTCATTTATTTAATCAAAATAAAACATTTGCATAATTCGCAGCGGATAAAATCTAACAACAATGCAAAACATGTAACACATTACATGTAAACTTGTTCAACAATCAACAATGAAAAACAAGTAAAACATCTCGTTCCGATGTTACATCTACCAGAGCATGACCCACTAAGGAACTACACTAGACTCCAAGGACTAGCTTCTACTCAATCACTGCTCGTTACCTGAAACATAGTTGTAAGGGTGAGTTCCTCAATCGATATAATAAGCATTATAAAATATCATGTAACGCTAAGTAAATTAACACATTTCATCACCCTAATCATATCACACATTCAACAACGGTAACATCAACTCATAATCATCATCATACTCAACTCAACACAAAACACACGTATAATATTGGAATACATCCATTCACATTATACGCCATACATACATTATGCAATGAGACTCCATGCATGCGGTACCGACTATTCGTGAACACATAGTTCAACCTCACCGATCAAATCCAGATACGGCTACCAAGCTCACTAGTTCCACTCATTTGAGACCTAGTGACTCACTCACTAATTCCTCACCATGGGAATTAGCTAGCACCCCAAGGGCTATGATATGCACGCTAATCACCTAGCATGCAAACATCAACAACAATCCACAACAACTCATTCACTAATTCCTCACCATGGGAATTAGCTACCACCATAAAGGCCATAATATACATGCTAAATCACCTAGCATGCAAACATCAACAACAATTCAAAATAGACATATGCTCACACTCTAAGCCATAAACAGTCCATTCACAATTGCATACAGAACAGATACATTCACAGTATTATGCATACCATCATACATCATCAGCATGTTATCACAAAAATCATATCATGTCATGCCAATTAATAATCACAGTATTAGCACACTCTACTAATACCTACACTGCTCAAAACAACGGGAAACGATCCCTACTATATCATACGTCAGCTAAAATTTCATTACTCAGCTGAACAACCAAAAACTGCACAACAACAGCACAGAAAAATCACAATTCTGCCCATACACGTATTGCCTAGTCCCATACGCGTATGGCCCATTTCTCAGCCAATCCCATACGCGTATTGCCTGCCTCATACGCGTATGCTACGCGTACCACATCCTCATACGCGTACCAACAGAGACAAAACTACGTTAAAATCATCATCTTCTTCATCCATACGCGTATTGCCTAGTGCCATACGCGTACCAGACCATCTCATACGCGTATTGCCTAGTGCCATACGCGTATGACCAGAAACCAGAATTCCAGATCTGCTATGGTTTTCTCTGCTACGAGATTCTCAGATCCCACCTTCCACATTCCAATTTTTACACAACATTCATTCATATTGTCTAACACAGATCATACACATTCAATCTCACAATTTCTAACCTTATTACCTCTAATTCCTACGAATTTCCTCAATCATACTCATATCTCATTCATCCAAAATTTCACAATTTCAACATTCATCATCTAATTAGAGTCAAATCAATGGTTTATCACTACCCATTACATGTTAACCCATAATACCCATTAAACGACGATAAACCCCCCTTACCTGAGTTAATCCGGCAAATCTCTGAGCTTCAAGCTTTTCCTTCCTTCAACCCTTGTTCTCTGGCTCTTTGCCCTTTTTCCACTTTAGAGTCGTTTCTCTGTTTTCACGTGAAAACCTCTTTTACCAAATGGGACCTTTTCTAATTCCAACTTTTATATTCCAATAATAATAATCCAATTATTTAATTAAATTAATAAATATATTATTAACTTATTTTAAATAATTATCTTATTTTTATCGGGGTGTTACAGTTTTGGTTTATGAGCAACATGTGCCAAAAGTGAGGTGTATTAGAAGATCTAATTGTGGCTAAAAGTAAGTGAGTGAACCAAAAGCAAATGGCCAAATGAGGTAAGAAGTGTGTTGGTTGGTTTGTGCAACATGGCATGGTTTTTGGAAATAAGTTCAAGAGGGTGACTTTATGACCTTGTAACTTGATGAGAACATGTCCAAATGACAAGGCAATGCAAACAGTAGAAAGAGGGAATGAAGCTTAACATCTTTCATGTTGAACACAAATTGAAATGATGAGTGGAAAGAGGTGAAAAATGGCCATAAAATTCAGGTTCCATAGCTGCAAAATGGTTGGGTCAGTTTGGCCTAAATGCTGTCAAAAAATTCAGCCTATGATACCAACTTTAGATGAGTGTATCTTCCAAACCAATGATCCAAATGGGGTGGTTCCAAACTGGTGTGAAAGAGGAAATATCAAGGTACAATTGTCATGAAGAAAGTATTTTCAAAAGATGCCTTGAAGTGCAAGCAATCTGGCCCATAAGTCTTGACAAATCTTGCAAATTTTGGACTTAGAAAATTTTCTAAGTGTCCTAAAATAATGTCTTACTTTGACCAAGCATAACTTTCTCAATTTTAATCCAAATGAAACAAACTTTATATCTATAGAAAGCTTGGAACAAGAGGAACAACTTTCATGTTGGAGAAATTTTCAAATGGAGCTTGCATCTTGATGGAATATAGGCTTAAAGTGGGTGCAAAAACCATAAAAACATGCCTTAAATGGAAAGTCAACTATTTCCAAATTTTGTAACTTTTCAAACTCCTGATTAAATGATGAATCCATGATCCAACATTTATCAAATTTCACATGTAGGCTCCCTTAGGCATGAATTTTGAGATTCCACTTTCAAAATGTCAGGATTTGACTTTTCTGGCCCCACAGTTGACTTTTCCCAAACCGTCTGATTCCCGATTCCATTGATCAATTGAAGCACCTCTGGCTCAAATAAAGAGCTGATTTTTTGTATGTAGACCCTTGTGGACATATGGAGAGCCATGGAGATGAGTTTCACCCAAGGAATCAGAAATAAACCGATTTTATACCAAACCCTAGTTTTAGGGCAAAAATGACTAGGAATTGATTGCACTGATTGCCAATGGATCTTTGTGAGATGATTGTGAATCTTCCTAGGCCAAGATGCCTCTCTAATCATGACATGAATGAGCCCCTTTTATTTCCAACCAAACCTTGCCTGTTGCAGGTAGCCATGAAACCCTAATTTCTGATTGAATGCAGATACACACTCTGAGAGCTCCGAATCTTCCACTGATGAACTGAGAACCATGATAAGACATATGGAACCCCTTGAGACCTTTGAGACTTGTATACATAGAAAATGAAGTCTAACTCCCAGTCTTGCTTTGTGTGGGCTCCTTCTGTTAAGGAGTGAGCAATCAAACCCTGATTTCCAAGTCACTAATGCAGTATGCAATGAGTATGACCTAGTATGATGCTAATGCAATATGAAACACAATCCCATGTTTCCAAGAAAAATGAAGGGTAAATTTTGGGGTATTACACTTATTGTCCCCAACAGAGTCGCCAACTGAAGCGCCTCGAAAAATACAGAGTCGCCACCAGATTTTATTTATTCCAAAGGAAAGGGAAAATAGTGATAAAACCCCAAATGAGATAAATAGTCTCGCAACCAAGAGCGGATCCGGAAGTCGGTTATGCAAGGGGAAGGTATTAACACCCCTCACATCCATGGTACTCCATGGGAACCACTTGCTCGTATCAAATGCGTATGGATGTTTATTTATCTGTAAGTTACTTGCCATCGGGAATGAGATGAGAGAATAAGATGGGGGAGAAAATAAGTTTTAATTTAGTGTGCTCGCCAAGGATTTGGGCCCTCGTGCCTACGTACCCTCATGCGTGCAACGAGGAAGTCAGAGCTTCGTAGTTCGGCTCAAAAATGGCGTATTTGTTTGGTTGTTTTTACTGAACAATAATGACATTCACGCGTTATCACTCGCTTGAATACTCTGTCATGAAAGAGGAAAGTATTTGCTTGTTTACGGTAAAGTGGATACGCCTGGTTCACACTCTAGCAGTTAAACATCACTTACAAGCACATGGAGGCTTAAGCTTCGTTCACGGTAGAACGAAACTAACATGTTCTTATTGAAAGGTTTTGAAGAGGAAGCCCTAAGGCAAAAGATGATTTGATTTGTTGGGGTCGATTTTATGCACGGAGACAAGCATGAGACTTTGGCTAAATACAGTCAACGGTCCAATAACTCGGGAGTCGAGAGGACAATATTGTCCTAACCACTCTTTTTCATCCAAAAAAGAGATTTGAATTGTGAAAAGAATTTGGTAAGTTTAATCATTAGAACTTAGAGGGAGATAAGTATCTGACCCTTGACTAAGTATGGTCAACGGTCAAAGTACTTGAGAATCGAGAGGAAAATAGAGTCCTAACTATTCTTTTTCTTCCTCATAACACCTAGATCTAACTTGTTTGAATCATTATATGTTTTAAGAGGGAAAGTCAAGCGTCGGGTCCTCGGGCTAGGTACGGCCGACAACCCAATTACATGAATGTTGTGTACAAACACGTACACCCCATGTGATATTCCAATTTGTTATAAAAATGTTTTGAAAAAGGGACTTGATGTTGGATCAAGCATTTGAATTTATGAAAAGTGTGAGTGAAGAATGGAGGTGAGAGATATAATAAGGTTGAAAAAATAATGGAGAAGAGATGATAGAATGGGGTTGAGAAAGGAATGAAGGAGAGATGATATAATGGATCATGGAGTGAATGGAGAATGCTTGATGTTGGATCAAACATTCACGTTGCAATGTGTTGGTGTAAGCCCTAGAGGCCAATACTTTTGATACTTGTATCGAATTATTTATTAATTAATAAAAAGGATTTTTCTTTATTATGGTTGATTAATAAAATCCTGGAATAGATAGTCTGTTTAATGTATTAAGTGTGACTTAATCATGAGAGCACATTAAACATAAGGACATTATTCTTAAAGTATCCGTAGTCGAGCTTTAGTGTGAAGTGGGATAACATTAAAGCATTAAGACTATTATGTTTGTAGACTGATGATCACATCTCATGGATCATGGATAAAGAGTTATCAAGTCTTAAACATAGGTATGAATATTAAGAGTAATATTTATACCGGATTGACCCGCTATGAGAATACTATATAGAAAGTTATGCAAAGTGCCGTAAGTTATTCTCATGGTGATAATGGTGTATACCACTATTCGACCTGAAACCACTATGGATCCTAGATGTAGAGTCGAGTGCTTTGTTGCTGATCCAACATTGTCCGTAACTGGATAACCATAAAGACAGTTGATGGGTACTCCACGAAGCATGCTGAGGGACATGAGTGACCTAGATGGAATTTACCCATCCTGCGTAACAGGATAAATGTCTATGGGCCCAATATTGAACTGGACAAGGATGACACGGTCTATACCTTGTGTTCAATATAGACATAAGGGCAAAGGGGTAATTATACACATAATTATTATCACAGGAGGTTTTGTCAGATCACATGACATTTTTGTGTCTTGGGTAGCAGTGATGTGTTGCTAGATATCGCTCACTGTTTATTATGTTAAATGCGTGATTTAATATAATTGCCAACATCGCGAAAACCTACAGGGTCACACACAAAGGACAGATTGATGAGAAATAGAGTAACTAAGGAACACCGTAAGGTACGGTGCACTTAAGTAGAATACGAAATATGGTAAGGTACCAAATACTTAAGTGATTTTGGCATATTATGAGATATGGGCCAAAATACACTTAAGTGGGCTTTTTGGCTCGAAGCCCACACAAGTGGTTCTATAAATAGAACTCTTGTGCAGAAGCATTGTATGGGAATACAACACAACTGAAGAGTTGGAATTTTGTATCTCTCTTTCTCTCACTCAAAGCCTTCATTCGTACCAGCTAGCACTGAGATTGAAGGAATCCGCTCGTGTGGACTGAGTAGAGACGTTGTCATCGTTCAACGTTCGTGATCGCTCCGTGGATTTGTATCCAAGGTTTTGATCGTTACAAGAGATCTGCACCAAAGGTTTGAATCGCCACAAGAGGTAACGATTCTATCACTGATCATGCCCATTCGTAAGGATCACTAAATGGAGAATTTTTTAAATTTCGCTGCGCTTTGGATGGCAATTCTCCTACAGTGGTATCAGAGCCACTTACGAAACCATGAATCTGATAACTGTTTTTGTTCTGTAATAATATGATTAAAGACAGAATGAATCAAAGATTAAATTGAGATCGATCAAGTTATATATATATGATATATGTAATCCTGATGCAAAATACATTATATATGATATAGTGTTCTCATTTCGTTCATTCAAACACTCAATGGTTGTTTTCCTTTGAGCGATCAATGGTCATTTGCTTCTTGATCCGACATTAGTATGGTGAAGCAATGACGTGTTGATCAATCATACTGAATCAACAATCGAGATGTGTTTGACGATCTGAAATTGGTGCATCAGGGTTAGTGACGGCACAAGGGTTGTGTTGTCAGAGAGTTATGCGATTGGGGTTGTGACTGCACAAGAGTTGTGCTTTCTAAATACTTTTCCGAACAGTGTTAACCGGTTAACGCATATGGTTAACCGGTTAACGCAATACGAAATAATTTTTTTTAAGGTTTTCAAACAGTGTTAACCGGTTAACACATTTGGTTAACCAGTTAACGCAAGACGGAAAACAGTTTTCCAAGAGATTTTCAAACAGTGTTAACCGGTTAACACATTTGGTTAACCGGTTAACGCAAGGCAGAAAATAATTTTTGAATAGATTTCAAACAGTGTTAACCGGTTAACACATTTGGTTAACCGGTTAACGCAAGGAAAAATCCACTCGTTCGGCTAAATCAGTGCTTTAAAAGTATCAAGTGTTGATGCGAAAAACGACGTCAATTTTAAATGAATTGTTCATTAAAATTTTCGGGCAGCGGACCCCCGGCTAACTCTGCATAGTGTGATCGGTCGTCGAGATTTAATTTGATTTTAATTAATTAAAGTTATTAATAATAATAATAAAGTGTTTATTATTGTCTTGTGGTGATCGGTTATGGCCTTAGTTTTCCTTTATTCTGATTTGGGTTTTAAAATACGACCTGCGTGTCGTGCCTCTCTCTTAATCTCCCAAATGTAACTTCTTTTCTCATCTCACTTCCTCGTATGTAAAACGAGTTTCTTTATGTAATGTAATGATATGAAGAAAGCAAAGAAGTCAGTGCCAAAGGAGGACAACCTTGAAGATCTTGCTTGGAGAAGCTTAGATCGTTGTTAGGTTAGCTTAGGTTCTCTCATTGGCTTGGGAGAACAATTACGCTAGGGGCCATAACTGTCTCATTATGTGTGTATGTATGTTGATGCATGTGAATGTATGTTGATGCATGTGATAGGCGATTTATATGATAAATAAGCCGGTGAGATCATAAAATATTGCAATTCCCTCAAATTAAATATTAAGTTTATGCTTTCCAAGTTTTAACACTCATCAAGACTAGTAATGGATAATGTAGGTTCCGCCTACGCGAGGTGCATGTTCTATATTAGTAAGGTGCGATGAGATAATTGTAATATCCTACTGTTAAAACAATGGGTCAAACTTAACTAAACAAATTATAATAAGATTATATATGTTTAGAAGCAAGAGTTGGGAATGATCCATATGATGGATTGAAATAAGGAGTTATTCACCCAACTGAAATTTTCGAGAGTTGTATGAGATACAATTGGAAGAAGTTCCTACCTAAATAACCTAGTTTTGTGTAATCTACCTACGCGGACTTAAAACGAAGTGAAATATGGATCTCGACCCACTAGAAAATCTTCCAACGGGATTTTTCGAATCAAATGATGAGGGTCATTTGTTTTGAGTAAAATAGTGGGAGCATATTTAATTAAAGGCCTAATTAAATATGTCAATGATACTTATATTTTCATTAATCCTTATGCAGATTACCATGACAGCAAACACCTCTAATAACATCCTGCGATCAATCCTTGATAAGGAAAAATTATCTGGGACAAATTTTCTGGATTGGTACCGAAACCTGAGGATTGTCCTCAAACATGATAAAAAGTTGTATGTCTTGGAGACACCTGTTCCTGAAGAGGAACCTCCTAGTTCTGCACCTAAGGCAGAAAGAGATGCTTATAAGAAGCATGTCAATGATGCCAATAAAACTGCTTGTCTCATGCTAGCTATCATGAACTCGGAATTGCAAAAGCAACATGAGAACATGGCAGCGTTCGATATGATCGAACACCTGAAAATGCTCTATCAAGAGCAAGCAAGGCATGAGAGGTTTGAAGTTTCAAAAGCCCTTTTTCAAGGCAAGTTAGCTGAGGGAGCCTCTGTAGGTCCCCATGTACTCAAGATGATTGGGTATGTGGAAAACCTTGAGAGATTGGGTTTTCCCCTCGGAAAGGAACTTGCGACTGATTTGATCTTGCAATTGTTGCCAGATGGGTTCAATCAATTTGTCCTAAATTTCAATATGAATGATATGGATAAATCGCTTCCTGAACTGCTCGCCATGTTAAGAACTGCCGAGCAGAATCTGAAGTCAAAAGGGAAGTCCATTCTGATGATCGGAAATGGAAAGAGACAGAACAAAAGGCCCACTAAGCAGGGTGATAAAGGGAAAGGCAAGGAAGTTGCCAAACCCAAACCCACCGTTGCTGCTTTAAAGCCTAGTGGAGGCATAGAAAAAGAAGGCACTTGCTTCTATTGCGGTAAGACCGGACACTGGAAGAGAAACTGCCCAAAGTACCTGGAAGATAAGAAGAATGGAGTAGAGACTTCAACTTCAGGTATTTTTGTTATTGAAATTTATTTATCTACTTCTGCATCATGGGTATAAGATACTGGATGCGGTTCTCACATTTGTACAAATGTTCAGGGACTAAAAAGGAGTAGAGATTTGGCAAAAGGTGAAGTCGACCTACGAGTTGGCTATGGAGCAAAGGTTGCTGCTTTAGCCGTAGGAACTTATGTATTGACTTTACCTAGTGGTTTAATAATTCAGTTAGAGAACTGTTATTATGTACCTGCAATTAGCAGGAATATTATTTCCGTTTCTTGTTTGGACAAGTTCGGTTTTTCATTCATAATAAAGAACAATTGTTGTTCAATTTATTTGAATGATATATTCTATGCTACTGCTCAAGTGAACAATGGATTATATGTTCTTGATCTTAAAATGCCTATTTATAACATTAATACTAAAAGAATGAAACCTAATGAGTTAAATCCAACTTACCTTTGGCATTGTCGATTAGGCCACATAAATGAGAAACGCATTTCCAAACTCCATAAAGATGGACTGTTGAACTCTTTTGATTATGAATCATATGAGACATGCAAATCTTGTTTAAATTGGAAAGATGACAAAGTCTCCATTCACAGGAAAAGGTGAAAGAGATAATGATCTTTTGGCCCTCATACATACTGATGCATGTGGACCACTGAACATGCCAGCCAGAGGAGGTTTTCAGTACTTCATCACATTTACTGATGATTTCAGTAGATATGGTTATGTGTATTTAATGAAACACAAATCATAGTCCTTTGGAGAGTTCAAGGAATTCAAGAATGAAGTACAAAACCAACCAGGTAAGAATATTAAAACTCTTCGATCAGATCGAGGTGGTGAGTATTTAAGCCTAGAGTTTGATGACCATCTGAAAGAGTGTGGGATCCTATCCCAACTTACTCCTCCTGGAACACCCCAATGGAATGGTGTATCTGAGAGAAGAAATCGAACCCTGTTGGACATGGTCCGATCCATGTTGAGTCACGCCGATCTTCCAAACTCCATTTGCGGACATGCACTATTGACAACAGCTTACACACTTAGCCGTGTTCCATCCAAAAGGTTAAGAAGACACCATATGAGATATGGAGTGGTAAGAAACCACATATGTCTTACATGAAGATTTGGGGTTGCGAAGTTTATGTGAAACGACAAATTTCAACTAAGCTTGAGCCCAAATCTGACAAATGCTTATTTGTGAGGTATCCTAAAGGAACAAGAGGGTATCACTTCTACAATCCTACTTAGGGCAAAGTGTTTGTTGCTCGAACTGGAGTTTTCCTAGAAAAGGATTTTAATTCCAAAGGAATCAGTGGGAGGAAAGTAGAGCTTGAAGAAATTCAAGAATCACAAGGCATTGATACACCTATGGATGACTAAGAGCAGGAAACACAAATAGTTGTGTAAGAGCAACCTGCTCAAGTAGAACAAGACCGGTGTAGGTCAGGAAGGATACGTCACCTACCTGAGATATATGGATATCTGATCAAGGTGATGTATTACTCATGGATTCATCAAAAACGAAGATAAGCCTTGTGTCTACAAGAAGGTTAGTGGGAGCATGATCGTGTTCCTGGTATTATATGTAGATGACATATTACTCATTGGAAACGATATCCCTACCCTGCAACAAGTAAAGACTTGGTTGGGGAAATGCTTTTCTATGAAGGACCTAGGTGAAGCAGCCTATAAATTAGGAATCAGAATCTATAGAGATAGATCACAAAATGCTTGGCCTAAGTCAGAGTACATAGACAAAGTGCTGAGACGCTTTAATATGAATGGTTCCAATGGTTATGTGTTTTGCTTAAATGGTGGCGCTGTGAGCTAGAAAAGTTCAAAGCAAGATACAGTTGCTGATTCTACAACCGAGGCCGAGTATATTGCTGCCTCAAGTGCAGCAAAGGAAGTTGTTTGGATCAAAAGTTCCTTAGTGAACTTGGCATAGTCCCTAGCATTGTGGATCCCATTGGTCTCTATTATGATAACAATGGTGCTATCGCACAAGCTAAGGAGCCTAGATCTCACCAACGATCCAAACACATACTTAGGCGTTATCACCTCATTTGAGAGATAATAGATAGAGGATATGTAAAAATATGTAGAGTACCAACACTTGACAATATTGCTGACCCACTAACAAAGCCTCTTGCGCAGCAGAAGCATGATGGCCATACTAGATCAATGGGCATTAGGCGTATGCCTGATTGGCTCTAGTGTTAGTGGGAGATTGTTGGTGTAAGCCCTAGAGGCCAATACTTTTGATACTTGTATCGAATTATTTATTAATTAATAAAAAGGCTTTTTCTTTATTATGGTTGATTAATAAAGTCCCTGGAATAGATAGTCCGTTTAATGTATTAAGTGTGACTTAATCATGAGAGCACATTAAACATAAGGACATTATTCTTAAAGTATTCGTAGTCGAGCTTTAGTGTGAAGTGGGATAACATTAAAGCATTAAGACTATTATGTTTGTAGATTGATGATCACATCTCATGGATCATGGATAAAGAGTTATCAAGTCTTAAACATGGGTATGAATATTAAGAGTAATATTTATACCGGATTGACCCGCTATGAGAATACTATATAGAAAGTTATGCAAAGTGTCATAAGTTATTCTCATGGTGATAATGGTGTATACCACTCTTCGACCTGAAACCACTATGGATCTTAGATGTAGAGTCGAGTGCTTTGTTGCTGATCCAACGTTGTCCGTAACTGGATAACCATAAAGACAGTTGATGGGTACTCCACGAAGCATGCTGAGGGACATGAGTGACCTAGATGGAATTTGCCCATCCTGCGTAACAAGATAAATGTCTATGGGCCCAATATTGAACTGGACAAGGATGACACGGTCTATACCTTGTGTTCAATATAGACATAAGGGCAAAGGGGTAATTATACACATAATTATTATCACATGAGGTTTTGTCATATCACATGACATTTTCGTGTCTTGGGTAGCAGTGATGTGTTGCTAGATACCGCTCACTGTTTATTATGTTAAATGCGAGATTTAATATAATTGCCAACGTCGCGAAAACCTACAGGGTCACACACAAAGGACGGATTGATGAGAAATAGAGTAACTAAGGAACACCGTAAGGTACGGTGCACTTAAGTAGAATACGAAATATGATAAGGTACCAAATACTTAATTGATTTTGGCATATTATGAGATATGGGCCAAAATACACTTAAGTGGGCTTTTTGGCTTGAAGCCCACACAAGTGGTTCTATAAATAGAACTCTTGTGCAGAAGCATTGTATGGGAATACAACACAACTGAAGAGTTGGAATTTCGTATCTCTCTTTCTCTCACTCAAAGCCTTCATTCGTACCAGCTAGCACTGAGATTGAAGGAATCCGTTCGTGTGGACTGAGTAGAGACGTTGTCATCGTTCAACGTTCGTGATCGCTCCGTGGATTTGTATCTAAGGTTTTGATCGTTACAAGAGATCTGCACCAAAGGTTTGAATCGCCACAAGAGGTAACGATTCTATCACTGATCATGCCCATTCGTAAGGATCACTAAATGGAGAATTTTTTAAATTCTGCTACGCCTTGGATGACAATTCTCCTACACAATGATGTGAGTTTTATTCGGAAAACAACTTGACGCTGAATCAAGTACATTTTGTTTCTTTTGAAGTGCTTTGTTTATCATTTTGTATTTTATCTTTATTATTAACATGCATGATGAACTAACTAGAAAATAATAAATTTAAGCTATTACATGACTATGGGATGAGGGACATTTGACCCACAATGAGGGGAAGGATCAATACAATACAATGTAAGGGAATGAAAGGAAAATACAAGTTACAAACTATTAACTATGTACCATGCCTAAGGCATACAAGTGGCATGATATTACAAACAATACAAGGCTATGGGATATGTTAGTAGCATGACTAGCTAAGGGTGAGCCTGCATCTCAAAGTCAACATGTGGATACAAAATAACAAACGAGTTAGCATGAGATAAAGTCAAATGAATGAGAATGATGCAACAATATGTAAGTACATACAAAGATTAGAATCAATTCAAAAGGTAATGGATTAATCAATGAAAAGCAATCAAAGATATATCATATGATCATGGCAAATGAGATTAGACATACAAAATATTCATCACCTACATTGAAACAGGATTTTCAATTTAATAAAAATGATCATAAACCAACGAATCGATTAAATCGACAATTAAAATGAATATTAATTCTAAGGATTAAAATCTGCCTAAACATGAATTAGGATCCAAATTAATCAAATGGAAAATTACCAATCCAAATTCAAGAATTAAACCTAATGGACATGATCATACAAATCACCATAATCAAATTGAATGCAAATTAGCCTAATGGGAAAATCAATATCTAACTATCTTAATCTCAAAACAAAATCCACAAAAAGTGAGTATCAAGTCCTAATGACTAAATTCTACTCATGACATGGTTAATCAAATCAAGTAAATTCTGGAAAATTAAGAAGACTTAAATCTAATCTAACATTTTGATTAAACCTAATTACTCTAATCAATCTATCTAAATCTAATCTTTATATCTAATTAAAATGAATTAATGTCTAACAATCTAAAATCAAGACATTTCTAAATCTAACATGGATTAATAATTTTAATCAAGATCAAGATGAATCGATGAAATTAAAACGAAATTAAAAATAACTTAAAACTCTAATCATGGATTAGAAAGAATTAAGAAAAAAAAGGTTAAGAAAACAAAGGATTGGGCTAAGGGTAAGAAAATGGAAAGAGGTGTGTGGCCCAAATTTGCTGGGATCATCCCTGTTTGGACAAACCGGCCCGACTTTGGCATACCGATGACCCAGGTTTCCAATGTGCTCGGCCATGGTAAAAAATTTTACCTTATACCCCTACATTTATCCTTATACCCCTACATTTTATAAAAAATACCAATTTTATCCTTATATATTTTTAAATAATTTATTATTTTATTATTTAAATATTTTTTAAATTTTATTTTACATACCGGAAGACTTTGTAAAAGAATTCCGGTAGTCATTTTTCACGTATTTTTTTAAAAAAAATTATGTACCGGAAGACTTTACAAAAGAGTTCCGGTACACAAAAATTGACTACCGGAACTCTTTTACAAAGTCTTCCGGTATAAAAAAAAAGTCAAAAAATGTTTGAAAAATGAGTACCGGAACTCTTTTGCAAAGTCTTTCGATTCACAAAAATTGACTACCGGAACTCTTTTGCAGAGTCTTCCGGTACAAAAAAAATGATAAAAAATATTTGAAAATGACTACCGAAACTCTTTTGTAAAGTCTTCTGGTACATAAAATTTGACTACCGGAACTCTTTTGCAAAGTCTTCCGGTACACACAAAAAATGTTAAAAAAACATTTGAAAAATGACTACCGAAACTCTTTTGCAAAGTCTTCCGGTACACAAAAATTGACTACTGGAACTCTTTTGCAAAATCTTCCGGTACACAAAAATAAAATTTTAAAAATATTTAAAAAATAAAATAATAAATTAATTAAAAATATATAAGAATAAAATTGGTATTTTTTTATAAAATGTAGGGGTGGAAGGATAGATGTAGGGGTATAAGGTAAAACTTTGGCCATGGCCTCGTAGCTGCAACTGATCTCAAACGCTCCAGAGACGACGGGAAGATCCAAGGAAACAAAACCAGCGGCAACGAAGCTCAAAACGAACCGATCTCCGCTTCCCACAATTCCTCGTTAATTGTCCAAATTGAGGCCAAATGAAGCTTGAATCCTAGGCTACGGAATGACGGATTTAGACGGAAGCGAAAACAAAAACGACGTCCCTCACGTTAGGGCCCCGATCAATCGCACCAACAACTACAAGATCGTGATGAAAACAAGGCGAAATAGTGAGGAATTCCTATCCGCGGAATGGAGAAATATTCCAGAATTTGTTGGAATCAAAAACAGCAATGTTGATCAAGAATGTCGAAGCTTCTTCAGGTATGAATCCTTGCCCCTTTCCTTGTGTCCTTCTTTCAATATGGATTGTCTTCTTCTTTCTTCTTAGAGTTGTTTGTGTGTATGAACATTTGAGGGTGAGGTCGCGGTTGAAGAATTGTTGCAGGTTTTGTTCTTGTAAGCAAGAGTGTATTGAAGGTAGTGAGGGTTATCGGTTTGATGCCGGTCCTTGAAAAATGGTTGGGGGAAGATGATGCAGGGTCGGAGATGATGTAGGGTACGTTAGGTTGGTTGAAAAAAGAGAGATTGGAGGGTGAAGTTGTTGAGAAGTTCAGAAAGTTTTCTGGATTGGTTCGAGAGGTTCTTGTTGAGGTTCTCAGGCGATTGAAAAATAGAAGTTAGAGGAAGTGAATCCTGTTGAAGGGTGATTCAAGAAGTTCTTGGTTTTGGGGTGAGGGTTAGAAGCGATTCAAGAAGGATGATGAAGTGTAGTGGATTCGAATTGAGAAAAAAACCGTTTTTCTTTTGAGAGCAGTTGAGGGAGTTAGGAAAAATTCTCTCTGTTACTGGGTTCGATCACCGTTCTGTTACCGGTTGGTGTCGGTTAGAAAAGGTGGTTAGGATTCGGTTACAGCGTTGTGTTATGTGAAGTTTTCTTGAGTTGGTTATCGTCTTTTTTCTGCAGGTTGCAAGTTATGTGAAGTTTTGTTGACGGTTGGGAGTTTCGGTTATTCGGTTAGTGGGTGGTTGAAAAAAGTTCTTGGTTCTGTTTGTCAGTTAGAAGAACGGTTCAGAATTGGTGGAGGGTGGTTTTTGTTTTGTGTGGAGGTTTGGGGTGAAGGTGATGGTGTTCGATGAGGATTGTTCTCAGTTGTGGATTGTAGGTTGCAGGGTGAGGTTAAGCGTTTGAGGAAAATTGTGGAAAAAGGTTCGAGTTAGTTATGTGGAGCCTTTTTCTTCTGTTGAGAATTGGTTATTTGTAGGTTGGAGAGAGTCATGAGGGATTCTGTTATGAAGTGGTTGTTAACCGTGGGCAGTTATGGCAGTTGGAAATTCAGCTCAGATTCTTTTGTGAGTTATTTGGTTAAGTTCAATAAGTATATGAATTTCTGCTGAGCTTTTTGTTGATGTTAGTTTTTTAAGGTGGGATATTTCGGTTGGAAGTTAATCAAGGCTGCTAGCGTTTGGTTATTCGGTTGGAGAAATTTTCTTTGAAGGTTTTCTTATGGTTTTATTGAATTATGCAGGTTCTGTTTATGAGAGAGTTGGAAGCATGTCCCGGTTCAGCATTGAGGTGAGAAGTTGTTATGGATTACGATGTTGGTTAGTAGTTGTTGAAATGAAATGCTTAGGTTTGTTGTTCTGTTATGATTTTCATTTTGGATGTGTGATGTTAAATAAATGTTGCAGCTTTGATGTAAGGACTACTGGCTTTCTTCTACATGCAATGTGATGTTGGATATGCTATGGGTTGCTTCTGATGATGGTTAGCTTTACCATTGCTTGACTGATTGTTGTGGCTGGCTTATTCAGTTCTGGTTTTTTGCAGGGTTTGAAAGTAAGTCGTGAAGGAGGTTAGAAAATCCTCAGTTTTAAAGGTGTTGTATTGTTATGTCGGGTCGTTCTGCAGGGCCTTTCGCGAAAGTTATTGAAGAATTTCTGTTAAAGAATCTGAAAATTCCGGGTCTGAGTTGATAACGGTTACCGTTCTTTTTTGTTGATCCGAGGGTTGGAAGGGTTGCTGGTTC
The DNA here is from genome assembly GCF_024323335.1 of Lathyrus oleraceus. Lineage (NCBI taxonomy): Eukaryota > Viridiplantae > Streptophyta > Magnoliopsida > Fabales > Fabaceae > Lathyrus > Lathyrus oleraceus. The sequence continues at coordinate 429,279,367 of NC_066583.1, read as the reverse complement.
TGTTAAGGGATTCGGTATTGCAGGTTGGGTCCAGTTCTGTTAAAGCGGTTGGAATTTTGTTTTTGCTCAGCTCATGGACAGTTGGATTTTGTTGAGGTTGGTTAAAGAGTTCTGGTTTCGGTTTGGCCAATGTGATTGTAATTTTGTAGTTATTGAATGTACTGGTGTATGTAATTTTGAATACAAATATTAGTTAGTTAGGTGATGTTCAAAACTTGCTTATGGATAGAATATGGCTCATATTTTTCAAGATTTTCTTTTGTTTTTGGTGGGCTAGGACACTTGTTAGATAAATTACTGGGATGATGTTCCTTTGGCCGGCGATGTAATCAATAATATGCACAACAGGAAATGAATCAAGTCTGTAATAAGCACATACTTTTGCCTATGTATTCCAATTAAGCATATGTGAGATGAAATCTTTGTAATTTTGTTGTAGCTTGGAATTGGAGTATTTAAACTGGAAATGTAATAGTTAAGTTGGAATTGAAATGCAATTGTTGGTACCTTAAGATTGGCATTAATTTTGTAAAACAAATAATGTAATCACCTCTGTTGTTTTAATATGTTGGGTTGAAGAAGTTCAACATCTGGACTAACATGTCAGATACGATGTCACGACATCGTGACTGTGACATCAAGCAGGTGTATAAAACTGTATTAGTTAATTCTGGCATGTGTTAACTAATTTAATATTTTGGGACTAGTTAAGATATTTGGTGAATATCCTAACTTCTATGTGGAGATCTTGAAGACTCAATCAGAATATTTGGTGAATATACATTTTCCAAATATGGAGATCTTTTAGGAAATAAAAGATTGAAAACCTTGATTGTAGCAGAAGAATTCTGCCAGCTTTGTAACAGCAAAGGAGAAGCTTGCTGCGATTTCTGAAGGCCCAAATCCAGTTGGGTGGTTAGGTTATAAATAGCAGATTGTAACCTAGGTTTTGTAAGCCTCAAACAATGTAAAAATTAGGGGTGTGTGTGAGGTAAACCTCCCAACCTGTGGGAAGGTTACCAGGTGTTTCTCAGTGCTTGAAAGCATGAGATTATTTGTAACTTAAAGCCTGTAGGCAAGAGTTGTTATGTTCTTGAACGAAGCTGTGAAGCATGTTCAAGTTGTCTAAGCATTACATGGTAATTGTAGTGATAGGAATGGAAACTGGAGGTTTCTATCTAGGAGTGCCTAGGTATAGATTGCATTGGGTAGGGATTAAGTGAAGAGTTGTAAACGGGGGAGTTTAACTCTGAATTAATACTGCTAATAGTGGATGTTCTTCCTGGCTTGGTATGCCCCCAGAGTAGGTAATGTTGTACCGAACTAGGTTAACAATTCTGGTGTTTTTACCTTATGCACACTATATTCTGTCTGTTATAACTCAGTCTGTTTGTAGTCGGTTTATGAAGGGAATAACAGACCTGACACATAGCCTGCAGTCTGAATGAAAAACAGAATGTTATGACATTTATCATTTACTGCTGATACTAATGTATAGACTGGTGGATCTGTTACAGTTCACCCATCTGTAATGAGGGAACAGATGATGTTCAAATCAATGTTAAGACATCATGCTGTTAACTAGGCAGGATCAATAAACATAAGTGTTATGCTTGATCTCTACTGTGTCTTTGCACTAGATGGAAAAAACTGGATGTTCTTCTTTCCATGGTGGTATAGTAGCAAATGTCGTGACATCTGTGACTGGGTGCACATGAGTACTGGGTTTTAAATTTTTATAACTGTCTTGCTCTATTAGTAACAGTGTTGGATCAGATGTCATGACTTCGTGTAGAACATCTGAACTCTGACTATACCAAAATTTCAATTGGTATAAGAGCAGGCATCCTGTTATGTTTCTGGATGAGATCCATGGGTGATACTTTCTGGTATCTTGCAAGGAGTTATGTTACTGATGCTGGAACCTGTGGAAGGAACTGTGATTTCCCTGAATAGTCCCTTGAAGTAGGTGGATGGACTATTCATGACAGGAACTGTGTGTACCTGTCTCTGGAGGTTGACAATTGGCCTTTGTGTGGGACAACTCTGCTAGTATTGAATCATATTCAATCTTGGTATGATCTTGGAGGCTGATCTGGAGAAGTGTGTGTTCATAGGTTGAGTTGTATTATGATTTTCGCTGCATAATACCTGGCAAAACTCAAACTCTGATGTAGTTTCCCCTCATGTGGATGAAAGGTTGTTGTATTCGAGATTGCATCATAATCTACTGAAGATGTCAAAGATACTTGAGTCTCCTCAAGTCCATTCATCATGACGTTCTCACTTCAGGATTGTAAGAATCACCTGATCACTGATTCTTTTACTCTCTTGGGTAGTGTATACGAAGACCTTGAAGACTTTCAAGGAGGGTTTTGTTCCAAGGAGGTGGAACTAATGTTCTATGTGATGTTAGAACATGTTGTTCAACAAGTATGCAGCTACTGGTTGAAGAGCAGATGTGTTTAGGTGTCAAACAAAGGGATACGTTTGTTTGGAACCTACTCCTGACCTGGAAGAGGAGACATCTGTGTGTGCTAAGTTGACAAGTGTAGGGTCAACTGTATGTGTGCTCAAGAAGGTCACTTTTAGACGTCTGATCTCTAGAAGTGAAGCTAGTTGAAATGTGACATGGTGCAATTTCCTGATGTCTGTCTTATTCCTATAGATTGATCAGGATTGGATAGTTGTTCCCTGAAGTACTATGTTGTGTTGGAAGACAAGTCCCCTGGATGATAGAAGTCAATACTGGGGTAACCTGATTGATATGTCATTTAAGAGGATTGGGACCATGAATCTAGTTATTCAAACACCACGCTCAAAAGTGACAATTCTTTCAAGGAGTGAGAATATGAAGATTCAGAGATTGGTTGAGGTAGTATGTGTCGCATTACGCGAAAAACCGGCGGGAAAACAAGAACAACAGAGCCGCCACCGTGCGTTATTTATCCCAAAAGAGGGAAAGGGAACGCTCAGAGTAAACCTGGAAAAGACGTGGTCTCGCGACCAAAGAGAATGGGATCGGGAGTCGGTTATGCGAAGGGAAGGTATTAGCACCCCTACGCATCCGTCGTACTCGACGGGATCCACGCACAAAAGGAAGGAATATGGTTGCTAAACACTGCTCACGAACAAACAAACACTGGATGAAAGAGACACAAGAAAACAAACGAAACTGAAACTGACTCGGCAGGATATCGCATCCTGGGCCTACTTAGTCTATCAAGCATAGACATCAGAGTCGAAGTAGTTCGGACTGGGGAAACGACACATGCTCGCTAGGATGTCGCATCCTATGCATACGTATCTTCTTGGACGAAGAAGAATCAGAGCATTCGTAGCTCGGCTAACACACACACAAACAAACACAGGCAAAGGCAAACGTGGAGCCTGAATGCCAATCACTGGACTTACATCAGCATCCGAACCGAACACACACAAGAAGGCAAACGTGGAGCCCGAATGCCAATCACTGGACTTACATCAGCATCCGAACCGAACACACACAAAGAGTGTGGAGACACAAAGGTTAAAAAGAAAAGAAAAGGCGCCCGGAGAGATCAGCTCAATCCCCTGCCTACGTACCTCATCTGGTATGAGGATCAGGGCGACGTAGTTCCCCTACGCAGGGACACAGGACTAGCCTAACCAGATAACAGAGGGAGACACAACTAGGGAGACTACGACTCGAGCCTATATGTTATCATGCAAATCATCCCTAAGTTAAGGTTTCTAGCTAACTTGCACAGGAAGCAAGCCTATCCTAAACATGACTTGCACAGGAAGCAAGCCAAACTAATCCTATCTTGCACAGGAAGCAAGCTAAAAAAAACAAACACACAAGCACAAATAGCACACACTATATGCAATCAAATGGGTTCAATCAAGGTTAGGTTTTAGTCGAGGGGTCATATCAACCTCAACAAACAAACCACTGTAACAGGGTAATGTTAGCTCTTAACCCTAACATTGAGAGTTAGGGTGAAGCTGATGAAAGGTGAGTGAAGATGAGACTTCACAGCTCTTATCCCTGGCCTGGGAGAGCTTAAGACAAGAATGTGTGGGTTCAGAAAGTGGGAACCTGTAGCACCTCAAATTTGCACCTACCTTTTGTACATACATCTTCATATTAGGTCATTTAACATAACATAGTCCACTGCATAGCATTGCATTGTCCTTTGCCCAAGTGCAAGTTTAACTGACAGATTAGGTCAAACTGGTCAGGAGATCAGTCAATCAAGCAAGCAAGTACAATTTCCATTGAGACAAGGCCCTAGGGTTGGTCCAACATGTTCACATGACCTAGGGGTCCTTTTGAAGTGATTTGGTCAAGGATTGGATGCTCAGAAGTCATCAGTCATTGTGCAGTTCATCAGAAACCCTAGAAAGTCAACTATGGTCAACTGTGCCTGATTTTATGGATTTCAAGGTGGGAGGTGGTTTGAAAGGGTTCATTCATGTCCATACAAGTCTCGTTTCGCATTTCAAAGATCAAGATTGGAGAAAATAAAGTCAGACAAAAAGTTTCCAAAAATGGCAGGTGACCTGTAATTTTCAACTGCCAAAAATAGAAAGTTTTTCTCCTCAAATTTACATCATCATACGAGATTTAAATGAAATTTTGCCCAACATGAAAGTTGAATATCTTGCTCTCACCTTTCCAAAAAGTCCAAGAACACTCATTTCTCATTTATGGTTGGCAAGTTATGATCAAATCATTCTCAAATTTTTTTGAACTTCAAAGTGGCATATCTTCCAAACCATTTGGCCAAATTGGGTGGGGTTTTTTGCTACAAGTCATATTTGATGTGCTCTATCCAAATATTTCATCACAATTCACCAAAAATATTTCATTCAAAATGGCCTTTTTCCAAGTGCATGAATTAAAAAAGGGGTGAGTTGAAAAATGGACTTTCAAATAAAACATTTCCAACACTTTATACCATTTACAATTGTTCAGAAATCATATTTTGGATTTGCTTGAGCCCAATTTCGTGCATATACATACACCTCATGCAATTTGTTTGTTTTTTTAGCAAATTGGCAAAACACTTCCATTAAGCAAAATTCCACTTACCACTTCATTAAACACACTTAAGCAATGTTAATTAAAGTATATATGGATCATTTTCAGTCTGAAAACCCTAGCCACTATTCACCAAAACAGAAAAACTTCATTTGCTCTCAAATTCTCATTTCCTCACTTGGAACTTTTTTCTGAAAAAACTGTCAAAGAGCTCTTGTTCCTGAGCATCGCGCCATCATTCACCATCTTTTTGGAAGCCATTGCAAGCCTTGTTTCACAACTGTACGGCCAAGATTGCTACTGTTCTATTGAAGCATCTCACATGGCATTTGGATTTCTGAGCTGGAATTGAAGCATTTGAACATCCAACCTACTTCCATTCACTTCCTGGAGCATGGTAGGATTTCTGTTTGCACAATACAAGGCCAAATAACCACTGTTTCATCACTGCATCTTCAACAAGGTTGGTTTTCGACTCTCTTGTTTTTTGAAATCATGATGTGCTTTAGAAAGGTCTTTCCATGCTGATTACATTGAGCTTTAAATCGTGGCAAATGGTTGAATATTGAGAGAGATACATGGATTCAAAGTTGTGTTGTCAAATATGTTTGTGCTTGGTTCTTTCTTGATAGCTCGATTTAGTGAAAAATAGGGTTGGATTTGTATTTTACATGTTTGGACGGTTTGAATGGTATGCTCATTGCCAAATTCTGGGAAATTTGATTGAACACGATGATGAACATTGTTGCTGTAGCATAAACCCTAGCCGCTGCCCAGAACACGCGTTTTGGCTTTGTCCTTTGCATGAGCTTACTGTGCCATTGCCATGAAGCGAATAGCAGCTTGCCACCTCACTAAGTGAAACGCGGCGTTTCACTTAGTGAGTCCAATATTTACCATAATGCCATTGTCCGCTTGTCATTTTAATTAATTCAATTTCCTTTTCAATATTTACTTCATTTTGCATGGCAACTTAGAAAAATCATAAGTCATTCAATTTTAATCCAATTTTAATGGGATTTTTTGTGGAATGCTCCTCTTGACCTCTAGTTTTTTATGGTGTTTTTTCCAGATTTTTTGCACGTGTAGATTTTTAAATGTGCTAGGGTTTGTTCATGTATGTCCATTTGTGTATGTTTTGCCAAATTGTTTGTGAAATGATGATACATGATCCAATGCCTCTCAAATTTTTGTGTTTAAACTAGACATGTTCATGGTGATTTTGGTGTAGAGTTTGTAATTTTATCATTGCTGGTTGTGGAGTTATGATTTTTTGAATAGGGGTGTGACAATTTGTGTCACACCATGCATGTCCAACTTCATGATTTTAATTACCTTGCCTAATGAACTCAAAATGGTCTGATTTTTTGCATGAACATACTTGTGCATGTTTAGAATGTGTGTGAATTTTTCTGGAATTTTTGGAGGAATTTCCTATTTGATTGATAATTTCTCCCCTGTTTGACCAAATTGTTGACTTTTGTGACACATGATGCCATATGATTTGTGAAATTCTCATGCTTAATTGGATGGAATTGAAATTTGACATGTGCATTGTGAACATCTTGAAGTACATCATGGCTTTGGCCCCATTCATTTATCATGTATTGGTTCTGTTGTATGATTAATTGAAGTTGGTGCATGTTTTGATGCTTTGAATGAGTATGCTTGAACTTGCCTTGCCTTTCTGAATTTAATTTCCCTACTTCCTTTGATCCAAATGAGCTGAAATTTGGTATGCCTATCATGTTGTGAATGATGTTTGACCATGATTTATTTGAGGAATTTTTGAAATGTTTATGATTGGATTTGAGTTGAGTCATTCTGTTGACTTCTTTGAGGTTCTATTTGCCATGCTTTGACCTAATCTGTTTGTGAAATGATAATGATGAATGATATGAATGTGATACCACTTGGGTTTGCTTCTTGATTGATTTGTCTTAACTTTGGGCACTTGTCCCTTGCTGTTTTAAACTTTTTATCTCCTTTTGACCTTAGGCTTGTCCTAGTGGTCTTGTTGCTCATGTTTAAGCTTGTTGTTTCAGGTTAAGCAGCAAATACTTCAAAGAGATTAATACAAGTTGAATGAGTTTAATTGTTTATCATGAACTAACTTGTTTGTTTTGTAGGTTGCTTAGCTCACTTGCTTTGAGCTTATGCTTTGCACACATATTTGATTGTGTTGTCTGTTGGTTTATGCTGTTTGTTTTAACTTTGTGTCTGGTATACTAATTGTGTTTGACTGATTTCAGGTATATTAGTTGCTTTTAGTTCTTTGAGAACTTTGCTTTGCTTTGCCTGATAGCAATTTGCATTGAGGTATAATTTCCTTACTTCATGTAGTCTGGAAGACCTGGCCTGTTACTTGGCCAGGCACCTGTCTGAAGTCCTCCTTAAGAGGCAATGTTTGTGATTGTTTACCTTTGTCCTTGCATTTGTTCAAAGACCTCCTAAGTGAAGAGGCATTGGCAGATATAAGGGATGTGCAATCCATCCCCTGCTATTTTGTGTGTCATCTACTTTGCTCACACCATTGTGTTGATGCATTGCAGATACTAACCCAAGATCTTGTACAGTTGTACAGTTGTGTCAGTGTCAAATGTGTAGAAGGGTTCCCATTTTCTGGACCCACACATTCTTGTCTTAAGCTCTCCCAGGCCAGGGATAAGAGCTGTGAAGTCTCATCTTCACTCACCTTTCATCAGCTTCACCCTAACTCTCAATGTTAGGGTTAAGAGCTAACATTACCCTGTTACAGTGGTTTGTTTGTTGAGGTTGATATGACCCCTCAACTAAAACCTAACCTTGTTTGAGCCCATTGCTTGCGTATAGTGTGTGCTACTTGTGCTTATGTGTTGGCTTTAGCTTGCTTCCTATGCAAGTTAGGTTTGGTTTGGCTTGCTTCCTGTGCAAGTCATGTTTAGGATAGGGTTGCTTCCTGTGCAAGTTAGCTAGAAACCTTAACTTAGGGATGAATTTGCATGATAACATCTAGGATCGAGTCGTAGTCTCCCTAGTTGTGTCTCCCTCTGTTATTTGGTTAAGCTAGTCCTGTGTCCCTCTGTAGGGGAACTACGTCGCCCTGATCCTCATACCAGATGAGGTACGTAGGCAGGAGATTGAGCTGATCTCTCCGGGCGCCTTTTCTTTTCTTTTTAACCTTTGTGTCTCCACACTCTTTGTGTGTGTTCGGTTCGGATGCTGATGTAAGTCCAGTGATTGGCATTCGGGCTCCACGTTTGCCTTCTTGTGTGTGTTTTGGTTCAGATGCTGATGTAAGTCCAGTGATTGGCATTCAGGCTCCACGTTTGCCTTTGCCTGTGTTTGTTTGTGTGCGTGTTAGCCGAGCTACGAATGCTCTAATTCTCCTTCGTCCAAGGAGATACGTATGCATAGGATGCGATATCCTAGCGAGCATGTGTTGTTTCCCCAGTTCGAACTACTTTGACTCTGATGTCTATGCCTGATAGACTAAGTAGGCCCAGGACGCGATGTCCTGCCGAGTCAGTCTCTTGTTTTCTTGTGTCTCTTTCAGCCGGTGTGTGTGTGTTTATGAGTAGTGTTTTAGCAACCATTTTCCTTCCTTTTGTGCGTGGATCCTGTCGAGTACGACGGATGCGTAGGGGTGCTAATACCTTCCCTTCGTATAACCGACTCCCGATCCCATTCTCTTTGGTCGCGAGACCATGTCTTTTCCAGGTTTACTCTGAGCGTTTCCTTTCCCTCTTTTGGGATAAATAACGCACGGTGGCGGCTCTGTTGTCCTTGTTTTCCCGCAGGTTTTTCGCGTAATGCGACAGAACCCTTCTACACATTTGACACTGACTCGACTGTACAACTGTACAAGATCTTGGGTTGGTATCTGCAATGCATCAACACAGTGGTGTGAGCAAAGCAGATGACACACAGAATAGCAGGGGATGGATTGCACATCCCTTGTGTCTGCCAATGCCTCTTCACTTAGGAGGTCTTTGAATATGTGCAAGGACAAAAGTAAACAGTCACAAACATTTCCTCTTAAGGAGGACTTCAGACAGGTGCCTGGCCAAGTAACAGGCCAGGTCTTCCAGACTACATGGAGTAAGGAAATTACACCTCAATGCAAATTGCTTATCAAGCAAAGCAAAGTTCACAAGGAACTAATAGCAACTAAAGTACCTGAAATCAGTCAAGCACAATTAGTATACCAGACACAAAGTTAAAACAAACAGCATAAGCCAACAGACAATACAGTCAAGCATATGTGCAAAGCAACAAGCTCATAACAAGTGATCTAAACAACCTATAAAACAAACAAGTTAGTTCATGATAAACAATCAAACTCATTCAACTTGTATTGATCTCTTTGAAGCATTTGTTGCTTAACCTGAAAAACCAAGCTTAAACATGAGCAACAAGACCACTAGGACAAGCCTAGGGTCAAAAGGAGATAAAAAGTTTAAAACAGCAAGGGACAAGTGCCCAAAGTCAATACAAATCAATCAAGAAGCAAACCCAAGTGGTATCACATTCATATCATTCATCATTATCATTTCACAAACAGATTAAGTCAAAGCATGGCAAATAGAACCTCAAAGAAGTCAACAGAATGACTCAACTCAAATCCAATCATAAACATTTCCAAAATTCCTCAAATAAATCATGGTCAAACATCATCCACAACATGATAGGCATACCAAATTTCAGCTCATTTGGATCAAAGTAAGTAGGGAAATTAAATTCAGAAAGGCAAGGCAAGTTCAAGCATACTCATTCAAAGCATCAAAACATGCACCAACTTCAATTAATCATAAAACAGAACCAACACATGATAAATGAATGGGGCCAAAGCCATGATGTACTTAAAGATGTTCACAATGCACATGTCAAATTTCAAGTCCATCCAATTAAGCATTAGAATTGCACAAATCATATGGCATCATGTGTCACAAAAGTCAACAATTTGGTCAAACAGGGGAGAAATTATCAATCAAATAGGAAATGCATTCAACAATTCCAGAAAAATTCACACACATTCTAAACATGCACAAGTGTCTTCATGCAAAAATCCAAACCATTTTGAGCTCATTAAGCATGGTAATTAAAATCATGAAGTTGGACATGCATGGTGTGACACAAATTGTCACACCCCTATTCAAAAAATCATATCTCCACAACCAGCAATGATAAAATTACAAACTCTATACCAAAATCACCATGAACATGTCTAGTTTAAGCACAAAAAAGTTGAGAATCATTGGATAAGGTTTCATCATTTCACAAGCAATTTGGCAAGGCATACACAAAATGTACAACATGAACAAACCCTAGCACATTTTAAAATCCACACGTGCAAAAAATCTGGAAAAATCATCATAAAAAACTAGAGATCAAGAGAAGCAATCCACAAAAAATCCCATCAAAATTGGATTAAAATTGAAGAACTTATGATTTTTCGAAGTTGGCCATGCAAAATGAAATAATATTTGAAAAAAGAAATGAATTAAACTAATTAAATAAACGGCAATGGCACAACCGTAAATAGTTGGTCCCTTAAGTGAAACTCTGCGTTTCACTTAAGGGTGTGCTGCGCCCTGATTGGTGCATGGCCAATAAAACAGTGAACCCATGCAAAGAAAAACCAAAACACGATCAAAACCAAAATTTGGGCACATCAAGCTATGGTTTAAAGCTACAGCAATGTGTTCATCATCTGGATGAACATTTTTCCCAGAAATTTGAAACCAGCATACCAATCAAACCATCTCAACACGTACAACACAAATCCAACCCTACTTTCCACTAAATCGAGCTATCAAGAAAGAACCATGCACAAACATATTTGACAACACAACTTAAGTTCAATGTATCTCCCTCAATATTCAACCATTTGCCACGATTTAAAGCTCAGTACATTCATGGTAAAAAGATCTACAAGATGCACTACATGATTTGGACAAAAGTGTGGTTCGAAATCTTACCTTGTTTGAAGGGCAGTGTGAATTCGTGGGTCCTTTGGCCACAACAAGCTGAAACAGATGCGTATGGAGGTTGGTATTGGTGAATAGAAGCAAGACTTGAAGCCCAGCTGGCACGATTCAGCTCAAAATTGGAACTGCCATGTGAGATGCTTCAATAGAACAGTACTTGGAATGGCTTTACAGTTGTGTTTTAGTGCTTGCAATGGCTTCCAAAATGTTGGTAGATGGTGGTGCAATGCTCAAGAACACAAGTCCTTTGGAGATTTTCAGAAAAAAGTTCAAGTGAAGAATGAGAATTTTTTGAGAGCAAATGAAGTTTTCTGTTTTGGTGAATAGTGGCTAGGGTTTCTCAGCCAGAAATGATGCACTATATACTTGGATTAACATTGCTAAGCTTGGTTAATCAAGTGGTAATTGGTTTTAGCTCAAATGAAGTGTTTTTGACAATTTACTAAAAACCACCCAAATTGCATGGGGTGCATGTTAATGCACGAAATTGGGCCTTAAACAAACCCCAAACATGATTTCTGAACATTTGCCATTGGTAGAATATATTGGAAATGATTTATTTGAAAGTCCATTTTTCAACTCACCTCTTTTTAATTCATGCCACTTGAAAAAGGCCATTTTGCTTGGATGATTTTTGGTGAATTGTGATGAAGGATTTGGATAGAGCGTCTCAAATATGACTTGTAGCAAAAAACCTCACTCAATTTGGCCAAATGGTTTGGAAGATATGCCACTTTGAAGTTCAAAAATTTCTGAAAATGATTTGATCATAACTTGCCAACCATGAACGAGAAATGAGTGTTCTTGGACTTTTTGGAAAGGTGAGAGCAAGATCTTCAACTTTCATGTTGGACAAAATTTCATTTGAAGCTTGTATAATGATGTAAATTTAAGGAGAAAAACTTTCTATTTTTGGCAGCTGAAAATTACAGGTCACCTGCCATTTTAGGAAACTTTTTGTCTGACTTCAAATTCTTCAATCTTGATCTTTGAAATGTCAAATGAGACTTGTATGGACATGAATGAACACTTTCAAACCATCTCCCACCTTGATATCCATAAAATCAGGCACAGTTGACTACAGTTGACCATAATTGACTTTCTAGGGTTTCTGGTGGACTGAACAATGACTGATGACTTCTGAGCACCCAATCCTTGACCAAAACACTTCCAAAGGACCCCTAGGTCATGTGAACATGTTGGACCAACCCTAGGGCCTTGTCCCAATGGAAATTGTACTTGCTTGCTTGATTGACTGATCTCCTGACCAGTTTGACCTAATTTGTCAGTTGAACTTGCACTTGGGCCAATGGACAATGCAATGCTATGCAGTGGACTATGTTATGTTAATGACCTAATATGAGAATGTATGTATAAAAGGTAGGTGCAAATTTGAGGTGCTACAGCTGCCCCTAATCAATCAGCTGGGGACCTGAACGGATGAGAGCAACGGCTGTCAGACTTTCAGGGTAAACAGGGATTGAATACCAAAGGACCGTAGAATTTGCACACTACTGGGAATAATACAAGAAAAGCCAAGTCATTTACCGATGACGGCTGCACGACAACTTCAGAAAAGCGAAACCATTTACCGATGGTTAAATACTGGAAACTTGATATTTACCGATATCAACTTCAGCGAGACCATTTACCGATGGCTGCTGGGAAACATCTTGATATTAAAAGGAAGCAAGACTATTTACCGATGGTGGCTTCAAAGTAATTTGATATTTACCGATATCAACTTCAACAAGACCATTTACCGATGGCTGCTCCAACTGGGGATTCGATATTTACCGATATCGAAGAAAAGTAGGGCCATTTACCGATGGCGTCTCCACTTGGGGGGAGGAAAAAGATATATTTGTAATGGAATCAGACAAGACGTTTACCGACGACTCTTGGGGATTCTTGATTTTATCAAAGGACAAACGCACGACCAGACACTTACCGATGACTGGGATGAGACTCGATGTTTATCAACATCGAAAGATGATGTTTACCGACATCCAAAAACGACCAGACATTTACCGATGACTGGGGGGTAAGACCATGTTTATCGACACCAACAGAGAGGTGGACCCTTTACCGGGGAAGTAAAAACAAATACTTGTAACAGGAAACCAAACAGGACGTTTACCGACGACTCTACTGGGGATCTCTAGTTGGGGGAATTATCAGACATTTGCCGATGACTGAGGAAAAAACTCGACGTTTACCGACATCGAAAGATGATGTTTACCGACATCAAACAAAGGCGACCAGACATTTACAGATGAATGGAGTGAGACTCGATGTTTACTGACACCGAAACAATGGTGTTTACCGACACCAAAAATGACCAGACATTTACCGATGACTGGGGTGAGACTCGATGTTTACCGACATCCAAAAACGACCAGACATTTACCGATGACTGGGGTGAGACTCGATGTTTACCGACACCGAAACAATGGTGTTTACCGACACCAAACAAAGAACACACGCGGGTGCTGAAATGACACCTACCGGTATCACAAGAATGACATCTTAAGTACGTCAAGGCAAGGCTGACCACTTGCTGAGGATCTCACTGGGGAGAAACAAGCTTTCCATTCGCGGACGGGTGAGGAAATAAACCTCTGTGGGGATATCAATCCTGAATGCTGTCAAAGCAACTGTAGCAGACGTGCTGTACCGATGTTGAACAAAATGATCCGCCTCTGCCGGGGATACAGTCTGGTTGGATTAACACATGAATGCATATGTTTGAATTTTTCTATGGCGTAATGCTCCATATGGAATGGAAATGCTACGCAATTTGAGGATGCAATGATCACTACATGCAAGATGCAAAATGATGAAAATTCCGCCGGGGAATACACAGGACGACTGTGCTGAGAGACCATCAATACAACTCCGCTAGGGGACAACAAGGCAACTCGCTGGGGAGTAAAAAAAAAGCAACTTGCTACGGACAAACCGGCAACCTTGCTGGGGAGAGTCCCAACCAAATCACAAGTAGGATAAACTCTGCTCTGGGAAATAACTGCTGGGGAATGCTCACAGATGACGACCTGCAAAACAGAACAACAAATGCCCCCAGGGGATACATGGACAAGATACGCTCAAGTGTCCTCAACATTCAAAATGATTTTCAAATGTTTTATCTTTCTGCAAGTGATTGTTCAGCCTTCATGTTTTTATATGCAATGTTTATCAAAAATTCGGACGTTTTTGCAAACAAAACAGTAAAAATAAAAAACAAAGAGCTATTTATCTGAATAACGACTTTTTATTGATTGAAAATGTGCCTGAAAAGGCAAATACATTGGGAAGCAATTCCTAGGAAGAGGTAATTGCGCACAAAAGGAAAATAAACTATCCTAATGGCAATGTGAACACGGCATCCACTGTTTCCCAACTCTGTTATAACTCATAGATCATCAATTTTTCTCCCATTTTTCCTTGCTTTCTGAGAAGAATGACTGGACCGATCACATCTTTCGAGATGGAAGCTGACGAAGCGGGATGAAGTACAGATAACTCAGACTGTAGTCTTCGCTTTAATCCCTTTTTTGGCTGGATCGCCCTTTCGGGTTTTCAATCCACCGGGATACCCATTTTTGCCTAAGCTGCCCTTGCGGGTTTTCGACTTACCGGGTGTACAAATTCTTTTCATTTTTATCCCTAATTTTTGCCCGAACCTTTTCTTTCTGTTTTTTGGTTCGCCGGGATGCCCTTTTTTGCCTGGACTCTTTTATTCTTTTTGTCCAGCGGGTCAATTTACGCGAAGTATTTTTTGACTACGTCTGAGTTAACAGGGGACGGAAAATCTTCACCATCCATAGTTGTAAGCATCAAGGCTCCACCGGAGAATACCTTCTTCACAACATACGGACCTTCGTAATTAGGAGTCCACTTGCCCCTGTTATCTGTACCGGGAGGAAGGATCCTCTTCAAAACTAGATCGCCAATTTGAAATGTCCGAGGATGCACTTTCTGATCAAAGGCTCGCTTCATCCTTCTCTGATACAACTGCCCATGGCACACAGCTGCTAACCGTCTCTCTTCGATAAGGCTCAACTCATTAAACCTTGTACGAATCCACTCGGCTTCGTCCAGCTTGACATCCAACAATACCCTCAGAGAAGGGATCTCCACTTCAACAGGCAGGACTGCTTCCATACCATACACAAGGGAGTACGGGGTTGCCCCGGTCGACGTACGTACTGAGGTACGGTACCCATGCAAAGTGAAAGGAAGCATCTCATGCCAATCCTTGTACGTAACGACCATCTTTTGCACAATCTTCTTGATATTCTTGTTAGCCGCCTCTACAGCACCATTCATCTTCGGTCTGTAAGGAGAAGAATTATGATGTTCAATCTTGAAATCTTTGCAAAGCTCTTTCATCATCTTGTTATTGAGATTCGAACCATTGTCAGTGATGATTCTCTCGGGAACTCCATAACGACAGATGATTTCTTTCTTGATGAACCGGGCAACCACTTGTTTGGTAACATTAGCATATGAAGCTGCTTCCACCCATTTGGTGAAGTAATCAATCGCAACCAAGATGAAGCGATGTCCATTGGAAGCAGTAGGCTCAATCTTCCCAATCATGTCAATGCCCCACATGGCAAACGGCCAAGGCGAGTTCATGACATTCAACGGGCTTGGTGGTACATGCACCTTGTCAGCATAAATCTGGCATTTATGGCACTTTCGAGCATACTTGAAGCAATCGGACTCCATAGTCATCCAGTAATAACCGGCTCTCAACAGTTTCTTCGACATTGCATGACCACCTGCATGCGTACCAAACGAACCTTCGTGCACTTCTTGCATCAACATGTCTGCTTCGTGTCTATCCACGCATCTGAGCAAGACCATCTCGAAGTTCCTCTTATACAACACATCATCCTGATTCAAGTAAAAGCTTCCAGCTAGCCTTCTCAGGGTCTTCTTATCATTCTTTGATGCACCTTCAGGATACTCCTGAGTCTTGAGGAAGTTCTTGATATCATAGTACCACGGCTTCTCATCAATCGCAACAGACTCGGCTGCAAACACATACGCAGGCCTCTCGAGTCGATTCACCGCAACATGTGGCACATGATTCCACCAATGAACTTTGATCATGGACGATAAAGTAGCCAAAGCATCAGCCATCTGATTCTCATCCCGGGGGACATGGTACAACTTCACCTTCTTGAAGAACGTCAGTATTCTTCTGGTGTAATCTCTATACGGAATCAAATGCGGCTGATTTGTATTCCAATCTCCATTGACCTGATTGATTACTAGAGTTGAATCTCCAAATATGTCAAGAGTTTTGACTCTCAGGTCGATGGCTTCTTCTATC
Source organism: Lathyrus oleraceus (assembly GCF_024323335.1). NCBI lineage: Eukaryota > Viridiplantae > Streptophyta > Magnoliopsida > Fabales > Fabaceae > Lathyrus > Lathyrus oleraceus. The sequence continues at coordinate 429,263,025 of NC_066583.1, read as the reverse complement.
CCCATGATACAAGCCTCATACTCAGCTTCATTGTTGGTGACGTCAAAAGTCAATCTGGCAGAGAAAGGTATATGAGCCCCTTTAGGATTAATGAGCACTGCCCCAACACCGTTACCGTTCATATTCACAGCCCCATCAAACATCAGTGTCCACTTGTCATCAGGATCCGGTCCTTCCTCGACAGGTGGCTCTTCGCAATCTTTCATCTTTAAATACATGATGTCCTCATCAGGGAATTCAAACATCATCGGTTGATAATCATCAATTGGTTGCTCGGCAAGGTAGTCTGACAGAATACTACCTTTGATGGCCTTCTGTGACGTGTACTGGATGTCATACTCTGTTAAAATCATCTGCCATCGAGCAACGCGCCCGGTGAGAGCCGGCTTCTCAAAAATGTATTTTACTGGATCCATCTTAGAAATCAATAAGGTAGTATGGTTCAACATATACTGCCTCAGTCGGCGAGCAACCCAGGCCAAAGCACAGCAAGTTTTCTCGAGTAGTGAATATCTTGTTTCACAGTCGGTAAACTTTTTGCTAAGGTAGTATATGGCATGCTCTTTTCGACCAGACTCGTCATGCTGTCCCAATACACACCCCATCGAGTTCTCGGTCACTGACAGATACATTATCAATGGTCTCCCTGGAACTGGAGGGATCAGGATTGGAGGTTTCTGTAAATACTCTTTTATCTTGTCAAACGCCTTCTGACAGTCATCATTCCACCTGATTGCTTGGTTCTTTCTCAGCAATTTGAAAATTGGTTCACACGTGGCAGTTAGGTGAGATATGAACCTTGCAATGTAGTTCAACCTCCCTAAAAACCCACGAACTTGCTTTTCCGTTTTCGGTTCAGGCATCTCTTGAATAGCTTTGACTTTTGCTGGATCAACCTCAATCCCTTTCTCACTGACAATGAAGCCTAAAAGCTTCCCTGATCTCACCCCAAACATACACTTGTTCGGATTCAGCCTTAGTTTGAACTTGACCAATCTGTCAAACAACTTCTGCAAATTAACCAGGTGCTCCTCTTCTGTCTGCGACTTCGCAATCATATCATCCACGTACACTTCAATCTCTTTGTGCATCATGTCATGAAAGAGAGTCGTCATTGCCCTCTGATAGGTAGCACCGGCATTCTTCAGCCCAAATGGCATCACTTTATAGCAGAATATGCCCCAAGGTGTAATGAATGTCGTCTTTTCCATGTCCTCTGGCGCCATCTTGATCTGATTATAGCCTGAGAAACCGTCCATGAAAGAGAATACCGAGGATTGAGCCGTATTATCCACCAATACATCGATGTGAGGTAATGGGAAATCGTCTTTCGGACTCGCTCTGTTTAAATCCCGGTAATCGACACACATTCTGACTTTGCCATCCTTCTTCGGCACAGGAACAATGTTGGCCACCCACGGTGGGTAACTGGTAACAGCTAGAAAACCCGCATCCCACTGCTTCTGAACTTCTTCCTTGATCTTGACAGCCATATCAGGACTCGTTCTTCGAAGCTTCTGCTTGACCGACAGACACTCTTCTCTGAGGGGTAGTCGATGCACCACAATGTCTGTATCCAAACCAGGCATATCTTGATATGACCAGGCGAATATTTCCACATATTCTCTCAGCATCTCCATCAGCCTCCTCTTGACAGAGTCCTCTAAAGCAGCCCCAATCTTGATCTATCTTCTGGCGTCCTCAGTACCCAGATTAACAATCTCCAACTCCTCCTGATGAGGTTGGATGACCCTCTCCTCTTGCTTCAGCAATCTGACCAATTCTGCGGGGAGTTCACAATCTTCCTCACCCTCCTCTTCAGCTTGGTAGATGGGATTATCAAAATCATGATGAGGCATAACAGAACTGTTCATAGTGGATGCCAAAAGATCACTTCTGCATGTTTAATGTTTTGTTTTAGAAAAAGATTTCAATAAAGTCACAAAAAAAACAAAAACATTGCCATTTTTATTGTTTTTTAGAAAAAGTGAAAACAAAAAATAGAAAAACAGGGATCACAAAATTTGATTGCAAAACGTCTTTTATTTATGATAATCATTAAAACATGATGAGGCCCTACAATGAACCACTACGCCTTGGGCAGAACGTAGGGTTTTCATGCAAAATGAAAAAACAAAGGAAAATTACTCTGTCTGAAGAGTAACTTGGACCACTTCTTCAGCCGTCCAGTTGTTGATAGACTCCCCTGGGGCACACGGGTGAACCCAGATATCCAGATCACAGTCACTGTCACAGTCTTCACCACCGGTTGCAAAGACGTCGCCATGATTCATCAGCCCGGCGCTGGTAAAGGTACTCGGACCCGTCTGCACACCCTGCTCTGCTTGGAGAGGCTCATAACCAATGCCAAATTTGTCTTCCTTGACAGGCAAGTCCACCATCTTGCCCCAGCCCTCAGCTTTGCCGGAATCAACCACCTTCTTGGCTTGCTTGTATGAAGCAATCGAAGCACCCGGCTTCCTCTGATCAGCATAGGCTACCTTCTCAAGAGCCACGGTCTCAAATGCCTGGCACAATGTTTCGTGGATCTCGCCATCTACCTCGACATACTTGAACGAGGATAGGTGACTCACCAGAATCTCTTTTTCACCACACACGGTCACAATTTGGCCGTTCCAGACATACTTGAGTTTTTGGTGGAGAGTTGACGAGACTGCTCCTGCTACGTGAATCCACGGACGCCCCAACAGACAGCTGTAGGCGGGTTGAATGTCCATAACATAAAAAACAATGTCGAAAACCTCGGGACCTATCTTCACCGGCAGTGTAACTTCACCAAACACAGAACGTTTGGATCCGTCAAATGCGCGCACAATAAGGTCACTGGGAGTGAGCACGACTCCTTCAACATCAATCTTCTTCAGAATCTGCTTTGGTAAGACATTCAACGACGACCCGGTGTCTACCAGCACGTGAGACAAAACTGCTCCCTTACATTCCATAGTGATATGCAAGGCTTTGTTATGATTGCGACCCTCAGGCGTTAAGTCTAGGTCAGTGAAACCTACACCATGCCTGGTGCTCACGTTGGCCAACACTCCCTCTAGTTGGTTGACGGAAATCTCTTGCGGTACGTATGCCATGTTCAGCATCTTCAACAAAGCATCACGATGTGCCTCAGAGCACAGCAGCAAAGAGAGAATTGAAATTTTGGACGGAGTCTGATTGAGCTGATCTACGATCTTGTAGTCACTCTTCTTTATGATCTTCATAAATTCCTCCACGTCCTTTTCAAATGAACCCTCAGCTTCCTTCCGAGCCGGTTCTTCGTCAACAACAACCTGTTTGCCTTTCGCCCTAGCAGATGCCTCAGCATTAGCATCTCTCAACGGCTGAGGAGCAAACAGCCGTCTGTAACACCCTTCTAAAATACCCCAATTATTTAATAACAACAAATATATATATATCAGAGTAATCATGCACCAAGGGTGTCACACAACATTTCACACCATAAAAACTGTCATGCTCTTTATTTAATCAAAACAACATTTTTGCATAATTCGCAGCGGATAGAATCAACCAACCATTCAAAACATATAACGTTTTACAGGTAAAAAGGTTCAACAATCAACAATAAACAATTAAAACATCCCGTCCCGATGTTACATCTATCAGAGCACGACCCACTAAGTAGACTACACTAGACTCCAGGCACTAGCTTCTACTCACTCACTGCTCGTTACCTGAAAAATAGTTGTAAGGGTGAGTCCCTCAATCGATATAATAAACATTATAAATTATCATGTTATGTTAAGTAAATCTACACGTTAATCACCCTAATCATATCATGCATTTAGTAACGGCACATCAACTCAAACATCATACTCAATAACAACGTAAAATGCAACTCAATAACGACATAAATTGCAACTCAACAACAACATAAAATGCAACTCAAATGAGACTCGACTCGTCATGCATGTGGTACCATTCGGAGTAAAACTCCCAACTTAAAATCATTGCCAGTTTAGTGGGCATCAAGGCATAAGCCTTCAACTTTCAACTTAAAATTTCGCCAATCCAGGCCAACGTGGTGTGAGCAAAGCTCCGATTTTTGCCAATCCAGGCCAACGTGGTGTGAGCAAAGCTCCGACTTAATGCATATGAAATGTACATGGCATACACGACTTTAAACTTTCGACAACATAATCATAATAGCAACACAACAAGGTTTTCAACATAATCAACTTATAATCAACTTTGGCTCATCAAGCCTACAACTCAGTATTTTCAACAAAATCAACTTATAATCAACTTTGGCTCATCAAGCCTACAACTCAGTATTTTCAACAACTTTAACACAACTTATCAACATATTTATATCAACATTTCATAACATAACCCAACAAAATTACTCATCAAAATTAACGATAATAGGCTAATCACCAATTATGTTCACAACATTAAAAATATCAATTTTCCCACTCTGCAACAGTGTTAACCGGTTAACGCCCTGGGTTAACCGGTTAACGCAGGACAAAAATACATTTTCTGGCAAAACGCAACAGTGTTAACCGGTTAACGCCCTGGGTTAACCGGTTAACGCAGGAAAAACAGCACCTTTTCACAAGTTATAACAGTGTTAACCGGTTAACACCCTGGGTTAACCGGTTAACGCAGGCAAAACAGCAGTCCCTGCGCTAACATAAGGCAGAATGCAGAGTTCTCCGCATTTTCCGCCGTTGGAGGACTTCCGGACCTCCGATTCCAATTCCGTAAAAAGCTATACGTTCGGAAATTCACAACTAACCCAAACACATATTCAATTACAGCCTAAACACAGTTTCATCCAACGTAATTTTTCCAGCATTCATAATCCCAATTAGGGTCAATTCAACGGCTATCACTACCCATGACATGTTAATCTATAATACCCATTAAACGACGATAAACCCCCCTTACCTGAGATAATCCGGCAATCTCTAAGCTTCGAGCTCTTCTCCAACCTTTGCTCTCTGGTTCTTCCTCTTTGCCCCTTTCTCCTCTTCTCTGCAGCTTCTCAGTTTTCACGTAAAACCCTTTTACAAAATGAAAACTCTTTTTCCTTATTCCAACTTATATATTTTCCAATAATTATTATTCCAAAATAATAATAATAATAATCCAATAATATTTCCAATTAATTAATTAAATTAATAAATATTATATTAATTTAAATTAAATAATTAGCCTTATTTCATCGGGGTGTTACAACTCTCCCCCACTAAAAGAGTTTTCGTCCTCGAAAACATACCTCAAGCGAACAACTCTGGGTAAGACTCCTTCATCTTACTCTCAAGTTCCCAAGTCACATTGCCACCTGCTGGTCCTCCCCAAGCTACTTTCACTAAAGCAATCTCTTTACCCCGCAACTGCTTCAACTCTCGATCCTCAATCCTCATAGGCGATATTTCAACAGTCAGGTTATCTCTCACCTGTACATCATCTACTTGGATCACATGCGACGGATCAGGAATGTACCTCCTCAACTGAGACACATGAAAAACCTCATGCAAATTCGCAAGTGACGGCGGTAAAGCGATACGATAGGCTACCTCTCCTATCCTCTCCAAAACACAAGCTCTCAAAAGATCCTCTAATGACTGAATCGTCCTCTCAATCTGACCATCAGTCTGCGGGTGATATGCAGAACTCAATCTCAGCTTAGTTCCCAAAGCCTTCTGCAAACCTTCCCAAAATTTCGATGTAAATCTGGGATCTCTGTCCGAAACAATACTCGACGGAATACCATGCAAACTTACAATCTTCTCAATATACAACCCAGCTAATTTCTCTAACGGATAGTCCATTCTGATCGGAATGAAATGAGCCGACTTTGTCAATCTGTCAACAATCACTCAAATAGCTTCAAAATTCTTAATTGTCCTCGGTAAACCAGAAACAAAATCCATACTGATACTATCCCACTTCCACTCTGGAATAGCCAACGGTTGCATTAGCCCAGACGGCTTCTGATGCTCAACCTTTGACTTCTGGCAAGTCAAACAAGAATAAACAAAACTCGCAATTTCTCTTTTCATTCCCAGCCACCAAAATAACTTTTTCAAATCGTGATACATCTTCGTAGCTCCAGGATGAATACTCAGGCCACTACGATGTCCTTCTTCAAGAATACTCTTCTTAAGTTCGGTAACATCCGGAATACACACCCGACCACCAAATTTCAAAACACCGTTTTCATCAACTCTGAATTCACCACCTTGACCCTGATTCACCAGAGTCAACTTATCAACCAAAAGCACATCGGATTTCTGACCCTCTCTGATCTCATCCAGAATACCACTTGTTAACTTCAACATTCCCAATTTAACACTATTGTGAGTACTCTCACACACCAAACTCAAGTCTCTAAACTGCTCAATTAAATCCAATTCCTTAACCATTAGCATAGACATATGTAATGATTTCCGACTCAATGCATCAGCCACTACGTTTGCTTTACCCGGATGGTAATTCAAACCAAAGTCATAATCCTTCAGAAACTCTAACCATCTTCTCTGTCTCATATTCAGCTCTTTCTGATCAAACAAATACTTTAAACTTTTATGGTCACTGAAAACCTCAAATCTTGACCCGTACAAGTAATGCCTCCATAACTTCAGAACAAATACCACAGCTGCCAACTCTAAATCATGCGTCGGATAGTTCCTCTCATGAACCCTCAGCTGTCTTGAAGCATAAGCTATAACCTGCTTATTCTGCATCAACACGCCACCCAAACCCAACAATGAAGCATCACAGTAAACTTCAAATGATTCCGACGAACTCGGTAATATCAGAATAGGAGCAGTAGTCAACCTTCTCTTTAACTCTTGGAAACCTTCTTCACATTTTGAGTCCCAAACAAACGCTTGCCCCTTCCTAGTCAACATCGTCAATGGTAACGCCAACTTAGAAAATCCCTCAATGAACTTTCTATAATAACCAGCCAAACCAAGGAAACTTCGAATCTCAGCAACAGACTTCGGAGCTTCCCACTTAGATACCGCTTCTATCTTAGAAGGATCAACAGCAACACCACCTCTTGAAATCACATGACCAAGAAAACTAACTTCTTCTAACCAAAATTCACACTTGGATAGTTTAGCAAATAACTTCTTTTCTCGTAGAATTTCTAAAACTACTCTCAAATGCTCAGCATGCTCTTCTTCAGATTTCGAATACACCAAAATATCATCAATAAACACCACAACAAACTTGTCTAGGTACGGATGGAAAATCCTATTCATATACTCCATAAATACTCCAGGCGCATTAGTCACACCAAAAGGCATTACAGAATACTCATAATGTCCATACCTTGTTCTGAAAGCAGTCTTCTGAATATCCTCGGTTTTCACACGGATCTGATGATACCCAGATCTCAAATCTATTTTGCTGAACACACTTGCACCAACCAACTGATCCATCAAATCATCAATCCTCGGCAAAGGATACCGATTCTTGATCGTCACTTTATTCAGTTGCCTGTAATCCACACACAACCTCATAGTACCTTCTTTCTTCTTAACCAATAGCACTGGTGCACCCCACGGTGACACACTCGGACGAATAAATTTCTTATCCAACAGATCTTCCAACTGACTCTTCAATTCAGTTAACTCAACAGCAGACATACGGTACAGAGCCATCGATATCGGCCTAGTACCAGGTACCAAATCAATCGAGAACTCCACTTCACGCTCTGGTGGTAATTCATTCACTTCTTCCGGAAACACATCAGGAAAATCACACACCACGGCTAGATCGCCAACCACCAGTTTATCTTTAGCCTCCAGAGTCGCTAACAGCATAAACAACTCCGCCCCATCTGCTACTTCTTCATTCACTTGCCTTGCTGATAGAAACAAACTCTTTCCCTCCTCAATCTCAGGAAAGGCCACCGTCTTATCAAAACAATTGATAGAAACTCGGTTAAACACCAACCAGTTCATACCCAGAATAACATCAATCTGCACTAGTGGAAGACACACTAGGTCCATCCCAAAGTCTCTACCAAAAATACTCAAAGGACAATTTAAACAAACCGAAGTAGTAGTCACTGAACCCTTCGCAGGAGTATCAATTACCATACTACCAAACATCTCAGATATCTCTAACTTAAGTTTCACAGCACAATCCAAAGATATAAAGGAATGAGTCGCACCTGTGTCAATAATAGCTACAAGAAGCCATTAATATAACACGTACCTCGGATAAGTCTGTCCTCACTGGAGGTTTGAGTTCCGGTCAATGCGAACACCCTCCCAGTCTGAGATTTCTTTGGCTTCTGACACTGACTTCCAATATGCCCTTCTTCGCCACAATTAAAACAAATCACTTCCTTGTGCTTGCAATCAGCTATTGCATGACCAATCTTACCACAACGAAAACATCTCTTTACTTCAGCAGTGCATACATTACTCTTATGACCAGCCTGACCACATTTGAAGCAAACTATACCAGCAGGAGCACCTCCCCCACTAGCTCTCTGAGCCGGAGCAGCTCTTTGCTTCCCTTTTCCCACTGGGGCATCATACGGCTTGCCACGATTTTGATGTTACTTGCCCCTGCGGTCACTGACAATCTTGTAATGAGCATTATTGTCTTCTTCAAATATCCTGCAGCTATCAACCAATTCAGTAAAAATGCGTATCTTCTGATACCCAACAGCTTTCTTAATTTCAGAGCGCAGTCCGTTTTCAAACTTGATGCACTTTGAAAATTCAGCACCAGCACCAGTGTAATGAGGATAAAATTTGGACAGCTCCACAAATTTCGCAGCATAATCAGTGACAGACATGTTTCCTTGTTTCAGCTCAAGGAACTCAATTTCCTTCTTACCACGGACATCTTCCGGATAATACTTTCTCAGGAATTCCCTACGGAATACATCCCAAGTAATGACTTCACCTGCCACGGTCAACCTCTCGTGAGTCTCTAGCCACCAGTCATCAGCTTCGACTGCTAGCATGTGAGTACCATACCGAACCTTCTGAGCTGGAGTGCAATCCATAACACGGAAGATTCTCTCGATCTCTTTCAACCATCCCAAGGCTGCATCTGGATCATGCTTCCCTTTAAACACCGGCGGATTCTCTCTTTGAAAAGTCGCCAAGCTACGTGATCCAGCATCACCACCAGCATTTGGCAAGTTCTGCACAGCTTGTGCCATTGCTTGCATTGCGGCAGCCATTGCAGCGTCATTCCTTCCAGCCATTTCAACTTATCACTACAACACAACTTAAAAGTTAGACTAGTAACAATTACACAATTGTTAGACAGTACGACACGACAACTGGCCGGACAGACCAACCAGGCTCTGATACCACTAATGTAACACCCTTCTAAAATACCCCAATTATTTAATAACAACAAATATATATATATCAGAGTAATCATGCACCAAGGGTGTCACACAACATTTCACACCATAAAAACTGTCATGCTCTTTATTTAATCAAAACAACATTTTTGCATAATTCGCAGCGGATAGAATCAACCAACCATTCAAAACATATAACGTTTTATAGGTAAAAAGGTTCAACAATCAACAATAAACAATTAAAACATCCCGTCCCAATGTTACATCTATCAGAGCACGACCCACTAAGTAGACTACACTAGACTCCAGGCACTAGCTTCTACTCACTCACTGCTCGTTACCTGAAAAATAGTTGTAAGGGTGAGTCCCTCAATCGATATAATAAACATTATAAATTATCATGTTATGTTAAGTAAATCTACACGTTAATCACCCTAATCATATCATGCATTTAGTAACGGCACATCAACTCAAACATCATACTCAATAACAACGTAAAATGCAACTCAATAACGACATAAATTGCAACTCAACAACAACATAAAATGCAACTCAAATGAGACTCGACTCGTCATGCATGTGGTACCATTCGGAGTAAAACTCCCAACTTAAAATCATTGCCAGTTTAGTGGGCATCAAGGCATAAGCCTTCAACTTTCAACTTAAAATTTCGCCAATCCAGGCCAACGTGGTGTGAGCAAAGCTCCGATTTTTGCCAATCCAGGCCAACGTGGTGTGAGCAAAGCTCCGACTTAATGCATATGAAATGTACATGGCATACACGACTTTAAACTTTCGACAACATAATCATAATAGCAACACAACAAGGTTTTCAACATAATCAACTTATAATCAACTTTGGCTCATCAAGCCTACAACTCAGTATTTTCAACAAAATCAACTTATAATCAACTTTGGCTCATCAAGCCTACAACTCAGTATTTTCAACAACTTTAACACAACTTATCAACATATTTATATCAACATTTCATAACATAACCCAACAAAATTACTCATCAAAATTAACGATAATAGGCTAATCACCAATTATGTTCACAACATTAAAAATATCAATTTTCCCACTCTGCAACAGTGTTAACCGGTTAACGCCCTGGGTTAACCGGTTAACGCAGGACAAAAATACATTTTCTGGCAAAACGCAACAGTGTAAACCGGTTAACGCCCTGGGTTAACCGGTTAACGCAGGAAAAACAGCACCTTTTCACAAGTTATAACAGTGTTAACCGGTTAACACCCTGGGTTAACCGGTTAACGCAGGCAAAACAGCAGTCCCTGCGCTAACACAAGGCAGAATGCAGAGTTCTCCGCATTTTCCGCCGTTGGAGGACTTCCGGACCTCCGATTCCAATTCCGTAAAAAGCTATACGTTCGGAAATTCACAACTAACCCAAACACATATTCAATTACAGCCTAAACACAGTTTCATCCAACGTAATTTTTCCAGCATTCATAATCCCAATTAGGGTCAATTCAACGGCTATCACTACCCATGACATGTTAATCTATAATACCCATTAAACGACGATAAACCCCCCTTACCTGAGATAATCCGGCAATCTCTAAGCTTCGAGCTCTTCTCCAACCTTTGCTCTCTGGTTCTTCCTCTTTGCCCCTTTCTCCTCTTCTCTGCAGCTTCTCAGTTTTCACGTAAAACCCTTTTACAAAATGAAAACTCTTTTTCCTTATTCCAACTTATATATTTTCCAATAATTATTATTCCAAAATAATAATAATAATAATAATCCAATAATATTTCCAATTAATTAATTAAATTAATAAATATTATATTAATTTAAATTAAATAATTAGCCTTATTTCATCGGGGTGTTACACCGTCCACTCCGAGTAAAACCTCCTGGTCCACCCACGTTGTCCACAACGGGACTCACAACCAGAGGAGTTTTAATCGGTGCACTGATCGTCACAGGCGCTTGATTTGCTGGTCTTGTCTGATTATCAGCCCTTCGATTGCTGCGATAGGTGTTATCATATCTCCAAGGGACAACCCTACTATTCTCAACTGGTCTTCTTCCAGACGCAACGATAGTAGTTGGAGCATTGATGGTTACCGGAGCAGAAATGGTAACTGGAGTACCACCTGTTGCAGATGTACTAACAACCCCTCGTCCACGTCCTTCAGACGGTTTAAAGTAGATGGTGACAGTCGCCACTGACCCATTATCTTCGACAGCCCGACTGAACTGGACACAACCCTCGTCGATCAGCTTTTGAATACCAATCCTCAACTGGTCACAACCCTTATCAGCTTCAGCACAGCCCAAACAGTCTTCGCCACAGCCCGGGTAGACACCCTCATTCAGCAGACGGCCCTTTACCACCAGCAAAGAAGTCTGAACATCACCAACACTGTCAACTAGATCTTCAGATTCCCCTTCAATATTGTTTACCCTATGCCCACCATGCTGAGGCATAGGATTGTTCACAACGTTGGGTACCGGAGAGAAGTTGATCGCCTTGGAATCGGTCAAATCTTGGACTTTATGCTGGAAAGCCCGGCATTTCTCAGTATGGTGCCCTGGTGCCCCGGAGTGAAAGTCACAACGGACGTTGGCGTCGTATCCAGGAGGCAATACTGTTGGTGGAGCCATTGTACGCAACTCAACAAACCCCAACCTGAGTAGTTCGGGCAGTAGTTCGGCGTAAGACATTGGTAGCGGATCAAAACGTCGATCAGGCATTCTTTGTCTGGGCTGATACGGACGTTGTTGTTGTTGTTGTTGCTGTTGTTGCGGTTGTTGAACTCTTTGTTGTTGTTGACGAGGTTGAGGTGCAGGAATGGTTACTGCAGCAACCGGGCGATATTGATCTCTATTCACACTTCCTCTGTACACATTCCCTCGGTGTTGTACAGCATTGGTTTCACCTTCTCTACGGCGAGGTGCCCCAGAGAAAGGTTTCTTGGATGACGAAGAAGAACCCATATCTTGAATTTTACCGGCCTTGATCAGACTTTCAATTCTCTCGCCACAGATGACGACATCAGAAAAACTACCGAATGGGCAGCTTCCCATCCGGTCCATAAACACACCTTGAAGAGTGCCGATGAACATGTCTGTCAACTCCCTTTCCAGCATAGGGGGTTGAACTCTTGCAGCAAGTTCACGCCATCTCTGGGCATATTCTTTAAAGCTCTCGTTGTTTTTCTGGCACAGACTCTGCAGCTGAGTCCGGCTCGGTGCCATATCCATGTTATGTTTGTATTGTCTGAGGAAAGCTTCTCCCAAATCCCTCCAGCATCTGATCGAATCTCTTTTTAACTCCATATACCAGTCCAAAGATGCCCCAGATAGGCTATCTTGGAAAAAGTACATCCACATCTTCTCGTCGTCAGTATACGCCGAGATCTTTCGATAGTATGCCTGCACATGAGTGCGAGGGCAAGAAGTGCCGTTGTATTTGTCAAAAATGGGTGCTTTGAACTTATACGGGATTCTCAAGCCTTCCACTAACCCCATATTAGTTACGTCAAAACCGAGAGAATTTTGACACTCCATAGCCTGGATCTTTTCAGCAAGGGCCTCAACTTTACGATCTCTCTCATCAACCCTTCCCAGAACGTCTTCGTCTTCACTGAGCATAGTAAAGATATCCTCTTGTCTGTCCACCATCGGAGCCTGATTACGGGCCGGAGCACGGACTGCTCTAGCATTGGCGGTCTCTGGAGAAATCGGTTGACCGTTGACTCGAATACCTCTTAATTCATCCCCTACAGCATAGTTGTTGATGGGAACAGCAGCAGTAGGGTTGTCATTGATCGGGCCTCCCTCTGGCAGAGCTTGGTTGGGCGGTGGAATTACAGCTTCTTGCCTCTGAACTAGAGCTCGGAGTTTTTCTTGTCCTTGTGCAACCCCTTGCATCATATGCATGAACTGGGCCATGTTAGCCCTCATCTCTGCTAACTCAGCTTGTACTTGATCCATGTTCCTTTGGTGGTTGAGTCTCGTTGAGTAGCGATGCGGTCTCTGATCAGCTATCCTGCCTAAACACAGGAACCAAAGTGAGAAGTCGGCACAAGAACACCTGTTATGCAAATGATATGAGTATGATGTTAATGATGCGTATGATGCACATGATATGCTCATTTCTCAAGCATTCAAAGAGCCTGACTCATCCTCAAAAGATGGCAACCTGCAGCAATAGGAGAACAACAAATACAAGGTAAATGAAAACAACAGGAAACACCAACAACCTTATCTATAAATAAGAACAAAATAGATCATACAACCAAGTCAACAAATATTCGAATAAACGGAGTACAACAACGAATCCCATCCAACAAGCCTCGAGGTGATTCTCAACATAGACATCAAAGAATACAAGCTAAGATAAACGGTCTTCCGGAATGAGGGTCTTCAGGTACTGGCACTGGTCTATCAACAGTGTGCATTCTGAACATTCTGGTAGAGGGGTGATCTTCTCCTTCAATTGTCGTCTAAGCTCTACCACTTCTCCTCCAAGGTATTCCTCTGATGTCTGCCTCAAATCTACCTCTTTCTTCAACTGGATGTCTTTGTCTCTGAGTTGCTTCTCCAAGTCTCTGATCTTTTTCTGGTAGCTGGCTTCAGCTCTCTGCAGCCTCAAACACTCCCGACGTTCTGCATCTAACATGGATTCCATCTCTTCGTAGGATCTCTTCTTGCTTCTCACTCTGCTAGCATCTTCTCCTTGCACTTCCCTGAGTTGATGGGCCAAGTGCAACCTATCAGCTTTGGCTTTGTAGAGCTCCATCTGGGTATCTTGCTCCTTCTCTCTCAACCGGCGATTCTCCATCAAGGCTTGCTTATAGTGCTCAGCAGGCACACTCTCAGCAAGGATCAAAGGTGGTTGCTGTAGGTGTTTAATTGGCTGCATTATATGGTAAAACACTAGATGGTTACTAATGTCTTGACTGATGTCATGACATGTATGTGTGACTACAGTGTAGTTACTGCAGGACTAGCTAACACAGGATTTATTGAATGTCAAACTGGATGCTGTGACATTCATACCTGTCAACAGATACTAAGGAATAGAACAGCAGGTGTTCTATTAGAATTTAGTATCTATTTCCAGTCTGGTTATCAAGGAAAGACCAGACCTGGCATAAGGCCTACTGACTGAATGTCAAACTGGATGTTATGACATTCATCATTGACAGCAGCTGCTGAAGATTAGACAGAGTGGGGTTCTGCTATACTTCAGCATGTAACTTAGTTTGTTCTTCAAAAGAATAACAGAACTAACTTAAGGCCAATTGTGTAAATGTTAAGTTGGACACTTTGACATTTATTAATGTAAGCTTTCACTGTAGTATGGTCATTTTGATCATGTACAGGTCAGCAAAATTGTACAGTCTATTTTCTGGAAAAACAGACTCAGCATATGAACCTTGATGTCAAGCTGAATGTCGTGACATTCATGCCTGACAGCATATGCTATATTGTAGGTTGTTCAGTTTTCTGTTTCAGCTTTTTCTCAGGCTATTCTTCAGGAAGTCAACAGCTTAGAGAAAAACCAGGAAATCAACAACCAATCACATTCAATGAACCTAACAAATAGCCTATTTGTTAGTAACCTAAATGTTGAATTTATGGGAACTTGTGTGACCTTAAATTCAGGAGAATGCAGGTGCAAAAGCCCAGGATAGTGCAATATAAAAGGAAGGCGTTCCTTCATTCAGTTTCAGGGATTTTGAGGCGTGAAGATTTTGTGTGTCCATCATACTTCCACTGCTGTATTTTTGTGAGTCTTGTATTAGACGTATCTTGTAAGCCAAGTCATTATCAAGTAGATGATAGCTTTGGCATAGGGTGTTCATTGAGTTGTAAGTGTTGTGTCACTCAAAGCTTTTAAGCGTGAGTGCTGTGTATCTTGATTAAAGCTGTGAAGCACAATCAAGAGTTGTTTGAAGTGTGACTTCAACTTGTCTTTAATATTGTTTAAAGATAGTAATCACTGAGGTGATTAAGGGGGAGTGAGTAGGAACTCTGATCTTAGGTTAAGATTGAAATTGCATTGGGTAGGGATTAAGTGATAAGTTGTAAACGGGTGAGTTTAGCTTTGAATTGATACTACTAATAGTGGATTTCCTCCCTGGCTTGGTAGCCCCCAGACGTAGGTCATGTTGGACTGAACTGGGTGAACAATTACTTGTGTTATTTACTGCACTTACTGTTAAGATCTGCATAATCCCTGTCTGTGCAGAATTGGATGTCATAACAACCAGTGTGACATCCAAAGTCTGATAACTAGAATTTCAATTGGCATCAGAGCAGGCACCCTGCCTGTGAACTTCTGGGTGAGATCTAGAGAAGTTACTTTCTAGTACCATGGACAAGGAGTTAGGACACTCAAACAGACCACCCATGTTGGATGGCTCTAATTATGATGACTGGAAGCCTCGTATGATAGCCTTCTTAAGGTCTCTAGACAGCAAAGTCTGGAGAGCTGTCAACAAAGGATGGGAACATCCAATGAGGACAGGTGAAGATGGAGTCAGTGTGCAGATTCCTGAAAAAGAGTGGGACAAGGAGCAAGAGGCATTAGCTCTTGGAAATTCCAAGGCCTTGAATGCATTGTTCAATGGAATCAGCAAGAACATCTTCAGGCTGGTACACCACTGTGAACTAGATAAGGAAGTTTGGGATACCCTCAAGGTAACTCATGAAGGTACTTCCAAGGTGAAGATGTCCAAACTTCAGATGCTGACCACCAAGTTTGAAAATCTGAGGATGAAAGAGGATGAGACTATTCATGACTTTCACATGAATATTCTTGAAATTGCAAACACCTCTGGTGGACTAGGTGAGAAAATGGCTGAAGAGAAACTTGTAAGAAAGATTCTCAGGTCCTTGCCTAAGAGATTTGCTATGAAGGTCACAGCCATAGAGGAGGCGCAGGACATCTGCAACATGAAGGTGGATGAACTCATTGGTTCCCTCCAAACCTTTGAAATGGGCTTGGGTGAGTATGCTGAGAAGAAGAACAAAAGCATAGCTTTTGTATCTAATGCTGAAGAGGAGTCAGAAGCAGGATATACTGGAGGTGATGAAAGTATATCAGAAGCCTTAGCCATGCTTGGGAGACAGTTCAACAAGTTCGTGAAGAAGATTGATCAAAGAGGTAGACCCAATGTCAAGAACATCCCGTCTGACATTAAGAAAAGATCAACTTCTGATGAGAAGTTCAATCACGGCAAGGGAATCCAGTGTCATGGTTGTGAAGGGTATGGACACGTCAGAGCTGAATGCCCTACTTACCTCAAATTGCAAAATAAGGGGTTAGCTATCACATGGTCTGAAGGAGACTCTGAAAGTGAATCTGAAGGAGAATCTGCCAAACATGTCACTGCACTAACCAGTGTATGTGCCTCTGAAGATGACTCAAGTGCAGATGAACTGACCTTTGATGAACTTGCTGCAGCCTATAAGAAGCTGTGTTCCACCAGTGCAGAAGTGCGTGCACAAGGAGAAAAGCAAAAGAAACTCATCAAGGAACTGGAAGATGAGAGACAGATGCAACTGTCTGTCATAACCCTGCTGACCTCCAAGCTGAATCAGATGACTAAATCCATCAGAATGATGAATAAGGGAACTGACACCTTGGAGGAGATTCTAAAGGTGGGACAGCAGTGTGGAACCAAATCTGGCCTTGGATTTGGGAAAAGATCCTCAACTGAACACAAACGCCCAAAGGCTAAAGTTCAGAAGTTCAAGCGGAAGTCAAAGCCAATGTCTCAACATCGAGGAACTAGGATGAATAATCATCAGAAGAGGAAATACCAGGAGTGGATGTGTCACCACTGTGGTAGGCTTGGTCATATAAAAGCCTTCTGCTACTGGATTCAAGGTTTCCCTAACCAAGCCTTGCATGTTAAGCCTAAGCATAAAACACATAAGCCCTATGCTTCCATTAAGAAGCAACAATGGTATGCTAGGATAGCACACACTGCTCTAAGGGCCTCTTCCAGAGAAGACTGGTACTTTGACAGTGGATGCTCAAGACACATGACTGGTATGGAAAATCTACTGGTAGATATTCAACCTCACACTACCAGCTATGTGACCTTTGGTGATGGTGCCAAAGGAAAAATAAAAGGTGTGGGCAAACTGGACTATTCTGGAGTGCCAAAACTGAATAATGTGCTGTTAGTAAGAGGACTAACTGCAAACCTCATCAGCATAAGTCAGCTGTGTGATCAAGGGTTTCATGTTCAGTTTACTAAGGGGCTATGCATTGTGACAAATGGTGACAATCATGAAGTTATGAGAGGAACCAGGTCCAAAGATAACTGCTACCTGTGGGAACCTGAAGTCTCAAACCGTTCCACAACATGCTCCTCAGCCAAGGAAGAACAGGATGTGAAGTTGTGGCATAGACGTCTTGGACATCTTCACTTACGGGGAATGAAGAAGATAATATCCAAGGAAGCTGTCAGAGGAATTCCAAAGCTCCTGATTGATGAAGGAAGAGTCTGTGGAGAATGCCAGGTGGGCAAGCAAACCAAGATGTCTCATCCAAAGCTGGGACATCCCACAACCTCCAGAGTTCTGGAACGGTTGCACATGGACCTAATGGGACCTATGCAGGTTGAAAGTCTTGGTGGGAAGAAATATGCATACGTGGTGGTGGATGACCATTCCAGATACACGTGGATAAGCTTCATCAGGGAGAAGTCAGATACATTTGATGTCTTCAAAGACCTGTGCATAAGACTTCAAAGGGAAAAGGACAGTTGTGTGGTCCGGATTAGAAGTGATCATGGTACGGAGTTCAAGAATTCCAAGTTTGATGAGTTTTGCTCGTCTGAAGGAATAAGTCATGAGTTCTCCTCACCTATAACTCCTCAGCAGAATGGAATAGTTGAAAGAAAAAATAGAACTATTCAGGAATCTGCCAGAGCAATGATTCATGCAAAGAAGCTCCCCATGCACTTCTAGGCTGAAGCAATGAACACCGCATGCTATGTTCACAACAGAGTCACCTTGAGAAAAGGAACCTCCTCCACTCTATATGAAATATGGAAAGGCAGAAAACCCACTGTGAAGTACTTTCATATCTTTGGAAGTAAATGCTACATTCTCACAGATCGTGAACAGAGAAGGAAGCTAGATCCCAAAAGTGATGAAGGTATATTTTTGGGATACTCCACAAACAGCAGAGCCTACAGAGTGTTCAACTACAGGACCAATGTCCTGATGGAATCCATAAATGTTATTATGGACGATAAAGAGGAAGGAACCGATGTCATGGAGGATGTTGAAACATTCCTTGACAGTTCAACTGAAAGTCCAGTCAAGTCTGAAGAAGTACAGGAACCTCCTCCTGAATGTGAAGTAGATGCAACCACCAAAGTGCCATCTATCAGAATTCAGAAAGACCACCCTAAGGATCTTATCATAGGGGATCCCACCAGTGGTGTAACTACCAGGTCAAGAGGAATAAACTCAAATTCCTGCTTTGTATCCAAGGTTGAACCAAAGAATGTGAAGGAAGCCCTGACTGATGAATACTGGATCACTGCATGCAAGAGGAACTTGAGCAGTTCAAAAGGAATGAAGTCTGGGAGCTAGTTCCAAGACCTGAAGGGACCAACATCATTGGTACCAAGTGGATCTACAAAAACAAATCTGATGAGAAAGGAGTAATTACTAGGAATAAAGCAAGACTAATAGCTCAAGGATACACTCAAGTAGAAGGGGTAGATTTTGATGAGACATTTGCTCCTGTGGATAGACTTGAGTCCATCAGATTGCTGTTGGGGGTAGCATGCATCCTGAAGTTTAAGCTATTCCAAATGGATGTGAAGAGTGCATTCTTGAATGGCTACCTGAATGAAGAAGTCTATGTGGAACAACCTAAAGGGTTCTGTGATCCTAACCAACCTGAGCATGTATACAAGTTGAGGAAAGCCTTGTATGGGTTGAAACAAGCACCTAGAGCATGGTATGAAAGGTTAACCGAATTTCTGACCTCAAATGGATACAGAAAGGGTGGCATAGATAAAACCTTGTTTGTGAAGGATGAAGAAGGCAAAATAATGATAGCTCAAATCTATGTTGATGATATAGTCTTTGGTGGAATGTCAGAACAAATGGTTCAATAATTTGTTCACCAGATGCAGTCTGAGTTTGAAATGAGTCTAGTGGGAGAACTGACCTATTTCCTTGGAATGCAAGTAAACCAAATGGAGGACTCTATGTTTCTCTCCCAAAGCAAGTATGCCAAGAACATAGTTAAGAAGTTTGGTATGGATAATGCTAGGCACAAGAGGACTCCTGCTCCCACTCATCTGAAGTTAACCAAAGATGATGGAGGGCCTAGTGTTGATCAATGCCTGTATAGAAGCATGATAGGTAGCCTGCTGTACCTAACTGCAAGTAGACCTGACATTTCTTATGCAGTTGGAGTGTGTGCCAGATATCAAGCAGAGCCTAAGGTGAGCCACTTGAATCAAGTCAAACGGATCCTCAAGTACATCAATGGGACATGTGACTATGGGATGCTGTACTCACATGGGTCTGAGCCGGTCCTATCTGGGTATTGTGATGCAGACTGGGCTGGGAGTGCTGATGACAGAAAAAGCACATCAGGTGGATGCTTCTTCTTAGGAGACAACCTCATATCTTGGTTCAGCAAGAAGCAGAACTGTGTCTCTCTGTCCACTGCAGAGGCTGAATACATAGCAGCTGGAAGCAGTTGTTCCCAACTGGTTTGGATGAAACAGATGCTCACTGAGTATAATGTCACTCAAAATGTCATGACATTGTTCTGTGATAATCTCAGTGCCATCAATATCTCCAAGAATCCCATCCAACACAGCAGGACCAAACATATTGACATTAGGCACCACTTCATCAGAGATCTGGTGGAAGACAAGGTGATCACTTTGGAACATGTAGCCACGGAGCTTCAACTGGCTGACATATTTACAAAGGCTCTGGATGCTGCTCAGTTTGAAAACTTAAGGAGCAAACTGGGAATATGTCTCTCTGAGGCCTTATAGCAACCACTGATGTTTGGGATAAATTGTTTGATATCTCTGCCTATTAAACAATTTGTACTAGGCTATGATTGGTCACCAGATCATAGCTATGCTACCTGCAACAAGGGTGGTTACAGGAGGGTAAGGAGACACCCTACTGTGAGAAGGCCAATGTATCTGCAGGAGTTCAAGGATGCTGTTCATGCAGGAGTGGTTCTGGATGTCAGAAACAACATCATGGCATCTGATATGGTGGTACCTACTGTAAAGCAAAAGTGGGTGATTACTTGATCAAAGTTGTGAAGCAAGATCAAGTGGATGGTAACTTGGTTGAAACTGTGAAGTAAAACCAAGTCTGTAACTCTGTCGTTAGTCTCTGGTTATGTTGTTGGCTTTGGCAACATTTTTGACAAAAAGGGGGAGTAACCCCTGAACAAACAGAGTGGGTGTCTCTACAACAGACACTCATGGGTCTCTACAACAGACTCTCAGGACGACAGATTCCTCCCCTGCAGCAAGTGTGTGTGAAGTTTTTATTTAACTTCCATTTGTGTGAGTGTGCTGCCACTCTGAGTGTATTAGCTAGTATTATTTCCTGCTAGGTGTGTGATTCCGCTGCTGTGAACTCTGTTATGGGGATCAAAGTGTTTTAGCCAAAAATTTGCCAAAGGGGGAGTTTGTAGGTGTTTAATTGGCTGCATTATATGGTAAAACACTAGATGGTTACTAATGTCTTGACTGATGTCATGACATGTATGTGTGACTACAGTGTAGTTACTGCAGGACTAGCTAACACAGGATTTATTGAATGTCAAACTGGATGTTGTGACATTCATACCTGTCAACAGATACTAAGGAATAGAACAGCAGGTGTTCTTTTAGAATTTAGTATCTATTTCCAGTCTGGTTATCAAGGAAAGACCAGACCTGGCATAAGGCCTACTGACTGAATGTCAAACTGGATGTTATGACATTCATCATTGACAGCAGCTGCTGAAGATTAGACAGAGTGGGGTTCTGCTATACTTCAGCATGTAACTTAGTTTGTTCTTCAAAAGAATAACAGAACTAACTTAAGGCCAATTGTGTAAATGTTAAGTTGGACACTTTGACATTTATTAATGTAAGCTTTCACTGTAGTATGGTCATTTTGATCATGTACAGGTCAGCAAAATTGTACAGTCTGTTTTCTGGAAAAACAGACTCAGCATATGGACCTTGATGTCAAGCTGAATGTCGTGACATTCATGCCTGACAGCATATGCTATATTGTAGGTTGTTCAGTTTTCTGTTTCAGCTTTTTCTCAGGCTATTCTTCAGGAAGTCAACAGCTTAGAGAAAAACCAGGAAATCAACAACCAATCTACATTCAATGAACCTAACAAATAGCCTATTTGTTAGTAACCTAAATGTTGAATTTATGGGAACTTGTGTGACCTTAAATTCAGGAGAATACAGGTGCAAAAGCCCAGGATACTGCAATATAAAAGGAAGGCGTTCCTTCGTTCAGTTTCAGGGATTTTGAGGCGTGAAGATTTTGTGTGTCCATCATACTTCACTGCTGTATTTTTGTGAGTCTTGTATTAGGCGTATCTTGTAAGCCAAGTCATTATCAAGTAGATGATAGCTTTGGCATAGGGTGTTCATTGAGTTGTAAGTGTTGTGTCACTCAAAGCTTTTAAGCGTGAGTGCTGTGTATCTTGATTAAAGCTGTGAAGCACAATCAAGAGTTGTTTGAAGTGTGACTTCAACTTGTCTTTAATATTGTTTAAAGATAGTAATCACTGAGGTGATTGAGGGGGAGTGAGTAGGAACTCTGATCTTAGGTTAAGATTGAAATTGCATTGGGTAGGGATTAAGTGATAAGTTGTAAACGGGTGAGTTTAGCTTTGAATTGATACTACTAATAGTGGATTTCCTCCCTGGCTTGGTAGCCCCCAGACATAGGTCATGTTGGACTGAACTGGGTGAACAATTACTTGTGTTATTTACTGCACTTACTGTTAAGATCTGCATAATCCCTGTCTGTGCAGAATTGGATGTCATAACAACCAGTGTGACATCCAAAGTCTGATAACTAGAATTTCAGTTGCTCCTGCAACGGCTCCATTCTAACGTAGGGTAGCAACAAAGTTTCCACTCTCTTCTTTACCCAATCAGTGTAATCAGGCATAGCAATGGCAAACTTCTTCCCCAAGACAGCTCCATCCTTAACTCCAACGGACCTCCAAGCTCTTCCTATCTGCTCCAATCTAGTCGGGTCACTCTGCTTCTCAAAATACACACTTTCAGCTACCTCAGCCTCAAGCGGTTTTCCCTTCATTACAAACCCTAACTGGCAAAGAGAAAGAACTGGATTATAATTTATGCAACCGTTGGTCCCCACGAGTGGCACGTTCCGGAATTCTCCACAACTCATAACAACATCTCGCACATCCATCTGGTATGATTGCCATCTGATGTCATAGGAGGTAAGCGACATGACCCTCTGAGTCCACTTATGAGTGCTCTGAGCATCTACAAAGGGTCCACTGACTGGCAAAAGAGACATGAACCATCTGAGCAAGAGAGGTAGACAACATCTGATAGCTCCACCCTTACCATGCCTACTGTGAATAGCATAGTAAGTGTCAGCTAACAGAGTGGGAACGGGATTCCCTCCAATGAAGATACAGACCGCAGCATAGTCAACAAAATTGGGCATGCTTGGGAATAGGACGATCCCATAGATCATAACAGCAAGCTGGGCATGAAAAGCTTCCCAATTCCCCTTCTCTACTTCTCCTCTGGCAACTCTCAGCAGAAACTTCAACGGAAGACCCACAACATCCCCACTGGGCTTCCAGTTATCGCAGACTTCTTTGACACTCAACTGGAGAGCTCTGGCAACAACTCTGAAATCCACTTCCTTCGGTACATCCAAGAAAGGAACCTGATGCTGGATCGGGACACTCAACAGAATAGAATACTCCTCGAGAGTAGGCGCCAACTGATAATCTTGGAAAGTGAAACATCTAAGCTCCGGGTCATAAAACTGAAGAAGGGTCTGCAACGGCACCGGGTCGACTACCATCTTCAACAGCGTCAGAACATCCCCATACTGGTCAACGAACCCCTTCTGGTTACCACTGGTTATCAGGCTACTCAACTCGATCAATGAAGTCAACGACTCACGATGAAAGCTGTAGGAACAAGTCTTCCGCTTCGGCTCTGGGACTGTTGCCATCTCTATCGGTGAACAAGCTCTGGAATGTACCTGAGAAATGATATGCATGCAGAGATTAGTTTTTTCTTTTTTTCTTTTTTTCTTTTTTTTTTCTTTTTTTTTTATATTGCGTATTTTTTTTTGAAAATAAACATGCTATGATGCAAATGATGCAGACACAACTGGCTGGCCGTGCATCTCTGAACA
Organism: Lathyrus oleraceus; assembly: GCF_024323335.1. Classification (NCBI taxonomy): domain Eukaryota; kingdom Viridiplantae; phylum Streptophyta; class Magnoliopsida; order Fabales; family Fabaceae; genus Lathyrus; species Lathyrus oleraceus. The sequence goes on along the minus strand of NC_066583.1, from coordinate 429,239,283 downwards.
CAAGGTCGAAGCTTCGGTCTAAACTCAGAATCCCAAATCCATTTGAAACCCAAAGTCAACTGAGAACTGTCATCTGAACCCAAAGTCACCAACAGAACCACAAGTCACCAACGGTACCTGTAATAATGATCAAACCCTTCCCCACTCACGGGTGTCGTCTAGGCCAAGGTAAGGTCGGGAGAAACGCAGCATAAATAACCTTTCGCAGAATATTATCATATACACACCTGAAGTATGCAACGACAATATCCCACCAGGGTCTGAACTGCTCGTGATATCAATGTTCCGCTAAGTGGTGCAATACCACCCGCTTTCCATGAATCACTCTATTCCTAAGCATCCTAGATTTCACTCATGGCCTGGGTATTGGGCCTTTTACCTCAAGTAACTCCCACCCCAACAAAGAGAAACAGACAACCAGCCAGCCAGATAAACAATGAATGTGAATGAATGCAAACATAAGTGCAAACATAAATGCAAACAATTAATGCGAACAATAAATAATGAATGCAATAACAAAACAGCAAACAGCAACCAAAACCCTAACCTAGAGAGCGCTAGGAGAGACTCTCTTAGGGAAGACGGACCAGCACAGGTCAACTTCTCTTATCCCCAGCAGAGTCGCCAACTGTCGCATTACGCGAAAAACCGGCGGGAAAACAAGAACAACAGAGCCGCCACCGTGCGTTATTTATCCCAAAAGAGGGAAAGGGAACGCTCAGAGTAAACCTGGAAAAGACGTGGTCTCGCGACCAAAGAGAATGGGATCGGGAGTCGGTTATGCGAAGGGAAGGTATTAGCACCCCTACGCATCCGTCGTACTCGACGGGATCCACGCACAAAAGGAAGGAATATGGTTGCTAAACACTGCTCACGAACAAACAAACACTGGCTGAAAGAGACACAAGAAAACAAACGAAACTGAAACTGACTCGGCAGGATATCGCATCCTGGGCCTACTTAGTCTATCAAGCATAGACATCAGAGTCGGAGTAGTTCGGACTGGGGAAACGACACATGCTCGCTAGGATGTCGCATCTTATGCATACGTATCTTCTTGGACGAAGAAGAATCAGAGCATTCGTAGCTCGGCTAACACGCACACAAACAAACACAGGCAAAGGCAAACGTGGAGCCTGAATGCCAATCACTGGACTTACATCAGCATCCGAACCGAACACACACAAGAAGGCAAACGTGGAGCCTGAATGCCAATCACTGGACTTACATCAGCATCCGAACCGAACACACACAAAGAGTGTGGAGACACAAAGGTTAAAAAGAAAAGAAAAGGCGCCCGGAGAGATCAGCTCAATCCCCTGCCTACGTACCTCATCTGGTATGAGGATCAGGGCGACGTAGTTCCCCTACGCAGGGACACATGACTAGCCTAACCAGATAACAGAGGGAGACACAACTAGGGAGACTACGACTCGAGCCTATATGTTATCATGCAAATCATCCCTAAGTTAAGGTTTCTAGCTAACTTGCACAGGAAGCAAGCCTATCCTAAACATGACTTGCACAGGAAGCAAGCCAAACTAATCCTATCTTGCACAGGAAGCAAGCTAAAAAAAACAAACACACAAGCACAAATAGCACACACTATATGCAATCAAATGGGTTCAATCAAGGTTAGGTTTTAGTCGAGGGGTCATATCAACCTCAACAAACAAACCACTGTAACAGGGTAATGTTAGCTCTTAACCCTAACATTGAGAGTTAGGGTGAAGCTGATGAAAGGTGAGTGAAAATGAGACTTCACAACTCTTATCCCTGGCCTGGGAGAGCTTAAGACAAGAATGTGTGGGTTCAGAAAGTGAGAACCCTTCTACAAATTTGACACTGACTCGACTGTACAACTGTACAAGATCTTGGGTTGGTATCTGCAATGCATCAACACAGTGGTGTGAGCAAAGCAGATGACACACAGAATAGCAGGGGATGGATTGCACATCCCTTGTGTCTGCCAATGCCTCTTCACTTAGGAGGTCTTTGAATATGTGCAAGGACAAAAGTAAACAGTCACAAACATTTCCTCTTAAGGAGGACTTCAGACAGGTGCCTGGCCAAGTAACAGGCCAGGTCTTCCAGACTACATGGAGTAAGGAAATTATACCTCAATGCAAATTGCTTATCAAGCAAAGCAAAGCAAAGTTCACAAGGAAGTAATAGCAACTAAAGTACCTGAAATCAGTCAAGCACAATTAGTATACCAGACACAAAGTTAAAACAAACAGCATAAGCCAACAGACAATACAGTCAAGCGTATGTGCAAAGCAACAAGCTCATAACAAGTGAGCTAAACAACCTACAAAACAAACAAGTTATTTCATGATAAACAATCAAACTCATTCAACTTGTATTGATCTCTTTGAAGCATTTGTTGCTTAACCTGAAAAACCAAGCTTAAACATGAGCAACAAGACCACTAGGACAAGCCTAGGGTCAAAAGGAGATAAAAAGTTTAAAACAGCAAGGGACAAGTGCCCAAAGTCAAGACAAATCAATCAAGAAGCAAACCCAAGTGGTATCACATTCATATCATTCATCATTATCATTTCACAAACAGATTAGGTCAAAGCATGGCAAATAGAACCTCAAAGAAGTCAACAGAATGACTCAACTCAAATCCAATCATAAACATTTCCAAAATTCCTCAAATAAATCATGGTCAAACATCATCCACAACATGATAGGCATACCAAATTTCAGCTCATTTGGATCAAAGGAAGTAGGGAAATTAAATTCAGAAAGGCAAGGCAAGTTCAAGCATACTCATTCAAAGCATCAAAACATGCACCAACTTCAATTAATCATAAAATAGAACCAACACATGATAAATGAATGGGGCCAAAGCCATGATGTACTTCAAGATGTTCATAATGCACATGTCAAATTTCAAGTCCATCCAATTAAGCATGAGAATTTCACCAATCATATGGCATCATGTGTCACAAAAGTCAACAATTTGGTCAAACAGGGGAGAAATTATCAATCAAATAGGAAATGCATTCAACAATTCCAGAAAAGTTCACACACATTCTAAACATGCACAAGTGTCTTCATGCAAAAATCCAAACCATTTTGAGCTCATTAAGCATGGTAATTAAAATCATGAAGTTGGACATGCATGGTGTGACACAAATTGTCACACCCCTATTCAAAAAATCATATCTCCACAACCAGAAATGATAAAATTACAAACTCTATACCAAAATCACCATGAACATGTCTAGTTTAAGCACAAAAAATTTGAGAATCATTGGATAAAGTATCATCATTTCACAAGCAATTTGGCAAGGCATACACAAAATGTACAACATGAACAAACCCTAGCACATTTTAAAATCCACACGTGCAAAAAATCTGGAAAAATCATCATAAAGAACTAGAGATCAAGAGAAGCAATCCACAAAAAATCCCATCAAAATTGGATTAAAATTGAAGAACTTATGATTTTTCAAAGTTGGCCATGTAAAATGAAATAATATTTGAAAAAAGAAATGAATTAAACTAATTAAATAAACGGCAATGGCACAACCGTAAATAGTTGGTCCCTTAAGTGAAACTCTGCGTTTCACTTAAGGGTGTGCTGCGCCCTGATTGGTGCATGGCCAATAAAACAGTGAACCCATGCAAAGAAAAACCAAAACACGATCAAAACCAAAATCTGGGCACAGCAAGCTAGGGTTTAAAGCTACATCAATGTGTTCATCATCTGGATGAACATTTTTCCCAGAAATTTGAAACCAGCATACCAATCAAACCATCTCAACACGTACAACACAAATCCAACCCTACTTTCCACTAAATCGAGCTATCAAGAAAGAACCATGCACAAACATATTTGACAACACAACTTAAGTTCAATGTATCTCCCTCAATATTCAACCATTTACCACGATTTAAAGCTCAGTACATTCATGGTAAAAAGATCTACAAGATGCACTACATGATTTGGACAAAAGTGTGGTTCGAAATCTTACCTTGTTTGAAGGGCAGTGTGAATTCGTGGGTCCTTTGGCCACAACAAGCTGAAACAGATGCGTATGGAGGTTGGTATTGGTGAATAGAAGCAAGACTTGAAGCCCAGCTGGCACGATTCAGCTCAAAATTGGAACTGCCATGTGAGATGCTTCAATAGAACAGTACTTGGAATGGCTTTACAGCTGTGTTTTAGTGCTTGCAATGGCTTCCAAAATGTTGGTAGATGGTGGTGCAATGCTCAAGAACACAAGTCCTTTGGAGATTTTCAGAAAAAAGTTCAAGTGAAGAATGAGAATTTTTTGAGAGCAAATGAAGTTTTCTGTTTTGGTGAATAGTGGCTAGGGTTTCTCAGCCAGAAATGATGCACTATATACTTGGATTAACATTGCTAAGCTTGGTTAATCAAGTGGTAATTGGTTTTAGCTCAAATGAAGTGTTTTTGACAATTTACTAAAAACCACCCAAATTGCATGGGGTGCATGTTAATGCACGAAATTGGGCCTTAAACAAACCCCAAACATGATTTCTGAACATTTGCCATTGGTAGAATATATTGGAAATGATTTATTTGAAAGTCCATTTTTCAACTCACCTCTTTTTAATTCATGCCACTTGAAAAAGGCCATTTTGCTTGGATGATTTTTGGTGAATTGTGATGAAGGATTTGGATAGAGCATATCAAATATGACTTGTAGCAAAAAACCTCACTCAATTTGGCCAAATGGTTTGGAAGATATGCCACTTTGAAGTTCAAAAATTTCTGAAAATGATTTGATCATAACTTGCCAACCATGTATGAGAAATGAGTGTTCTTGGACTTTTTAGAAAGGTGAGGGAAAGATCTTCAACTTTCATGTTGGACAAAATTTCATTTGAAGCTTGTATGATGATATAAATTTGAGGAGAAAAACTTTCTATTTTTGGCAGCTGAAAATTACAGGTCACCTGCCATTTTAGGAAACTTTTTGTCTGACTTCAAATTCTTCAATCTTGATATTTGAAATGTCAAATGAGACTTGTATGGACATGAATGAACACTTTCAAACCATCTCCCACCTTGAAATCCATAAAATTAGGCACAGTTGACTACAGTTGACCATAGTTGACTTTCTAGGGTTTCTGGTGGACTGAACAATGACTGATGACTTCTGAGCACCCAATCCTTGACCAAAACACTTCCAAAGGACCCCTAGGTCATGTGAACATGTTGGACCAACCCTAGGGCCTTGTCCCAATGGAAATTGTACTTGCTTGCTTGATTGACTGATCTCCTGACCAGTTTGACCTAATTTGTCAGTTGAACTTGCACTTGGGCCAATGGACAATGCAATGTTATGCAGTGGACTATGTTATGTTAATGACCTAATATGAGAATGTATGTATAAAAGGTAGGTGCAAATTTGAGGTGCTACAGTATGCTCTGGCAATGCATAGCTACTATTGATGGGTGTTGTTTTCTTTCACCAGTACTTATGGTCAGCTGGAGTCTGATTGGTGTGATTGGAGTATGTATAGGTATAACTCATAGAGTTAATTTCCACCGATAGGGGTGATGTATGTCATGTTGAGACATTTATGTACGATGCATGGATATTGGTGTGAAGTTTCCATGATTGTTAATTTGAGGGGGAGTTTTGGTTAACCTCCTCACGTTTGGTCAGCCTAGGGTTTGGTTGGCTGTTGACCTGTGTCACATGGGTTCTGGTTGTTGGGTGACACATTTGCAAGGTAGGATTCATCCCTCTCATTCCTAAGGGTGAATTTAATCTGGAAATATTCTCAAAACTGTTGACGTGCTTGCAAGCAGAAGATGTTGACACAAGAAGAGTATTCTCAAAGTATTCTTATGGTGGAAGTATCTGAAAGAAAAATTGGGAAAGGATTTAAGATCAATGTCTACTTGTGCCAAGTACAAGTATTTAATTGATTATCCTTGGAACTCAAGATAACTGATGTTTTTTTGTAAAAGATGTTGGAACATCTTGTCTTGAAGACCCTGTGCAGAATCACAGGAAGGATAATACATTGGTTTATGATCTATTACTTTGGTGGCAGCAAAAGCATATGATCTCTGAAAAGGTTTCCTGGCAAGAAACATGTTCAGCCTTGGTGTGTACAAGAAGAAGAAAACATCATAGTCCTGATGGTGGTTACTTGGATCAGTTCACTTCTGATCTAGGTAAGGAAGTGCATTAGCTAATGCACACTGTGGAGTCAAGAACAAGTGGCTGCGGTCTTGACATCATGGAAACAGCTTTACTTTAGGAATTGGAATCCTTGGTATAGCTGAAGGGATAGTTTCTAACTGGTCCTTCTGAAGACTCATGCATCAGAGTGTCTGATGTCTTTGGAGAAGAAGCAGGGATTCATCAAGGTGTGAGCTTGGATGACTTAACTGCAAACCTGCAGGATGGAGGATGTTTACTCAAACTTGGTTCCACAATCAAGTCTATGAGAACATTGAACTCTTGTTTTGTGAAGGGAGGAAGTTCTTTTAAGTGGCAGAAGAAGGAGCTGAATTCAACAGCTAAATGTCAAAACACAATGCTATGACATTTGGTTCAACATCATAATCTTAGTTGGTGAAGTGGCACATCAACTTGAGATAGAAGGGTCTACAGGGTTGTAGATTGGATACTTCAAAAAGCTTGAAGTTAAAGTCTCACTTGGAAGGTGAGAATGTCTTTGGAAGAAGTCTGATAAACGTGGAGAGGTCAAAAGAATGGCATTTGACTTTTTCATATGAGGATTCATGAAGGAGGTAATCAACCAGTGGCACTTGGTCTATCTCAGAAGTGAGTTCGAAGAATCAAGATAATCTACATATGGCAACTGATTATTCTTGAAGATAGTCTGAGACAAGTTACTTTTGAGTAGTAAGTTGAAGACAAAAGGAGGTGTTTTCTAGTCATCTCCTGGAGCTTGTGGAAGGAGTTTTGAGCTATATATGGAAGACTATCTCTTGTAATGGGATGAGCATGTATATGTCCCAATTTGTGTCTGGTTTCTTGTGGATCAAGCTAATGACTCAGTGATAGCTGAAGATTATCAGATGGTGTTATGTTGTGAAGGATGTTCTAACTCATGTTAGAATATTTTGTGAAGTGGTTTTCTGTTTTGGTTGGAAGGGAAATTGACACAGAGTGTGGATGTGTTCAGCCAAGAGGGTTGAACAGAGGGTGTGCTCTTGAAGACATGAAGATGCGTCTTATGTTTTCCATTCATCAAGTGGTATGGGTTCTCTTTGAATCAAGAAGTTAGTGAAGGTCCAACCTTGGGGTGTTAGATATGTTCATGTGTGATCTCCATGTTTCAAGAGGAGAGTTGGGTGTTCATGACAGGGGGAGTTCTGTCTTTGCACTGCAAGTAATCATCAAGCTTGTGGTCTATGTGTTCTCAGATAATAAGGTATGGGACCTTGTTAGTTAGTGGCATGTTGTGGTGTGTGTCAAGGCTGAGTGAGCAGAAGAATGTCTGACCGGATGTCATGACATTGCCTTGGACAATATTGTTATTTCCTTCTGAAACTTACAGTCATAAGGAAATATGGATGGGGTGTGTCTCATTATGTTATATTAGAATGAGCCTGTGTATTACAGTTGTGTGGAACAGGTGCTGGAGTTTCTGTTAATTGATGTATGCACAGATTTAGGGGGAGAAGGAATACCCTGGTGCATTTGTGTGTCTTACTAGTTGCATCCATAACTAAGTAATTCTGTTGACTGTTGCACAAATTTAGGGGGAGGAGAAGTACCCTTGTGCTTGTGTGTATTACTAGTAGCCATAGCTAGTAATTGTTTTGCTTCTGCTGCTGATTAAACTACTGTTATATTATTTAATTGCTGTTAGTTTTCCTTATGAACAAAAAGGACAGAATGTTCATAAGATGTCATATGTGATGTCTTAACATAAGATATCCTATGTACCTGCTGGAAGTTATATAAGGAAATGTGGGTATGTGGTGCTAGATGTCAAGCTACCATTGGAGGTGAGAAAGTGGTGTTAGGAAATGGTAATAGGGAGAATACATGAAGAATGCAGACAAAAGCAATGTCAAATGTTAAGACGTAGCTTGCAACGTGTCTGACAGCATTTATGGAATAGTCTTGGAACTGTTGTTTCTGGAAACAGTCAAGAGCTGTAAAAGGTATTCAAAGATAGTCTGGGATATTGGTGGTGATTCTCTGACTGATTCTCAGCAAATATTTATGGATCTTGACCAAGTATTTACTCATACCGTTAATTCCTAAAGCATATATTTATGGATTTTGACCATGTATTTACTTCTACTGTTAATTCCTAAGCATGGTCTGGCCTATTTAAAGGATGTATCAGCACTCTTCTTCTCACAAGAGCGACATTTCATTCTCTCTAAACCATGGGGTTTGTTAAGATCTGGGCATACTGCTCCTGGATCTGGTTTTGTGAAGGTGTCACTTATAAATGTTTAGCTAAAAAGGGGGAGAGAAACATTGTCCTGGGGATGCACCAAAAGCAAGCAATATCTGGTGGCAAGGAGAAGATGGGTTCAGACACAAAAGTCACTAACTGGGTATATCAGTTGTGTCTTGTGATCTGAGTTAAGAAGACAGTTGTGTCTTGTGATCTGAGTTACATTTTCTATGTACTTAGCATTACATATTCTTTAGGAAGCCCTACTGTTGAGGGGAAGGGTTGTGATGAAGCTGAGCCTTGTACATCTTCTTCCGCATGTACACCAACAGTGGTGGTGGCAATGGGGCTGTCATTGACAAAGAGGAAGTACAGACCCATATTGGGTTATTTGTTTTAGCTAAAATTTGCCAAAGGGGGAGATTGTTGGTACCTTAAGCTTGGCATTAATTTTGTAAAACAAATAATGTAATCACCTCTGTTGTTTTAATATGTTGGGTTGAAGAAGTTCAACATCTGGACTAACATGTCAGATACGATGTCACGACATCGTGACTGTGACATCAAGCAGGTGTATAAAACTGTATTAGTTAATTCTGGCATGTGTTAACTAATTTAATATTTTGGGATTAGTTAAGATATTTGGTGAATATCCTAACTTCTATGTGGAGATCTTGAAGACTCAATCAGAATATTTGGTGAATATACATTTTCCAAATATGGAGATCTTTTAGGAAATAAAAGATTGAAGACCTTGATTGTAGCAGAAGAATTCTGCCAGCTTTGTAACAGCAAAGGAGAAGCTTGCTGCGATTTCTGAAGGCCCAAATCCAGTTGGGTGGTTAGGTTATAAATAGCAGATTGTAACCTAGGTTTTGTAAGCCTCAAACAATGTAAAAATTAGGGGTGTGTGTGAGGTAAACCTCCCAACCTGTGGGAAGGTTACCAGATGTTTCTCAGTGCTTGAAAGCATGAGATTATTTGTAACTTAAAGCCTGTAGACAAGAGTTGTTATGTTCTTGAACGAAGCTGTGAAGCATGTTCAAGTTGTCTAAGCATTACATGGTAATTGTAGTGATAGGAATGGAAACTGGAGGTTCCTATCTAGGAGTGCCTAGGTACAGATTGCATTGGGTAGGGATTAAGTGAAGAGTTGTAAATGGGCGAGTTTAACTCTGAATTAATACCGCTAATAGTGGATCTTCTTCCTGGCTTGGTATGCCCCCATAGTAGGTAATGTTGTACCGAACTGGGTTAACAATTCTGGTGTTTTTACCTTCTACACACTATATTTTGTCTGTTATAACTCAGTCTGTTTGTAGTCTGTTTATGAAGGGGATAACAGACCTGACACATAGCCTGCAGTCTGAATGAAAAACAGAATGTTATGACATTTATCATTGACTGCTGATACTAATGTATAGACTGGTGGATCTGTTACAGTTCACCCATCTGTAATGAGGGAACAGGTGATGTTCAAATCAATGTTAAGACATCATGTTGTTAACTAGGCAGGATCAATAAACATAAGTGATATGTTTGATCTCTACTGTGTCTTTGCACTAGATGGAAAAAACTGGATGTTCTTCTTTCCATGGTGGTATAGTAGCAGATGTCGTGACATCTGTGACTGGGTGCACATGAGTACTGGGTGTTAAATTTTTATAACTGTCTTGCTCTATTAGTAACAGTTTTGGATCAGATGTCATGACTTCGTGTAGAACATCTGAACTATGACTATACCAGAATTTCAGCAATGTTGGTTAAAAATGATTGGAACTGTGTAATTTTAAATGACAATTGGTTTATGGTTTGAAATTGGTTTGAATGAACTTTTTAGGTGTATGGTTTATGTATGGAGTTCGAGCTTTGGAAATTAGTTTCAAATGTTTGTAATTGGATTTTGGTTGTGAGCATATGATGTAAAAACGAAATGGGGATTTTGGAACTTGGAATTGCATTAGATTGAAATTGTAATGGGATTTTGGACGTTTGAATAATTTGGGTTGACTTTGGTCAAAGTTGACAAAAAAGTCAACTGTTGACCAAAGTCAACATTTGGTCAATATTTCCATTTTATTAATTTCTCATGTAGTGAATATTCCTAGCAATATAGATGACTATTTGAATGAATTTGGTTTGGTTTTTTGAATTTGATTTGATATGGACACGGACTAATGGAAGATAATGAATGAACCATATTAACATGAACCAATGGATACCAATTATGAATGAGCCATGGACCTAGCAAGGGCCGAAATGGGCAATGACTATGATATGACCAAAGACCCATGGATCAAACACCAATGGCATGAAGTGGATTTATGATCTATGACCAGATGAAAACAAACCATGAACGGACCATGCACTTGGGATGACTAGATGAAATGGGCCCAAGAAAGGCATTGTCAATCCATGGGCTAGGCATGACGAGATGATCAGGTGAAGTGTTGTGGAATGGATGAAAATGGTGGGACCAAGAACTTATTATCAATGGCAAGAGAACAACATGAATGGTCATGCACAAAAGGTTATTAAATGAACCTTGACTAAGCAAAAGAATCAAACCACAAAGGAATGATTTGATGAAATTAGGGTTAGGAAGCCACCCACAAGGGCATGGGAAATTATTTAGGGTTTGTGGGAACCATGATCAAGTGAGGATCCCAAATTAGGGTTTTGCTTCACCAAGAAGCCACAGTTGAATCACCAATGTTGAGCACAAAACACAAGCTTCAAGAGCTGCATCCACTTATGGTTTGATTGGTTGAGCCACCTTCAGTTGCAGAGAAACCTTAGCTTCTACTAAATGCAAGCACAAATCTAGGAATACAAGATACTTGTCCTCTTGTATTGGACCATGATTATGCAGATGATATGAATGATATGAATGATATGAAGACATGCATATGACTGGGGTTAGTGGCCTAGATGAACTTTGTGAAAGGTATGGTGAATTTTGGGGTATGACACTGGACAATAGCATTTTCGAAACAACACTTTTTCTGGTTTTTGACAGCATTTTTGCAACAGCAAATTTTCTGGTTTTTGACAGCATTTTAAATTTTTTGTAAATTCAATAACTTTTGAACCGTAACCCCGTTTGAGGTGCCGTTTGGACTGTTACGAAGCTAAGAATATTATCTATAACGTGATATTCATTTTGATAACAGTAAATTAATATTTTATCAAAAGAATCCTAATATGGATGAATGTTGTATGTGTGGTGAATGTGAATGGCATGTTTTCTATTGTTTGGCATGTATTGGATGGTTTTAGATGGATTATGTGAAGAAACATAATACTTGAAATTATGTATGTGATGATGTGAATTTGATGAATAACATGAATTGACTTGTTTGCTTTATGTTATTGTGTTGTGATGAGATGATGAATGTTATTTGATGTATTGTTTGGGATTGAAGTCATGTTAGGTGTATGTTATGAAAATGTTGGATGTGGTATGCTTATGTATGATTAAGGGGTTGTGATCGTCTTAATTGCATGAGTCTTGTTGTTGTTGCACACTTACACTAGCATGAGTCTATGAAAGAGGCAATGTTGGGTAATCTCGCGTAGATTATTTGCTTGTCCCAAATCTAATGTCGAATGGGGATTGAAAGCCTAAGGCCGAATCGAGCTTCAGAGGTGGTTATCTAGTCTATTTGAGAGACGCTCGGCAAGCCGGAAATGATAACGGGTGGGATCCACATGCATATCACATTGAGTCACACATGTCGGTGTGGATTTGTTTGTGTGATTATGTGATATAATTGTGCAAATATGATTTTGGTAGATATGCATATACGTGGATTTTAGGTGATTCATTTGATATGAGTTGTTGATGTGTTGTTGATGTGATATGTGTGCATATTTGTGATATATGTGATGAAATGGTGACTTGTATACATTATGGAATCATGTAAAAGTTATATACATATTTGATGATGATTTGTAAATGATGATGGATGATAATATGTACATGAAATCGATATGTTATGAAATATGACTTTTGTACATAGTTTATGAAATTCTGGCGTAGTCAGAGTTCAGATGTTCTACTCCAAGTCATGACATCCGATCCAACATTGTAACTAATACAGCAAGATGTCTCAATAGTGATTTGAACATCATCTGTTACATTATTCCAGTCTGCTGGCCTTGCACTTGTATTTCCTAAAATAAAGGTTGAACAAGTTAATCTAATTTCCACATAGTAGGGTGCTAACAAATAGGCTATTTGTTAGGTTCATTTAATGTAGTACAGTTGTAAATTTCCTGGATTTTAGCTCAGCTGTTGGATTCCTGAAGAATAGCCTGAGAAAATTACTGAAACAGAAAAACTAATCACCCTACAATTCAGCACATGTTGTCAGGAATGAATGTCACAACATTCCGTTTGACAGTCAGAATATATACCTCATGCTGATTCAGTTATGTTCCTGAAAAACAGTCTGTGCTAAATTTGCTGTACTGCAAAAGACTAACCAGTCTCTACTTCAGTATCAGCATACATGACTAACTGTCAAGGCATCCAGTTTGACAGTTTCACACTGATCCTTTGGCCAGGTCTGTTATCCTCTTGGAGACCAGACTGAAATACTGAACTGAAGCAGAAAAACCAACTTGCCTATTATTCAGTATGTGTTGTTAATGATGAATGTCAAAACATTCTGATTGACATTCAAACAGAAGGCTATGTACCAGGTCTGATATTATCTTGATAAGCAGACTGAAATACAAGCTAAGTTAAGGCAGACAGGATTATAACATGCAGAAGGAAAACAAACACAGGAAATTGTTAACCCAGTTCGGTGCAACATCACCTACTCTGGGGGCATACCAAGCCAGGAAGAAGATCCACTATCAGCAGTATTAATTCAGAGTTAAACTCCCCCGTTTACAACTCTTCACTTAATCCCTACCCAATGCAATCTATACCTAGGAACTCCTAGATAGAAACCTCCAGTTTCCATTCCTATCACTACAAAAACAATGTAATGTCAAACAACTTGAACTTGCTTCACAGCTTCGTTCAAGACCATAACAACTCTTGCCTACAGGCTTTGAGTTACAAATACTCTCAGCTTTGAACACTGAGAAACACATGGTAACCTTCCCACAGGTTGGGAGGTTTACCTCACACACACCCCTAATTTTTCATTCTAAGAGGCACACTAATCCTAGGTTGCAATATGCTATTTATAACCTAAGCACCCAACTGGATTTGGGCCTTCAGAAATCGCAGCAAACTTCTTCTTTGCTGTTACAAAGTCAGCAGAAAATTTCTGCTACAAATAAGGTCTTCAATCTTTTAGTTCCTAAAATCTCTCCATATATATCTCCATATTTAGAGCCTATATATTCTGATTGAGTCTTTAAGACCTCCACAAGGAAGTTAGGATATTCACCAAATATCCTCACTAATCCCAGAATACATACTGAATTAATTAATTCAGTTTTCTACACATGTACTATGTCACAGGCATGATGTCGTGACGTCGTACATGACATGTTGGTCCAGATGTTGAACTTCTTCAACCCAACATATTAAAACAACAGAGATGATTACATTATTTGTTTTACAAAATTAATGTCAATCCTAAGGTATTAACAATCTCCCCCTTTGGCAAATTTTAGCTAAAACAAATAAGCCTCTGTCATTATCTCCACCACCACAAACACCAAAGTTGGTGTACATGAGGAAGTAGAGGTACAAGAATCAGTTGCATCAAAATCCTTCCCCTCAACAATAGAGCTTCCTGAAGAATATGTAATGCTGAGTACATAGATAATGTAACTCAGATCACAAGACACAACTGTCCTCTTAACTCAAATCACAAGACACAAGTGAAGTACATGAGTTAGTGACTTTGGTGCCTGAAACAACTTCTGCTTGCTACCACATTTTGCTTGCTTCTGGTACATTCTCAGGACAATATTTCTCTCCCCCTTTTTAGCTAAACATTTGTAAATGAACCCTTCACAAAACCAGATCCAGGCGCAGTATGCCCAAACCTTAACATACCCCATGGTTTAGAGGGAATGGAATGTTTCTCTTGTGAGAAGAGGAGTGTTGTTACATCCTTTAAATAGTCCAGCCCGTGCTTAGGAATTAACGGTAGGAATAAATGCTTGGTCAAGATTCATTAATATTGGCTGAGAAACAGTCAGAGAATCACCAACAAAATCTCAGACTATCTTTGAATACCTTTTATAGCTCTTGAATATTTCTTTTCCGAAATAACAGTTCCAGTGCATGGAGACTATTCCATATATGCAGTCAGACACGTTACACGCGATGTCTTAACATTCAATGCGGCTTTTGCCTGTATTCTTCCTATCATCATTTCCTAAGACCACTTTCGTACCTCCAGTAGTAGCTTGACATCTGGCCCCACTACATCCAAAATCACAAACAATAGTAGATGGTTACTCCCCCTGTACCACACAACTGTAACACTCAGGCTTATCCTAATATATCATAATTAGACACATCACATCCATATTTCCTCATGACTGTAAGTTTCAGAAGGAAATAACAATATTGTCCAAGGCAATGTCATGACATCCGGTCAGACATTCTTCTGCTCCCTCAGCCTTGACACACATCACATCATCCCAATAACTAACGAGGTGCCATACCTTGTTATCTGAGAACTCATAGACCACAAGCTTGATGATTACTTGCAGCGCAAAGACAGAGCTCCCCCTGTCATGAACAACCAACTCTCCTCTTGAAACTTGGAGATCACACATGAACATATCCAACACCCCAAAGTTGGACCTTCACATACTTCCTGATTCAAAGAGAACCCAGACCGCTTGATGTATGGAAAACATAAGACGCATCTTCATGTCTTCAAGAGCACACCCTCTGTTCAACCCTCTTGGCTGAACACATCCACACTCTGTGTCAATCTCTCTTCTAACCATAACAGAAAACCACTTCACACAATGTTCTAACATTAGTTAGGACATCCTTCACAACATGACAAAGAACACCATCTGATAATCTTCAGATATCACTGAGTCACCAACTTGATCCAAAAGAAACCAGACACATATTGGGACATATACATTCTCATCCCATTACACGAGATAATCTTCCATAGATATCTCAGAACTCCTACCACAAGCTCCAAGAGATGAATAGAGAACACCTCCTTTTGGCTTCAACTTACTACTTTTCTGCTCAAAAGTAATTTGTCTCAGACTTTCCTCAAGAATAATCAGCTGTCATATGTTGATTATCTTGATTCTTCGAACTCACTTCTGAGATAGACCAACTGCCACTGGTTGATTACCTCCTTCATGAATCCTCATATGAAAAAGTCAAATGCTACTTTTTGACCTCTCCAAGTTTATCAGACTTCTCCCCAAAGATATTCTGACCTTCCAAGTGAGACTTGAACTTCAAGCTACATGTTAAACAAAATTTAGATTCTCTAAGACATGAACATGTAACATCTTCTCCATCCAGCAACTCCAAAGGACTGCAATAAGAACGATCTTTTTGAAGTACCCAATCTACAACTCTGTAGACCTTTCTATCTTAAGTTGATGTGCCACTTCACCAACTAAGATTCTGATGTTGAACCAAATGTCACAACATTGTGTTTTAACATCTAGCTGTTGAATTCAGCTCCTTCTTCTGCCACTTGAAAGAACTTCCTCCCTACACAGAACAAGAGTTCAATGCTCTCATAGACTTGATTGTGGAGCCAAGTTTGAGTAAACAACCTCCATCCTACAGGTTTGCAGTTAAGTCATCCAAGCTCACACCTTGGTGAATCCCTGCTTCTTCTCCAAAGACATCAGACACTCTGATGCATGAGTCTTCAGAAGGACCAGTTAGAAACTACCCCTTCAGCTATACCAAGGATTCCACTTCCTAAAGCAAGGCTGTTTCCATGATGTCAAGAATGCTGTCACTTGTTCTTAACTCCACAGTGTGCATTAGCCAGTGCACTTCCTTACCTAGATCAGACATAAACTGATCCAAGTAACCATCATCAAGACTATGATGTCTTCTTCTTCTTGTGCACACCAAGGCTGAACAAGTTTCTTGTCAGGAAACCTTTTCAGAGATCATATGCTTTTGCTTCCACCAAAGATATAGATCATAAACCAATGGACTATCCTTCCTGTGATTTTGCACAGGGTCTTGAAGAAGAGATGTTCCAACATCATTAAGAACATCAGTTATCTTGAGCTCCAAGGATAATCAATTAAATACTTGTACTTGGCACAAGTAGACATGGATCTTAAATCCTTTCCCAATTATCCTTTCAGATACTTCCACCATAAGAATACTTTGGAAATACTCTTCTTGTGTCAACATCATCTGCTTGTGAGCACCTCAACAGTCTTGAGAATCTTTCCGGATTAGATTCGCCCTTAGGAATGAGAGAGATGAATCCTTCCTTGCATATGTGTCACACAACAGCCATAACCCATGTGACACAGGTCAACAGCCAACCAGACCCTAGGCTGACCAAACGTGAGGAGGTTAGCTAAAACTCCCCCTCAAATTAACAATCATGGAAACTCCACACCACTATCCATGCATTGTACACACATGTCTCACCATGACATACACCACCCCTACCAGTGGCAACTAACTCTATGAGTTATACCTATACTTACTCCAATCACACCAATCAGACCCCAGCTGACCATAAGTACTAGTGAAAGACACCAACACCAGTCCATAGTTGATATGCATTGCCAGAGCATACTACCTCAACCAACCTCTGAATCTTCATATTCTCACTCCTTGAAAGAACTGCCACTTCTGATCGTGGTGTTTGAATAACAAGATTCATGGTCCCAATCCTCTTAAATGAATTAGCAGTCAGGTTACCCCATTATTGCCTTCTATCATCCAGGGGACTTGTCTTCTAGCACAACATAGTACTTCAGGGAACAACTATCCAACCCTGATCAAGTTACAGGAATAAGGCAGATAGCAGGCAATTGCACAATGTCACATCTCAACCAGCTCCACTTCTAGAGAACATATTTCTAAAAGTGACCTTCTTGAGCATACACACAGTTGACCCTACCCTTGTCAACTTAGCACACACAGATGTCTCCTCTTCCAGGTCAGGAGTAGGTTCCAAACAAAAATATCTCTTTGTTTGACACCTAAAAACATCTGCTCTTCAACCAGTAGCTGCATACTTGTTGAACAACATGTTCTAATATCACATAGAACATTAGTTCCACCTCCTTGGAACAACCCTCCTTGAAAATCTTCAAGATCTTCATATACACTACCCAAGAGAGTAAAAGAATCAGTGATCAGGTGATTCGTACCATCCTGAAGTGGGAACGTCATAATGAGTGGACTTGAGGAGACTCAAGTATCTTTGACATCTTCAGTAGGTTGTGATGAAATCTTGAGTACAGCAGCCTTTCATCCACATGAGGGGAAACTACATCAGAGTTTCAGTTTTGCCAGGTATTATGCAGCGGAAATCATAATACAACTCAACCTATGAACATACACTTCACCAGAACAGCCTCCAAGAACAGACCAAGTTTGAATATGATTCAATACTAGCACAGCTGTCCCACACACAGGCCAATTGCAAATCTCCAGAGGCAGGTGCACACAGTTCCTGTCATGAATAATCCATCCACCTACTTCAAGGGACCATTCAGGGACATCACAGAACCTTCCACAGGTTCCAACCTCAGTACTAACATAACTCCTTGCTAGATACCAGAAAGTATCACCCATGGATCTCATCCAGAAACAGATTAGAATGCCTGCTCTGATACCATTTGAAATTCTGGCGTAGTCAGAGTTCAGATGTTCTACTCCAAGTCATGACATCTGATCCAACATTGTAACTAATACAGCAAGATGTCTCAATAGTGATTTGAACATCATCTGTTACATTATTCCAGTCTGCTGGCCTTGCACTTGTATTTCCTAAAATAAAGGTTGAACAAGTTAATCTAATTTCCACTTAGTAGGGTGCTAACAAATAGGCTATTTGTTAGGTTCATTTAATGTAGTACAGTTGTAAATTTCCTGGATTTTAGCTCAGCTGTTGGATTCCTGAAGAATAGCCTGAGAAAATTACTGAAATAGAAAAACTAATCACCCTACAATTCAGCACATATTGTCAGGAATGAATGTCACAACATTCCGTTTGACAGTCAGAATATATACCTCATGCTGATTCAGTTATGTTCCTGAAAAACAGTCTGTGCTAAATTTGTTGTACTGCAAAAGACTAACCAGTCTCTACTTCAGTATCAGCATACATGACTAACTGTCAAGGCATCCAGTTTGACAGTTTCACATTGATCCTTTGGCCAGGTCTGTTATCCTCTTGGAGACCAGACTGAAATACTGAACTGAAGCAGAAAAACCAACTTGCCTATTATTCAGTATGTGTTGTTAATGATGAATGTCAAAACATTCTGATTGACATTCAAACAGAAGGCTATGTACCAGGTCTGATATTATCTTGATAAGCAGACTGAAATACAAGCTAAGTTAAGGCAGACAGGATTATAACATGCAGAAGGAAAACAAACACAGGAAATTGTTAACCCAGTTCGGTGCAACATCACCTACTCTGGGGGCATACCAAGCCAGGAAGAAGATCCACTATCAGCAGTATTAATTCAGAGTTAAACTCCCCCGTTTACAACTCTTCACTTAATCCCTACCCAATGCAATCTATACCTAGGAACTCCTAGATAGAAACCTCCAGTTTCCATTCCTATCACTACAAAAACAATGTAATGTCAAACAACTTGAACTTGCTTCACAGCTTCGTTCAAGACCATAACAACTCTTGCCTACAGGCTTTGAGTTACAAATACTCTCAGCTTTGAACACTGAGAAACACATGGTAACCTTCCCACAGGTTGGGAGGTTTACCTCACACACACCCCTAATTTTTCATTCTAAGAGGCACACTAATCCTAGGTTGCAATATGCTATTTATAACCTAAGCACCCAACTGGATTTGGGCCTTCAGAAATCGCAGCAAACTTCTTCTTTGCTGTTACAAAGTCAGCAGAAAATTTCTGCTACATATAAGGTCTTCAATCTTTTAGTTCCTAAAATCTCTCCATATATATCTCCATATTTAGAGCCTATATATTCTGATTGAGTCTTTAAGACCTCCACAAGGAAGTTAGGATATTCACCAAATATCCTCACTAATCCCAGAATACATACTGAATTAATTAATTCAGTTTTCTACACATGTATGATGTCACAGGCATGATGTCGTGACGTCGTACATGACATGTTGGTCCAGATGTTGAACTTCTTCAACCCAACATATTAAAACAACAGAGATGATTACATTATTTGTTTTACAAAATTAATGCCAATCCTAAGGTATTAACAGTTTAGTATTTATAAATGAATACTTGTGGATTGTTGAGCCATGTCGTATGATGATAAACATGTGATTCTTTAATAAGATGATATGATGCATGTTTGTATGAAGCGTGGAAAATTCTAATAATATATGTATGTTTGTTATATATTTCATATTATTATGTTTTTCTATAATGATTTGAATTCTCACCCTTCTGTTGGAATGATGTTCTATCGTGGCATCGCTCAGGTACCGAAGATAGTGGTGTTTCACACAAGGATTAGATTCGGAGGCTAGTTCTTATTGTGTTTTGACTATGTAGTCTATAGTGCTCTGGTCATGTAACACTTGGGTTTATGGGATTATTGTATTTGTTTTGATGTTGAGAGATATTGTTGTGCTCTCTTTTATTTTTTTATTTGGATATGTTGGATTTGATGTTAAGTGGCCTTAGAGCCCAAAACAATATTTTGTGGTAGATGATTTATGGGAATCATCATTATTTACCATTTATGAAGAGAGATGTTATTCTGTTGTGTGAGTTTGCATGTTGGTTATTTGGTTTTGATTTATAATTCGTGTTACTTGTATGTGACCATGGCATGTGTTGTTTCTGGCCGAAGTAAATGTGATGCCCTCCTGTATGCATGCTTTAATTTACTCTGATTATGCAATTGTATGTTGTATTTGAGTATTAGTAGTTTGGGGGGTGTTACAGAGCGGAGAGAGTCGTGAAATAGAGAGGTGTAATAGAGGTGAAACAGATAATCGAACCCCAAAAACAAAATGATGCAATTACAATCAACGATATAGAGTAATATTGACATACCTTATATATTGCGAAGAAGAAGATGAAATATGAGATGTAGAAAGCGAAGAAGACAATGCATGTAATACTTGGAAAAAATGTGAAAAAGAGATGTGAGTGAATAGCATGCAAAAAAACCAAATATGAAGCCATAAGAAAAGGAGGAATATCAGTGGTTAACATATTTTAGAGAAATGGAGACAAGGGAGAAGGGGGTGGCGGTGTTGGGTTTTTTAGGGGAAAGAGAGGTAAGAGAAAAGGTGAGAGAAAGAAAAGTGTGAGACGATGGGAAGACAGTTTTGAATTTGAAATGAAAAGTTGATAATGGGAAGAGAGAAAATAATTTGTTTGAAGATAGCTAAAGGATGAATGACACTTGACATGTTAGTAGAGGACTGATAGTGTATTTTTTTTTTACATTTGTGGATTACGAATTTGTACACTTGGTAGTGTAAATTAAAATTAGTGTAAGGGCATAATGGTAAAGTAATGCAATTGAATTTTGAAGGGTTGATAGTAGAAGTTGTATGGGCATGACCGAAAGGACCAACATAGTAGTGTGATCAAAAAAGCATGTTTGGATGGGTTCATCTAACTCGATATTTATGGGATCATCTAACCTCAAAAAAGCATGTTTGGATGGGTTAATCTAACCTCAAAATTATCACCTAACTTATAATAATTATTAAAAGATAAATATAAAACCTACAATTTGGAAGATTAGGTCAAATCTCAAGGACAAAGATCAACGGACTCACTAAAATCCCTCATAGATAACTTCAATTTAGATGAAAAAAGAAAAAGAGTTCAATGTTTAATGACCAATTAACAAAATATGTACTCAAGTAGCCCAAACTTAAATAACATTAGTAGGGATGGTGTCCCACCGTTTATAGAAGTTCTAAGCAAACCCTAGATTCTAACGTCTAAGCACAGTTGTTTCATTTCCTATAAATATAATACATAATGAAAGTCATCTGAGAAGTTAGAACTAAACAATTTTATCATCGGTTTCTTAAGCTTCAAGGCATAATATTATAGTTCTTAAAATCCATATGAGTTAATTCAAAATTAGATTTGATCCAACATGATTTCCTGTCCTTTTGTAAGAAGTATTAATGGTCAATATCACTCGAATAAGCTCACCCCACACATCATTAGTAATGTTAATATTTTGAGCAAAAAGTTTTAAAGTTCAGTAAAAACATTTTCAAAAATGCATATATGGGAAGTTGGGCCTGGTCTTCCAAGAACATATTCATCATTATTGCATTTGACCCTTTAAGTTTAAAGTGATACCATAACACTTCCTTGATTCTAGAAGCATTAGAAAGATGATTTTTAATCCAAAAAAAAGCTTCAGAATTTGAAATCCTTCAATATAACAAGAGACAACAAACTTTGTATAATTTTTAGTCTGAGAAATATGAGCACCTATTTTGTCAATGGAAATTTAAATTTATGGAGCTTTGTTAGAAACATGAGCATAAACTTTGTATGAAGTAATTAATGTTCGTGAGTACCACGACTACAGATTTCTTCCATGAAATAGGAGAGTAGACGAAGTTCATCTCTGTCGTCTACCTATATGCTAACGAACAAGTGGAGTTGGTGGACAAGGTAATATTGAAAGGGGGAAATTACACTCACCTCCCTTGAGGTCTATTAAAATGACTCTCACACCCCCTCTATTTTTAAAATATACACTAACCTCCCTTTAGTTTACATATGGCAACGAAATTTTTTTGTGACAAGCAAAAAACCATAGGCAAATGTCATATATACCTACGATTTTTTCTGTCACTAAAAAGTAAATGGGGGTGTCAGTGTTATTTTAATAGATTTTAAAGAGGTTAGTTCTTATTTTAAAACTAGAGGGGGTGTAAGTTTCATTTTAGTAGACCTCATGGAAGGTTAGTGTAATTTCCCCTATTGAAAGGGATTAAGAAAAAATGGATAATGCCAAGAGATTGTGGGTTGAATTACTCCATGAAATATTATGGTTGTGTCATACCACCCTCATTCAACTAAAAAGGAGACCCCCTTCACCAAGGTGTGCGGTGAAGTAGTTACACTACTCGTAGAGATTAACACGCCCTTATGGTGGTGTTCCTAGTTTAATCAGAAGGTGAACAATTCATGATTGAGGTGTGGCACTGATTGATCGATGAAGCAGAAGATGTTGCCCACAATTAAAAGTTCGTCACAAAGAAAATAGTGGACAAAATGTACAACTCTAAGATAATGCCAAGGAAAATGCAGGAAGTTAACTTATTGTTAAGACAAATTGTCATGCGTGCTCAACATGGAAAGTTGCAACCTAACTAGGAATGACCATATCACATATTCTATAAGTTATCGCATGGAGCATATAAGCTAGAAGAATTGGATGGGTGACTTGTTCCCAAGAATTGGAACTCCACCCGCTTAAAATATTATAATAGGTAAGTTATTTATGATTTTTCTGAAGGGGTGTTTTTCCTAACCATGTATAAACTTTTGAATATTTGAGAACAAAAAGAATGTTTTGGTCTTACTGTTAAATATATTGGACTTCAACATGAAGATCTGTGCTGCCACTTAAGGCAATATATGAATGTTGAACTCCCACAGGGAGATCCTTGTTTCCTCTTAAGGTAATATACGAATGTTGGACTCTTAGAGGGAGATCCTTGTAGCCTTTTAACCCAATACATAAATCTTGGAGTTCCACATGAAGATCCTTGTCTCCCTCAAGGGAAATACATACTCGCCTCGCTTAAGGGGCTTAGAGTCCCGTACGAGAGACTCCCATAAAATGCCTCGATTGAGGGACTTAGAGTATTGTCAGACGAACTTCAACTTAAAGTCTCACCCGAGGGACTCGACCGAAGTCTTCCCCGAGAGACTCAGCTTAAAGTCTCATCTGAGGGACTCAGTTGAAGTCTAGCCCAAGAGACATATCTAAACACCTTACCTGATGGACTTAGAGTCTCTTCAGACATGTTTCACTCTGAACGCCTTTCTTGAGGGGCTTAGATTATGGTCAAATAGACTTCACTCTAAATGCCTCACTTGAGGGACTTAGTGTCTCGTCAGACAGGATTTAACTTAAAGTCTTGCTTGAGGGACTTGGCTGAAGTCTAGTCCAAGAACTCATCTAAACGCCTTGCCTGAGCCTGGGGGACTTAGAGTCTTATCACACATGTTTCACTCTAAAACATCTCGCCTGAGGGACTTGGAGTCTCGTCGGATAGGATTCAACTAAAATTCTTATCTGAGGGACTTAACCAAAGTTTGCCCCGAGAGACTAAACTTAAAGTCTCACCCGAGGGACTCAACTGAAGTTTAGCCTAAGAGACTCATCTAAACGCCTTGCTTGAGAGACTTATAGTCTCATCATATAGACTTAACTCTAAATGTCATTCTTTAGGAACTTAGAGTCTCGTCAGACAGACTTCACTCTAAACGCCTCTCTTGAGGGACTTAGAGTCTTATCAGGTAGACTTAGACTTAAATTCTCGCATGAAGGACTTAAAATCTCGTCTGACAGGCTTAAAATTAAAGTTTCGTCTGAGGAACTCGACCGAAGTCTGTTCCGAGAGACTTAACTTAAAGTCTAGCCTGAGGGACTCGGTTGAGGTATAGCCCAATATATTCTTCTAAGCACCTTGCCTGAGGGACTTAGAGTCTTGTCAGACATACTTTAGTTTAAATGCCTTTCTTGGGGGAATTAGAGTCTTGTCAGACATATTTCACTCTAAATTCCTAGCTTCAGGGACTTAGAGTCTCGTCAGATAGACTTTAACTTAACTTAACTTAAAGTCGACCGAAGTCGGTACCGAGATACTCAACTTAAAGTCTTGCCTGAGGGATCCGACTGAAGTATAGCCTAAAAGACTCATCTAAACGCCTTTCCTAAGGGATTTAAAGTCTTGTAATACATGTTTCACTCTAAAACTCATCGCCTAAGGGACTTAGAGTCTCATTAGACAAGATTCAACTTAAAGTCTCGCTCGAAGGACTCAAATAAAGTTTAGCTTGAGAGACTCAACTTAAAGTCTCGCATGAGGGACTAGGCAGAAGTCTAGCCCAAGAGACTCATCTAAACGCCTTGCCTGATGAACTTATAGTCTCTTCAGACAAGATTCAATCTAACCACTTTT
This sequence comes from Lathyrus oleraceus, assembly GCF_024323335.1. Taxonomy (NCBI): domain Eukaryota; kingdom Viridiplantae; phylum Streptophyta; class Magnoliopsida; order Fabales; family Fabaceae; genus Lathyrus; species Lathyrus oleraceus. Next base: position 429,214,591 of record NC_066583.1, on the reverse strand, counting down.
CCTGAGGGACTTAGAGTCTCTCTAAACATGATTCAATCTAAACGCCTTGCCTAAGGGACTTAAAATCTCGTCAGACATGCTTCGCTCCAAATGCCTCGCTTGAGGGACTTAGCTGAAGCCTAGCCCAAGATACTCGTCTAAACACCTCGCCTAAGGAATTTGGTGTCTGATAAGGTAATACTCACTTGAGCATATCTCCCACCAGCCTAGGCTCCATCGACGCAAAGACAATTAAGCATTTCGCCCTTTACCCAACCCTTGTGCTTGAGGGAATGTGTAGTGATATATTTTCAAGGGCCTATAAGGGGATAGGAGACCTTGTCACCCACAAAAGGATAACAATTCCATAACGCAACTGTTACCTTGGATTTTTCGACTTGACTATTTAAGTATTTAGTATTAATGGGATAACAATGAATATGCTAGGTTGAAGGACAAGGTAAAATGAAGTCGAAGTGGAACCGAGCTGATGCCAGGTCAAAAGTCACATATAGTGATGTTGGTGGAAGTAACTCCACGTCGAAGGGCATTATAAGAGTTCAGGGACTTAATGAAATTGAAGATTATGTTATGTTGGTTAAGGTTGGAGTTCATAATTACAATGGAAACAATGCCGACTTGGGCATTGCATGTGGAAAATGCTAGAGTGGGTTGTCGTAACATGGTTGACATTAAAGACTTCGACGTGGGAAGTCGGTTCTTGATGAATAGTAAAAGTAGTTAAGATATTTGAATGGTGTTAAAAGAGCGGGAACTGGTTTAACATAGACGTTTACTCGAAGACACGTTGAGGCTCGTCGGAGAGAACCGCTGCATGTGGATGAAATGTGTCATGATAGGGTTAGTCGATTGTTCTTGGGTAGTTATTTTAGAGTAGTATATAAAGGTACTTAAGTTCATTTGGGAAGGGGTCCACAATTGTACACATATTCTGTAAACTCAAAGTATTTGCGTATTTGAAAAACGATGAGAAAAATGTATTATGTGTTCCATAATTTATAAATTTCAAGTCTTTTCACATTTAAGTATCTTTTATGCATTGAGTTACCTTTCGATTTCACTTTACAATTCATGCTTCTACTTCACCTTGCATTTTGTTTTCAATATTTATTCTGAAATTTTTTTATTCCAAATCTTGTTTCAAAGCAAAATTGAAATAAATCGAAGAAGTTACCCTTCAATTTCGAAACAGAATGTTGCCCAAAACCATAAATGCACATAAATATGTTCCGGGAGATTTTCGAGTTTGATCTCTTAAGTATTAATATAAACTTGTATTTGTTTACCAAATTTCGTAGTAAATAAATTGGCACACCTGGTGGGACCTTTTTGTGTGTGTTTTTACTTCGCATTTTCGAAAATTTATAATCCTTCATTCCATTAACTTCTCATTCTTTGAGTCTGAGTATGCATGAGATTAAGGTGTGGTAAAATAACAAAGAGAGAAGTTAAGGGACATGTAAGGAGATACGTCGGGAGAATGACCACTCCCAGGAATAACAATGGAGAACAATCTACTAGTAGTGTTGGGATGGGCACGATTTTTGCACCAATGACGGAGCCCATTCCTTCGATTGTTAGTACTACGAAAATACCGTATATGACAGTTGCACAATGACTTTACCTGAAGGGATGGTTTTGTATCCAATTCCCCAGAGTCACCCAATGACTCTTAGACTGTCCGTGGCTCTGATTTCAGGTCGTTTACCACAAATTTCACAATGCCCATGCCAAGTCGTGAACAACCTTATAGAATGCCAACGACAATGATGACTGGTTTCTAGGGTCGAAGCGAAGGTTGCACCTAGAGGATTCAAACCTGAAGGTGAGAAAAACAAGAAAGGGGGGTTTGAATTGTTTGGGAAAATAAGCACTTTTTCGAAATAAAGACCACACAAGGAATTTATACTGGTTCGCTTATAACACAAAGCTACTCCAGTCCACCCGGCCAAGGTGATTTCGCCTTCAACAAGGACTTAATCCACTAATCTTGAAAGATTGTTTACAACCAACGTCTAAGAGAAGGATCTCTTAGTCCTCTCAAGTATACAGACTGCACAGAGTCACTTGAGGAAATAAAACAATAGATAAAGAACTATGTAATCTAGAGTGCTTCTAGGATAAGCAAAAATTACAACAGTAAGAATAAAAGTGTTTCACGTTCTAAGCAAAAGCTTTGTGAAAAAAATTGAGAGAGCGAATTTTTCAGTGTATACTTGTTCTTATTCGTCATCTTTTTAATGTTGATTGCTGTCCTTTATATAGGAGTGAAAGGACCGTTGAAATTGATGGATTTGTGTTGAAAAGAATTAATGCCATAACATTTGTTGTTTCTTGCCAAAACAACTTTTTCTCCTCGAAAAACTTCTTTCCAAATATAGTTTCTTTCCATTTGAATTTGAAGTTAACATTACTCTTTCTGTATTAGGAAATCCATTTCCACATTGAATTTGAAGTTAATGTTACTCTTTCTGTATTAAGAAATCCATTACCAAAGTCTGCGTGACTCTGGGAATCTGGAATCTTGTTGTGATGATTCGGAGCTTCTGATGATATCTTCAGATGACGCTGAGAGCTTCTGGAATGATATTCCGTTGTTCAGAGTCAGAACTTCTAGAGTGCACTTCTTCTTCAGATGCTTCTGATGTTCTGCTGTTTTGCTCAGAGTTAGAACTTCTTGAGCGTGTTTCTACTTCAGATGCTTCTGATGTTCTGCTGATTTGTATCTGATATTATTCTGTATCTGATAACGTCATTAGATCTCTTCCTTCTTTCCTTAGAACTCTGCACACTTAGAAACTTTTCATTAGGGTGCCATCTTTGGTTTCATCCTTTGTTATCATCAAAATCATGGAATCTGTTGTAGAACAATTTTTGTTCTTACAATCTCCCCCTTTTTGATGATGACAAAACAAACTTAAATAGCAGATGAAAACAAAACAAATATCAGATCAGATGCTCCCCCTGAGATGAGCTAGGGAGTTCAGAAGTTTTTACCAGAGCTTCCAAGCAATGAAGTTTCTTGATACCCTCTGCAATTTCTTAAGTCCAGTGTTAGATGAATTTATTTTTAAGAAATAGTATGTTGCAGAGTGCTTAAGGTATTAGGAAATATATTTCATCAGAGTTATATTCGATTTCTCCCCCTTTTTGTCAGAATCAAAAAGACTTAAACAAATTAATCAAAAAGATGTTATATTCCAGTAAAAGAGCAACAGAGACAATGGTAAGAAGCAAACAAGCAAACATCAGAACAATGAAAATAAGGCAATAAACAAAATCCTAAGTGCCTAAGGGTTGGGAGGCGGAGGCATTCTCTGAAGCAATTGAGCCAGCATGTTCTGAATGTTGTCGTTGACGGTATCCTGTTTATCCATTCTGGCACGGAGTTCCTTCTGGTCTTTCTTAAGTTCTTCAAGAGTCTAAAGAACCATAGGGACAAGAGCGGAGGACTCCCCCTGAGTCAGAGCACTCTGTGCTTCAGCAGCGGCCTTCGCTTCAGCTTCAGCAGCAGCTTGTGCTTCAGCTTCAGCGGCAGCAGCAGCATCGGCCAGAGCTTTGGCTTCAGCTTCCTTTGCCCTTTGGATTTCTGCTTGTCGAACTCTTTCTTCTTCTTGTCTTCTTGCTTCTTCCTCAGCTTCTCTGGCAAGTTTTTCCTGTAGTCTTGCCTTAGCATCTCTGATGAAGTCGTTTCTGACTTGCTCAGAGATGTGCTTCAGTTTGAAGGCTTCAGAAGTCATCCAGCCAATGACTCTGTTCCAGTGTGTCCTTACAGAGTCAAGATCATCACTGATGCCAGAGTTAATGGTCAGAGACTTGACCTTCTATACTGAAGCCCCTGCGAACAACATTATGGCTTCCTCAAGGGTAGGCATGGAATGTTCAGGTTCAGGTTCAGATGTTTGAGGTGGAGAGTTTGGAGGGTTTAAGTTTAAGGTTAGAGGTTCAGGTTCAGCGGAAGTGTTTTGAGGGGTGATGTCAGAGGGTTGAGCTTCAGAAGGGTCGTTGGTTGTTTGTTCTGGGGGTGGTGAAGTGACTTCAGGTTCAGGTGGAGGTTGTTGTGGTTGTTGTGAGTTTTGGTTTAGAGAGTAAAGGTGAGCTAAAGTGGGAGAAACGGGGTCAGAGGGTTCTGGGTCAGAGGAGAGGATAAGATAGGGGGGTGATTCTGGGTTTGAAGATGAAGAGGTGGTTTGATTGAGTTCTTCAACTTCGGATAGAGGTAGTGTGATAACATGAAATTATATCACATTTTAGGACTTAATTCAATTAGATTATATTATCATTTACTTTAATTTATCTCATTTTATCAGATATTATGCGGTATTTCCTTTCTATTTATGTCAGGTATCCATTTTGAAGCAAAAGTGAAAAAGGGAAGAAAAGGAGGTGTAAAAAGGAATAAAAAGGAAACAAATAACAAAGACCAAGCCCAGCCCAAAGAAAGCGCACGGTGTACCTGTGACGGGCGTCACAAAGGTTGTGACGAGCGTCACACTAAGCACACTCCTGTGACGAGCATCACACATGGTGTGACGGACGTCACACCATTCCCCTATATTTTTGGCACTAGGAACTCAACTGACCACGTTGAAAGCTATTTCCACGCTTGACCCTCGGAACGAAAAGACCGCGCATACGGAAACCCTTGGAAAGCCGTTACACAAGTAGCAGTATAAATAGCAGCTAATTGGGAAAGCTCTGGGTTCGGAGATTTTCCACGCCTTTTGCCGTTTTCTCATTTTTTTCTTCTTCCAGCAGTTTAGGCTTATATTTTTATAGTATTACTTTGCAGAATTTTTATTGTTTTACCTGTTTGCAATTCTATTTTCTTTTCTAGCATTCAATTAATTCTTTTCGCACAATAGTTTCTACACCGGAAACTATTGTGCAACTTTTACCGGATCTAACCTTACGTTAGAATCTAGTTTTTTTTACTTTTCCTTGGTTTAAGTTATTGTTTAATTGAAGAATCCGAGAACAAATCCTACCGGCTTGTGGTGGAGTGTTCAAGACTATTGTTTAACGCATTCAGGTTCTTTAATCATTATTTAATGCTTTGTTTTATTAATTATTTATATTATCTGCCTGGGATGAGTCTGTTTATGCATGATATGTATTTTTGTTTGTTTAGCATGTCTGGCTAATTCGCCTAGATATCGGTATGTAAAGTAAGCGAAATAAGGGATCAAGACTAAGTCGGTCTAATTAAACTTAAAATTAAAATCAATCTTTTTACGGTCTCAATTTACAGGTTTAATAACAAGATTTTTTACAAAAGTAAAAGACATAAAGAAGTTAAAATCAATAGAGCGAGAGTTTGAGGTTTTAACTGGACAGTGTAAATTAGGCATTAATTCTAGATCAGGGCGAGAGCAAGTTTTAGAGTTAATTAAATTCTGACCTTTTCCAAAAAGTATTCTTAAAGATTGAATGTGAGGACGAGAGTTAAGCATTCGGGTTTAATTGTATAACCTAAGTCAACAGAGCGAGAGTTTGAGATAAGGGTGTTTAAAACGGTCAGTGTTTTCTTAAGAAGAGTTTCTGCAACTTTATTGCTTTCAAAAAGTGGTTTTTGACTTAATTATAAGTGACAGCTACATTAACATAAAATCATGGTTTATTCAACAGAGCGAGAGTTTGAGATAAAACCTTTAATCAATAAAGTTAACTGAAACGATTTATTTTAAAACCAAGAAACCGACAAAGAATTGATTCCCTAATTACGACGAACTACATACCGATATCCGCTTTATTAATATTTAATCTAGATCTTAGTTTAGTTTTTAGCTTCGCCCCCAAACAATCAACCATTATTCACCTTAGCTTTACGTAGTAACCTTAGATAACGGTATATCGATTCATAAGTCCCTGTGGGATCGATATCTTTTAAAACTACGCGATAGAACTGTGCACTTGCAGTTTGTACCCCAAATTCGACTCATAAAGTCGAGCGATCAAGTTTTTGGCGCCGTTGCTGGGGACTTTTATTTAATCGATATCGTAACTCTTCCGTTACGCTGTAGAGACTAAGGTTTCTTTTTCTTCTATTCTTTCTTTCGTTGATTTGTATGCCACGCACTCGCTCACAAGGCGAACCGCTCTATTTACGAATCAACGATATCGAACTATATCTCCGAGTCTTACGACGAATTCGGGAATATCGTGCTGCAAACAATCTCCCTCCTATAGAACTTCCTGATTTCAAAAACCTTTTTCCTTCGATAACCGAGATGGCAGAACCAGCTCGTGCTCTTAGAGATTACGCCGCTCCATCGCAAGATGAGCCGCATTCAAGTATTGCTCCGCCCGCAATCGAAGCAAACAACTTCGAACTTAAACCTTCGCTGTTGCAGGCGGTGCAACAGAACCAATTCTCTGGAAATCCTACCGAGGATCCAAACCTTCATTTATCCGTATTTGTTCAATACGCTGATACTGTTAAAGCTAATGGTGTCACTTCAGAGGCAATTCGACTTCGTCTTTTTCCTTTCTCATTAAGAGATAGCGCTAGAAGATGGCTTCAATCTCTCCCTTCCAACTCAGTCACCACATGGAACGAGTTGAAGAAAGTTTTTCTTGCCCGATACTTTCCGCCAAGCAAAACAGCTATGTTAAGAGCCCAGATAAACGGATTTAAACAGAAAGACAACGAGTCTCTTTTCGAAGCATGGGAAAGATACAAAGACATGATGAGACTTTGCCCACACCATGGTTTGGAAGACTGGTTAGTAATTCACACATTTTATAATGGTCTCTTATACAACACAAGGTTAACAATAGACGCCGCTGCAGGTGGTGCATTAATGAACAAACCTTATGCTGATGCTTACCAGCTTATCGAGAGCATGGCCCAAAACCACTATCAGTGGGGAACCGAACGAACAACGGTGGAAAAACCTCAAACGAAAACTGGCATGTACGAGATAAGTAACCTTGATCACGTTAACACAAAAGTGGATTCTTTGGTCCAGAAAATTGAAAGTTTAAACGTATCACCTCCAGCCGCCGTGGTTGCTATAACTCAAAATTGCGAGGTCTGTGGAATCCAAGGCCACACTCCTATGGATTGTCAACTCTTGACAGGAATCCAAGCAGAACAAGTAAACTATGCTCAAGGAAGCCCCTATTCGAACACCTATAACTCAAATTGGAAGAACCATCCAAACTTTTCATATAAGAGCAATAACGCTTTGTACGCACCTGGACAGTCTCCAAATCAAGCCCCAGCTATACCTCCGGGATATCAGAAACCGAACCCATCCATGCCTAACAATAACGCCCCTAGGAAATCCAACTTGGAAATCATGATGGAAAACTTTATAGCTTCCCAACAACAAACCAATAAAGATTTCTTAAACCAGAATGTACACACTGGCGAACAACTTAAACAACTAGCAAGCAAAGTAGATGCCTTGGCTACCCATAACAAAATGCTGGAAACACAAATATCACAAGTAGCTCAACAACAAGCACCTACTGCTGCCCCAACTGGTACATTCCCTGGACAGCCCCAACCTAACCCGAGAAGCCACGCTCATGCAATTATATTAAGGAGTGGAACGGAAGTGGAAGGACCGTCTGATCCAAGGATAGAAAACCAAAACCCTAAGAAATCAACTGAGGAAAGTGAACCTAAGGAAAAGGAAGAGAGTAATAAGGAAACCCTAGAAAAGAAGGAACCTTATGTACCTCCACCACCTTACAAACCACCTATACCTTACCCTCAAAGGCTTGTTAAAACCAAAGATGTGGGCCAATTTAGAAAATTTGTTGATCTCCTTAAACAATTAAACGTTACAATTCCGTTCACCGAAGCTATTACGCAGATGCCCTCATATGCTAAATTCTTAAAAGAAATCCTTTCTAATAAGAGGAAACTTGAGGATAGCGAAACCGTTACACTCCCTGCCGAATGTAGCGCTATAATCCAAAACATGCCCCCTAAACTCAAGGATCCAGGTAGTTTCTCTATACCCTGTCACATAGGAAAATTTGTCATCGACAAAGCCTTATGCGATTTAGGAGCCGGAATTAGCGTTATGCCTTTATCCATATGTAAGAAACTGGAAATGGGAGAATTAAGACCAACCAAAATGTCTGTGCAACTAGCAGATCGTTCCATCAAATATCCTGTAGGAATCCTTGAAAACGTTCCCGTACGCATAGGTCAATTCTACATTCCCACTGATTTTACAATTATGGACATTAGAGAAGATGATATTACACCCATTATACTGGGAAGACCATTCTTAGCAACTGCCGGTGCAATCATAGACGTAAAACGAGGAGGACTCACCTTCGAAGTAGGTGAAGAGAAAATTGAATTCATTCTTTCCCAATTCTTGAAAGCACCTGCAATAGAAGATACATGTTACTTCATGGATATCATCGATGAATGCATAAAAGAAGCAGAGTTAGAAGAAGACAAATCATCTGACTGCCTTGTAGAAGACAGATCTAACCAATGTTTAGCAATAACACCGGATCCTACGCAATGTCTTAACAAACCAACCCCTGATCTGAAAACACTTCCCAAAAATCTGAGATATGAATTCCTAGACTTAGAACTTGAACGACCTGTGATAGTTAATGCAGACCTAGGGAGACTCGAAACAGAAAAACTCTTACATATCTTAAGGAAGTATCCAACCGCACTAGGGTACCACATCACCGATCTTAAAGGAATAAGTCCTTCTATTTGTATGCACCGCATCATGTTAGAAGAAGACTGTAAAACCTCTAGGGAACACCAGAGAAGACTAAATCCGATCCTGAGTGAGGTAGTAAAGAAGGAAATAACCAAGTTATTGGAAGCAGGTATTATATATCCTATATCTGATAGCAAATGGGTTAGTCCTGTGCACGTTGTACCAAAGAAAGGAGGCATAACCGTTATTGAAAACGAAAAAGGGGAAACTATAACTAAACGAATCGAATCAGGATGGAGAATGTGCATTGATTATAGGAAACTAAACAAAGCAACCCGAAAAGATCATTTCCCTTTACCATTCATTGACCAAATGTTAGAACGATTAGCAAAACATTCACATTTATGTTATCTAGACGGTTATTCAGGCTTCTTTCAAATACCAATTCACCCTGATGACCAAGAAAAGACAACGTTCACATGCCCTTTTGGTACCTTCGCTTATAGACGAATGCCGTTTGGTCTGTGTAATGCCCCTGCAACCTTTCAAAGATGCATGATGGCAATTTTCGCCGACTTTCTCGAAAACATCATGGAAGTATTTATGGATGACTTTTCTGTATACGGACAAAGTTTCGAAGAATGCCTTGAAAACCTGGAAAGAGTTCTTGAGCGATGTGTAAAAGTAAACTTAGTACTTAATTGGGAAAAGTGCCACTTTATGGTACAAGAAGGAATTGTCTTAGGACACATCATCTCGAACAGAGGAATTGAAGTAGACAAGGCCAAAATAGAGGTAATCGAAAATCTTCAACCACCAAGAACCGTGAGAGAAGTACGAAGCTTTTTAGGACACGCCGGTTTTTACCGACGATTCATCAAAGACTTCTCTAAGATAACTAAACCTTTAACCGGACTGTTGATGAAAGATGCTGAATTCATATTCGACGATAACTGTTTAAAAGCATTTCAAACGCTTAAGCAAGCATTGATCTCCGCACCCATAATGCAGACACCAGACTGGAACGAACCATTCGAAATAATGTGCGATGCCTGCGATTATGCTGTAGGTGCTGTTTTAGGACAACGAAAGGATAAAAAGCTTCACGTTATATATTACGCAAGCAGAACCCTGGATGAAGCGCAAATGAATTACGCCACTACCGAGAAAGAACTCCTAGCAGTGGTATTTGCGCTAGATAAATTTCGTTCTTACTTGGTTGGAGCTAAAATAATAGTTTACATTGATCACGCTGCTATCAAGTACCTTTTAACAAAAAAGGATGCTAAACCTAGACTCCTAAGATGGATCTTGTTGCTACAAGAATTCGACTTAGAAATCAAGGACAAGAAAGGAACTGAAAACGTAGTAGCAGACCACCTCTCTAGACTTGAGAACCTTGAACCGGAAAGAACATCAATTAATGATGATTTCTCGTATGACAAACTTATAGCTACTTTGGAAGAGAACAACTCCGACATGCAAGTAGAAACCACCTTAGCTATATCTGCCACACCATGGTACGCTGATCTCGTCAATTATTTAGCTGCCGGAATAGTTCCACCTACTTTATCTTACCAGCAGAAGAAACGATTCTTCTACGACATAAAACACTATTACTGGGATGATCCCTTACTCTTCAAAAGAGGCCCCGATGGTATTTTCCGTCGATGTATACCCGAAGAAGAGGTAGAAAATATAATCCAACACTGCCACTCCGCTCCTTATGGTGGACACACAAGTACATCCAAGACCTGCTCTAAAATCCTACAAGCCGGCTTTTATTGGCCAACTATATGGAAGGACGTACATGCGGCTATTAAGGAATGTGACAGATGTCAACGCACGGGAAACATATCTAGACGTGACGAGATGCCACAAAAAGGTATTTTGGAAGTAGAGATCTTCGACGTGTGGGGAATAGACTTCATGGGACCTTTTCCATCCTCTTTCGGTAACAAATACATACTCGTGGCAGTTGACTACGTATCAAAATGGATCGAAGCTGTAGCCTCCCCAACAAACGACACCCGAGTAGTAACTAGACTCTTTAAGAATATAATATTTCCGAGATTTGGCATCCCAAGAATAGTAGTCAGTGATGGTGGATCGCACTTTATATCCAAGGTACTCGAAAAATTATTATTTAAATATGGAGTGAGACATAGGATAGCGACACCTTACCACCCTCAGACCAGTGGACAAGTGGAAGTATCTAACAGAGAAATCAAGCAAATACTAGAAAAAACGGTCGCCACTTCAAGGAAAGATTGGTCATTGAAATTACCAGAAGCTTTGTGGGCATACCGAACTGCTTATAAAACCCCCATAGGGACGACCCCATTTAAGCTCATTTATGGAAAATCCTGTCACCTCCCGGTAGAATTAGAACATAAAGCCTATTGGGCTATTAGAAATCTGAATCTAAACTATAAAGCCGCCGGTGAAAAGAGAATCCTTGACATAAACGAATTAGAAGAACTCAGAAGAGACGCCTATGAAAATGCCAGAATCTATAAAGAAAGAACAAAACAATGGCATGACAAGCGTATATCAAGGAAAATCTTCAAGCAAGGCGACGCAGTCCTTTTATTTAACTCTAGACTAAAGTTATTCCCGGGAAAACTACGATCCAGATGGTCAGGACCTTTCCATATCACTAACATCTTCCCCAGTGGAGCAATAGAAATTAAAGGCAAATCCACAGAACCGTTTACCGTAAACGGACAACGTCTAAAACACTATCATTATGCGGAAACCAATGGAGATTCGCAAATCCTACACTTAGACGAAATGCCCCCAGGACCTATAGACCATACTTAACAGTTTCTTTGTCGAGCTTGCGACATTTAAACAAAGCGCTTAGTGGGAGACAACCCACAATTATTTTCTTATTCTATTATTATCATTTTCCTTTTTTTTTTCCTAAATTATTCTTTTAATTTCTGTTTAGTATTAATTCCTGATTTATTTTAATTCAAAAGAAAAAAATATATATATAATAATAATTTTTTCCTCTTTCGGCATTTGGCCAAATCCTGACTAAAACTCATGTTTTCTTTTCTCTAGCTAACACTAACCAGATGGGACATTTTGATCGTATGAGTATCAAATTCAGAGGAATGGCTCAGAAACAAAAGTTTGAAGAACTAGCCACTAGAGAGATGCTACCTAGTTTATATGCTGATGATGGGGCTATGACTGCCCTTGGACTTAGACAGAGTGTCCTGTATTTGCTGAACCAGATAGGATGGGAGACATCCCCTATCCTGAGACATTTCACCACCTACCGGAGACTCACACTAGAATTCCTTAGCTCATTAATCTATCTACCCAGCCATGGAAAAGGAATTAGCAGAGGTTTTATCCAGTTCAGAATGTTCAATATGGAGTACCAATTTAACATTAGAGACTTTACCAATCTTTTGGGTTTTCCTACCTCCTTTGACACATTCACAGTAAGCCAGGAAGAACTTTTTGAACATAGAGAACTTGAACACTTTTGGGGTAAGCTGACTGGAAATGATGAGCCCGAAGAACATGAGTTTCTCTCTGGAAACATACACAACCCGGCCTTTCGCTATTTCCATAAGATCCTGACCCACACTTTATTTGGGAAGAAGCCAAATAGTACTTCAGTTTCATGTGATGAACTCTTCATCATATTTTGTGCTTCCCAGAACCGTCCAGTAAACGGTGCCACTTTTATGTTAGCTAATTTGGACCACCTTATCCAGGATGAGCGAGCACCCATTAGAATAGGCGGTTTGATAACTATGATGGGTAATGCTATTGGATTACGTCAGCCTATGCTTGACCTGAGCCCTTTTTGTGGCATTACTACTATGAGTATACCCTTCCTCTTCAACACTATGTTTATAGCAAACCTTGGGACTGATGAGTTTGAGCTTATAATTAATAACCAAGTTCTTTGCCTATTCACCATGCCTGATCCTAGGACTAGTGTTCATAACCGCAGTAACTGGCTCTACAACCTGAACGAAACTCCCTCTCCTGCTAGATCCACTGAATCCATCCAGGATTATGAGATTTGTGATGACTATGAGACTTATGATGACCAGATCCCTCATGCTGAATCTGACCCTCAGACACCATCCGGGTATTATGAGATTGACCCTCCTCCTCAGCCTGTTCAGACCGAAGAATCAGCCATATCCGACCTCCGGCATCATATGCCCGGAACTGATTATAACACCGCCATTGAAGCTTTGATGTCAGAACAAGACGCCCTCAGAGGAGAATTTACTAACATGAGACACGAAGTTCTAGGATACATGAGCAGTATGACGAATCAGTTTCACGAGTTGCTACATCATGTTAACTCTTTTGCTCCTCCGGCCAGAGATCGTACAGAGGGATAGAATTTAGTTATTTTTCTAAGTTATTTAGTTTTAAGTTAGATTATTTATTAATGTTATTTGAATTCATGTTCACATTTATTTCTCTTTCATTTCATTGTTTTCCTTTCCTGTATTACATTATGATCATTTTATTGAAGTTGTTTATTTAATTTTATTATGCAATAGCTATTATGCTCTACTGTTGCTACCTATGAATTATTATTATACAAAGCAGATTAAGCGTGCACAATAAATTAAATTGCAGAATAAACCAATCATAAGCAAAACAAAACAAAATAAATAACAAAAATTAAATCCTTTACCAAAGTGATTCTGTGAAACGCTACTGAAGCCTTTCCAAAATGGAATGTGTGACGAGCGTCACACAAATCCATAACGGACGGCACACCAAGTGCCTGTTACGAACGTCACACCCCTGTGACGAGCGTAACACCCTTCAGACTAGTGAACGTTAAGGAGCCGTTGGAGACGAACGTTACACCTTTTTACTTTTTACCTTCCCCATTAATTTCCATTCAACCACACTTAATTACTTTTCAACCACTTCTTCTTTCCAACTTCCAAATTCTTCTCCTATAAATACCCACCAAACCTTCCTTCATTCACCACAAACCATTCTCTCCTATCAAATACATTTCTTTTCTTTCCAAATCACCCCTTCAAAAATTCATTCATCACAATGGCGGGAAATCAGAATTTTGGAAATATCATCTTCCGATCCGAAGATGAAAATTATCAAAGGGAGCAATTCGAGCGTTTCCAACAGCGAGGCGTCGTTTCCACCAGGTACCCCGATTTAACTTGTTTACAACAATTAGGATTACTCCAAGGTATCGAATGGATGCTCCGTCAAGCCAACTTAACCTTCCTTTGTACTCATAATCAACCCACCTACCCATCCCTAACCTTAGAATTCTTAAGTTCATACGACTACACCACTCCCGCCGGTGAAGACGAATTTTTAACCGGTACCGCAACCTTCCGTATGTTTAACACCGAGTACTCCTTAACCCAAAACCAATTGAGTACCATGCTACAATTTCCCATAGAAGGTCTGCTACACCCCAGAATCCCTCCAAACTCAAACTGGAACACAGTTGGCGTTTTCGGCCTTTTTAAGAAAATTTCCGGTATAGATACCTACAACTGGGAAGAGCTCCTTCTCTCCCATATACATAACCCCACCATCCGGTACTTTATCCGCATCTTGCAAAACACAGTTTTTGGAAGACCAAACAACAGCAAGGTCAACTCAAAGGAGCTATTCTTCCTCCAGTGCGTCTTCGAACCAAATACTCAGGTAAACGCCGCCTCCTTTCTATTTCATCATATCCGCACCTTATGTGCTAGAGGCCGACAACCTTTTATAATTGGTGGATTAATCACCACCATAGCACTTGGCCTAAACCTAGGGGATAAACTCCAAACTTTAGAATCTCTACCTCCCCTATCTATGGATATCAGCTACTGTCGATCCAGCCGCCTGATTAAGAACAGAGTAGGCGGAGGATATTATCTTATGGTGAACAACCAGGCAGTCCCAAGCGTTGTTCTACCAAATATCGCCCTAACTGATGTCACAAACCCCGACCGCCACCTCTATGATCTAAACGCTCCCGAAGCCACCGAGCCTTCACAAACAAACCCGCACACAGACGAGTTTGAAGCAATGGAGCAAGGTGATCATCCGCCTACACAACAGTCAGTCCCGCTCAACCCTTCCGGCAATGCAACTGGCTCCTCCTCCCAACGTCGTCGACAAAGAAGGCCTGCAACCAACGACGACATCATGGATGCTATTGAGGGTATGCAGGCACAGAATGTCGAGATGATGCAGATAATGCATCAAATGCAACAACAACAGGATGCTAGAAATGCCATAACCGACCAGCGGTTTACTGAGTTGTTCAGCAGGTTCGACAACTTAGACTTACGTCAGAGATCACCAGGTCCAAGAACCAGAGGCGGAAGACAACCTTAGTTGTAGTTTCTCTTTCCTTTCCATATTGTATTTCATTTCCTTAAAACATTGGGGACAATGTTTAGTTTAAGTATGGGGGGGAAACCATGTTCTTTCTATTTCCATTTCTTCAAGTATGTACCTTTCCCTCCATTGTTATTTAATTACTATAAAAAAAAATAAAAAAAATAAAAAAAATCTATTATTTTAAGTTAAGTCCCGAGTGTGAATAAAATTCGTATTATCTATTCCCCTCAATTTTCTTGAGCCATAACAAAAATTTAACACACCAAATAAGTATAAAGGTTGCTTATTTTATAAAACTTGAGTGAAATCAAAACAAAATCATTACCATAACAACGCTCTGAGAACCTCAACATGTTAGATCAGGATAAGTACCTATTATACCGATTCCTTGAACTTTTAGTTTTATAGTAACCCCAAGTAGTTTATACGAGAAGTCAGCACCATCTTAATAGCAAACTACGTGGAGAGCCGATGAATATAAGTGGATGATTCCCAAAGTAACGAGAAAAAAAATATATATATATATATATAAATATATCAGGAAATGCACTAATTAAATTAGGTGATCCTTACCAGATCATTTAATCTAAAGGTTGCAGATCATACAAAAACACAATATGAAAGATCCATTATGAGTTGGTTCAGTAGGTATCTGGTACTGAACTCGGTAGGGCGGACTACGGTTCGATCCCCCGCAATTTGCATTGGACTGAATAACGAAGTTATCCGACTTATGTACCAGAACTTCTAGCTAAAAGGGGGATCATAATCACTAACCGGTTACTCCACTATGTGCGCGAAAAGATAAAGGGCTTAATGTGATTTCGCTAGAATGAAAACGGGTGAAATAAGAATAAGGGAACCAGGATAGCTATAATAGCAGTACTTGAACTGATTTGCACAAGGCAGGGTTATCTAGGTTGTGACGGTAGTTGTTGATATCAAGATTTAACTCAAGTTGCTTCTAAACAAAATCCAATTGCAACCTATTACGAATTGATGTGTGTTTTGAAATTTCATCTGGCTAAATTTTTAAAACGATTTCTATACTGTATTTTGCTTGAGGACAAGCAAAGATCTAAGTATGGGGGAGTTTGATAACATGAAATTATATCACATTTTAGGACTTAATTCAATTAGATTATATTATCATTTACTTTAATTTATCTCATTTTATCAGATATTATGCGGTATTTCCTTTCTATTTATGTCAGGTATCCATTTTGAAGCAAAAGTGAAAAAGGGAAGAAAAGGAGGTGTAAAAAGGAATAAAAAGGAAACAAATAACAAAGACCAAGCCCAGCCCAAAGAAAGCGCACGTTGTACCTGTGACGGGCGTCACAAAGGTTGTGACGAGCGTCACACTAAGCACACTCCTGTGACGAGCGTCACACATGGTGTGACGGACGTCACACCATTCCCCTATATTTTTGGCACTAGGAACTCAACTGACCACGTTGAAAGCTATTTCCACGCTTGACCCTCGGAACGAAAAGACCGCGCATACGGAAACCCTTGGAAAGCCGTTACACAAGTAGCAGTATAAATAGCAGCTAATTGGGAAAGCTCTGGGTTCGTAGATTTTCCACGCCTTTTGCCGTTTTCTCATTTTTTTCTTCTTCCAGCAGTTTAGGCTTATATTTTTATAGTATTACTTTGCAGAATTTTTATTGTTTTACCTTTTTGCAATTCTATTTTCTTTTCTAGCATTCAATTAATTCTTTTCGCACAATAGTTTCTACACCGGAAACTATTGTGCAACTTTTACCGGATCTAACCTTACGTTAGAATCTAGTTTTTTTTACTTTTCCTTGGTTTAAGTTATTGTTTAATTGAAGAATCCGAGAACAAATCCTACCGGCTTGTGGTGGAGTGTTCAAGACTATTGTTTAACGCATTCAGGTTCTTTAATCATTATTTAATGCTTTGTTTTATTAATTATTTATATTATCTGCCTGGGATGAGTCTGTTTATGCATGATATGTATTTTTGTTTGTTTAGCATGTCTGGCTAATTCGCCTAGATATCGGTATGTAAAGTAAGCGGAATAAGGGATCAAGACTAAGTCGGTCTAATTAAACTTAAAATTAAAATCAATCTTTTTACGGTCTCAATTTACAGGTTTAATAACAAGATTTTTTACAAAAGTAAAAGACATAAAGAAGTTAAAATCAATAGAGCGAGAGTTTGAGGTTTTAACTGGACAGTGTAAATTAGGCATTAATTCTAGATCAGGGCGAGAGCAAGTTTTAGAGTTAATTAAATTCTGACCTTTTCCAAAAAGTATTCTTAAAGATTGAATGTGAGGACGAGAGTTAAGCATTCGGGTTTAATTGTATAACCTAAGTCAACAGAGCGAGAGTTTGAGATAAGGGTGTTTAAAACGGTCAGTGTTTTCTTAAGAAGAGTTTCTGCAACTTTATTGCTTTCAAAAAGTGGTTTTTGACTTAATTATAAGTGACAGCTACATTAACATAAAATCATGGTTTATTCAACAGAGCGAGAGTTTGAGATAAAACCTTTAATCAATAAAGTTAACTGAAACGATTTATTTTAAAACCAAGAAACCGACAAAGAATTGATTCCCTAATTACGACGAACTACATACCGATATCCGCTTTATTAATATTTAATCTAGATCTTAGTTTAGTTTTTAGCTTCGCCCCCAAACAATCAACCATTATTCACCTTAGCTTTACATAGTAACCTTAGATAACGGTATATCGATTCATAAGTCCCTGTGGGATCGATATCTTTTAAAACTACGCGATAGAACTGTGCACTTGCAGTTTGTACCCCAAATTCGACTCATAAAGTCGAGCGATCATAGTGATGTATGGGCAGAATTAAATTTAGGTAGAGGTTGTGAGGTTCTGGTTGTAGAAGTTGGGGTTTCAGAGGATGTGTAAATAGGTGGTGGGAGAGGATTAGAGGAAGCCACAGGAGGTTCAGAGGGAATAGAGGGAGAAGACTTACTAGTAGTTACTTGCAGAGGCGCTGGAGTTCTTGTTTCAGAAGTTTCTCCCAGCCTTGCTTTCTTTGCCTTTGAGGACTTCTTCTCAGAGGGACCTCTTTTGAACCTGACGAAGTCTTCTTCTGAATCTAGACAATTGTCCAATCTGAAGTCAGAGATGTCAACTCCTTCATCCTTCAGACGCTGCATATAGTGAAGGATTGCTTCTCTGGGTTCATTCTTGTAGAACCTTGCAAGACCATGTGGCAGCTTCCTCTGATCTTTCAAGGCGTCCCAGGAGGTGTCCAGCGTGGGTTTGAACTGAATCTTCTTCAGAATCCCCATACTCTTCAGGTTTCTGGAGTTCAGAGGCCTTCCTGTATCTATCGCCAGATCTTCCATAAGCTTGTTCTTCTCCAGATGATCTACAAGCCCATTTTCGATGAAAACATCAGACAGAAGTCTTCCCAGAAGGATGTAGGTTCTGGGTTTCATGTTGTTTCTGGTCTCCCGTACAGAGTCTCTGAGATATCTGAAGAGTAGTGCTGGGAGGCAGAGCTTAAAACCCTTGTGAATGCAATACAGAATACACTTCTGATCTGTATTGATGTAGTCAGAGGAGTTCGATGCTGGGCGGTGATGAATGGTTCCTAGAATGATCTTGAGCCATACTCTGAGGTTTTGATGAAGTTCTTTGTTCTTTGATGGATTGCCTTCAGTGTTGAGTTTGAAGATGGTGGGATTGATTACCTGGGCAATGTACCTTGATCTAGGGTTGATGTCATAGATCCTTCTTCCTCCAGTTTTCTCCATATTCAGTAATGAAGCAATTGATTTTTCAGTGATCACTATCTTGACCCCCAACACGTAGGAGACGATGAAATGATCATCAGCGTCAGCAAATCTCCAGAATTCTTTGATGAGATTTGGGTAAACAGGGCCATAGAGCCTTTGGAAGTAGTTTTCCCAACCTTGTTGACGGAGTTCTTCAGTAAGATCAACTCCATTTCTCTTCATGTTGTTGAAGTCTACCAGTGATTCACATAAAACTTCCAGTCCCTCAAAGGGAGTTGCCAAGTTGATATGAGGCTCACGATCAAGAACATGGGGTTCCTTGTACACTGGAGTAATGGATACGCCTGTAACTGTTGGAGTGGAAGTGTTTGTGCTTTGGGCTATGGTGCTTGATTCCATTTGCTTAGAAAAGTTGAAAACTTGTTGTTGTTGAGCATCCATAGTTGAAGAAGATGAGTTGAAGATGAACTGCTTGTAGAATTGCTTCAGAGAAGGTTTGAGAGTGAGTGAGAGTGATAAGTGTGTGAAATATGAGAGGAGTGTTTAAATACCCTAAACAAAACACATGCAAAACGACACACAATTCAGCGTTAGCACAAAAATCAAGTTAGCACGCTTGGGGGAGAAATGATTAAGGCTCATTAATGAATGTCTAATCCCAACAGTATGCACACAGCTCGAGGAGATCTTAAGCGTTTGCCCTTTGATTTTCTTCTGGACAGCTGTCTAGAAGTTCTAGGGTTAGACGCTAAGTGCTCCACGTGGTTTGATGTATCTGATCTTCAGGAATACCAAAGGATTGGTTCCTGGAGATTTCTAACTCAGATATCTTCTTAACTTGGTAGAAGTATCATAGTGAGAGGCAGAGGTACATTTGTTTATGTCAGAGTCTCATTTTACATTCTCAGAGGCACAATTTATTCAGGGCATTTTTGAATGTTTAGATTTTCTAAGATAAAAAGAAATCTATCTTCAGCCAAGGGCTTAGTAAAGATATCTGCCCATTGATGATCTGTATCAATGAACTTCAATGTTACTATCCCTTTCTGAACATAGTCTCTGATAAAATGATGTTTTATTTCAATGTGCTTAGCTCTGGAGTGTAAAATGGGGTTCTTACTTAAACAAATGGCAGCAGTATTATCACAGAAGATAGGAATGTTACTCTCGAAGATTTGCAGATCTTCTAACTGATTCTTCATCCAGAGCATCTGAGTTGTGCACAGTGATGCTGAGATGTATTCTGCTTCTGCAGTAGATAGAGCGATAGTTGACTGTCTCTTGCTGGCCCAGGATATCAGATTGTTTCCTAGGAGCTGGCAATTTCCAGATGTGCTTTTTCGTTCCAGTCTATCTCCTGCATAATTTGCATCATAATAACCCGAAAGTCTATACTCTGATGTTTTCTCATACATCAGGCCCAAGTTAGGAGTTCCTTTCAGATATTTGAGAATTCTCTTAACTGCTGTTAAGTGAGTTTCTCTAGGATCTGAGTGGAATCTGGCACAGAGGCAGACACTAAAGAGAATATCAGGTCGAGTAGCAGTTAGATAGAGAAGAGAGCCTATCAGACCTCGATAGAGCTTCTGACAAACCTTTTTGCTTACTTCTTCCTTTTCAAGAATGCATGTTGGATGCATGGGAGTTTTTGCAGAGTTGCAGTCAGCCATGTCAAATTTCTTCAGAACATCTTTAATGTATTTGCTTTGATGAACGTACGTGGCTTCTGAAGTTTAATTAATTTGAATTCCCAGAAAGAACTTTAGTTCTTGCATTAAACTCATTTCAAATTCTGCCTGCATTAACTCAGAGAATTCTTGACAAACAGAGGCATTAGCTGAGCCAAAAATAATATCATCAACGTATATCTGGCATATCATGAGATCATTGTTAAGGTTCTTACAGAAGAGTGTGGAGTCAACTTTCCCTCTGATAAAATTGTGTTCCAGAAGAAAATTGCTTAAACGTTCATACCAAGCTCTGGGAGCTTGTTTAAGTCCATATAAAGATTTTTTAAGTTTAAAAACATGTTCTGGAAAATTTGGATTTTCAAAACCTGGAGGTTGGTTGACATACACTTCTTCTGATATATAACCATTAAGGAATGCGCTCTTGACATCCATTTGATATAATTTGATAGAGTGGTTTATAGCAAAAGATACAAGAAGACGAATAGATTCTAACCTTGCGACTGGAGCAAAGGTTTCATTATAGTCAATACCTTCTTGTTGACTGTAACCTTGAGCTACCAGTCGAGCTTTGTTTCTGACGACTTCTCCTTTCTCATTCAGCTTGTTTCTGAATACCCATCTGGTTCCAATAACGTGAGTGCCTCTGGGCTTTGGAACAAGATCCCAGACATCATTCTTTGTGAATTGATCTAATTCTTCCTGCATGGCTGAAACCCAGTCGTTATCTTGAAGTGCTTCATTGTAACACCTCAAAATTTGCCCTCCTCTCTTGGGACTAGCTTAACATATTGCATATCATTTTTAGGTCATTAGGCATTGCATCTTGCATATCATGTGGTTACATTGTGCAAGTCATCCTCCTAAGTCTTGATCAGAAGATGAAGAGGTTGATGATGCAAGCTAGGGTTTCATTGAAGGGACTGATTACTAGCCATCTGAGGGTGTGGTGGTTCAAATTAGGGTTTCATGGTTCTCAAGGAGATTGATCTTCATCTTGGTGGAAATGATACATCATCATCATCATGGTCTTGATATCATCCAAGACATTCAAGAGATTGATCAGATACTTTGGAATTAGGGTTTTGACCACTGGTCAACCCTAATCATCTGCATTGGGCCAATCAGGGCATGGCAAGGAGATGGGGTCTACAATGGATATGGGGATCATCATGTGATTATATTGAGATTATGGAAGCTAGGGGCTCATCCTTGAGCCATTTCATCAGGAGGTTGAGGCTCAACTTGATCAGTACATTGCCAAATTCATCTATTAGTTGAAAAAGTCAACTGTGGTCAATTGTGCTTGATTTTATGGATTTGGAGGTGGGAGAGAGTTGGATACACTTTATTCATGTTGGAACAAGTTTCATTTGACATTTCAAACATCAAGAATGAAGAAAATAAAATCAGGAGAAAAATTGCCAAAAATGGAAAGTGACTTGTAATGGAAGTTTCCAAAAATGGAAAGTTTTTCACCACAAAATTACATGTCCAAAAAAGCTTCAAATGAAATTTTGTCCAACATGAAAGTTGTAGATCTTGCTCTCACCTTTCCAAAAAGTCCAAGAACTTGAAATTCCCATGTATGGTTGACAAGTTATGGTCCATTCATTTTCCAAAAATGCCTAAAATCAAAGTGGCCTAACTTTCACATGGAATGTCCAATTTGGTTGATTTTTCTTGGAGCAAACCACATTTCATATGTACTTTCATGTTGCATAATCAAAATTCATCAAAAATGGTCAAGGCAAAAAGTCATTTTTCAAGTGACTTCCTTTGTATTTTTGGTGTGAGATAGTGAATTTGAGATTTACAAGGCCAATGCACATGAGACCAATTCCAACACACTCCAAATGCCAAATAGAACATGTTTGAGTTGTCATTTGCTGTCATAGTGCATAATTTGGCAAGGTCATTTTTGGACTTTCACTCAAAAGCTCATTAGTGCTAATCACTTCCAATTTTGATAATTGAGATTAAGAAATGGATTAAGGAGTGAGTATAAGTTGTTAATCATAACAGAATCATAATCACAATCACATTTCTCAAGAATCATAACTGAATTTCCCTCCAATTCTCACAATTCTCCAAAACTTCAACAAACTTTTTTCAACGTTTCTTCAAGAAATCTTCATCAATTTGGTTCGTTCTTCTTGGATCTATCTTCTATCATCATCATAGTGGAACTGTTTCATTGAATCCATGCCAAAATCCTCAAGAATAGGGATTGTCACAAGCAAGCACAACAATGGCAAATTGATTATTCTTGCACTTGGAGCTGTTTCGAGCTAAGCTGATCATTCCAATCAACTTCCTTATCCATAATCATCATCTGTTTTTGGCTTTGGCACGTGGAAACTCAAAGATTCGTCACTGCTTCATCATAAGGTGATTTTTTCGAATTCCTCTATTGTGTGAATCATGATATGCGTTTTGTAGAGCTTTCAACATAGATCATCATGCAACTCGTAGTTTTTGATTTGGTTAATTATTGAGAGAGATATATCGAATTGAAGTTTGATGTGCACATCTTAAATCGCTCGATCCCGTTGCCATGCTTAGAAGTAGGAAAAACTAATGACATATCCATGATCCTGAGTGAAAGATGAACACGTTGATGTGCGGTTTGTTCAGTTTCGTTGAAAAATGTTCTTGACCAAATCTGGAAATTTCTGGACTGTTCTTGATGAAGAACAAGTGAATAGTGCGCGTAGATCTTTGTAATCCCTTGCCTGAGTTCAAATTCTATTTGCCGCGCCTTCTGGCCAATGAGCGAGCGCCATGGCGTGTAATTGATACTACGTCGTTTTGGCCTGGCAGTTTAATATTACAGGAATGCCATTGTCATATTTAATTATATATTATTTCATTTTCTTTTTCTTATTTTATTTCATTTTGATGCTTGATCTTTAGAAAATCATAATTGATTCATTTTTTATCCAAATTGAGTGAGGTTTTTTTCACCATGCTCCTTGTAATGTGTAGAATTTAATCATGATTTTTGTGATTTTTGTGCACGTGTGGAAAATTAAAATGCTTAGGGATTGATTCAATGTGTCACATTTAAACATGTCTTACCATATCATTCATAAAATGATGATGCTTCCATAGAAATTCATGAAATTTTTGGTGCTTATTCTGGACTCTTTTCTGGTGATTTCTATGTAGAGTTTGTAATTTTTGGATACTTAGTTGAGGAGATATGAATTTTTGAATAGAGGTGTGACAATTTGTGTCACACCAAGCTTGATGAACTTCATGATTTTATTTGATGTGCTTAGGGATGTTGAATTGAGCCAATTTTGTGCATGGTTGAACATATGTATGTTGAGATCACATGTGATTTTTTCTGGATTTATTGATGGTATTTCCTATTTGATTGGAATTTTTCCCTCTGTTTGGTCATGTTGTTGACATTGTGTGACACATGTTACCATTTGATTTGTGAAATTCTGATCATTGATTGTATGAGTGTGAAATTTGGTATGAGTATGGTAGACACATTATAGGTCATTGTGGTTTTGATCCCATTCATTTATCATGTATTGTCACTGATTTTTGATTTTTGGAAGTTGATGTTTGTTTGGATACCATGTGTTGGCTTGCTTGAACTTGTCTGAACTTTATGAATTTAATTTCCATACTTCCATTGACCCAAATGAGCTGAAAATTGATATGCTATTCATTGAATGTGTTCTATTTAGGTTGGAATTTTTGTGGAATTTATTGAGCTGTTTTGATATTGATTTGATTGAGATCTTTCTGTTTGGTCATTTGGAGTTGCAAATTGCATGTTGGATGCTATTTTGTGCATAAAATGATAATGGTGATTGATATGAGCATGGGACCAATTGCATTTGTTTCTAAATTGTTCGATTGTGATTTTGGATAATTTTCATTTGCTGTTTTGATTTTTTTCATCTCCTTTGGACCCTAGGCTTGGCCTAGTGGTCTTGTTTCTCACTTTTGAATTGTGTTTCAGGTTGAAATGCAAAAGGCTTAAGGAGAAAATTGCAAGCTGATTAAATTGAGTTTTGTTTGATGTTGTAAATTAACATTGGTTTTGTGTTGTAGGGTTTGATGCTTGAGCTTGAGCTCATGGCTTGCACTTGTGTGCATTAACTTGTGTTTGACTGTACAGATTAACATTTGCTGTTTACTGTTGGTTTGTCTGAGTACTGATGATACTTGATTGATTTCAGGTACATTAAGTCGCTTTAGTTCTTTAAGAACTTGCTTGCTGCTACTTGGTTGTATAAACCAGTTGAGGTAGACTCTCTTGTCTCCATGTAGTCTGGAAGACCTGGCTTGTTATTTAGCCAGGCAATTGTCTGAAGTCCTCCTTAAGAGGCGATGTTTGTGATTGTTTACTTTTGTGCCAAGCAGGTAAAGACCTCTATGAGGCAATTGGCGGAACCCAAGGGATATGCAATCTATCCCCCGCTATTCTGTTGAGTCGTCCCTCTGCTCACACCACTGTGTTGACGCATTGGGACACAAACCCAAGATCTTGTACTTTGTACAGTCGAGTCAGAGTCTTGAGCGTAGAAGGGTCCCTCCATTCTGGATCCACGCTCCTTTGTCTGAAGCTCTCCCTGGCCAGGGATAAGAGCTGTGAAGTCTAATCTTCACTCACCTTTCATCTTCTTCACCCTGACTCTCAATGTCAGGGTTAAGAGCGAACACTACCTTGTACAGATGACTTGCCTCGGCAGTCCACCCTTGTTTGAGCCTCACTTGACTGGATATAGTGTGTGCTATGTGAATGTTTGCTTTATTTTGATTGATGCTTGCATGCTTGTTTTCCTGGTTAGGATTAGCTTGCTGTTGTGCAAGTAGGATAGAAACCATAACATAGGGCAGTGATGCATGATAACACTAGGCTCGAGTACAGCTCCCTGGTAGTGTGTCTTCCCTTTGTCTCTGGCTAGAATTTCTTTCCCGTTCAGGGGAACTATGTCGCCCTGATCCTCATACCAGATGAGGTACGTAGGCAGGAGATCGTGCGAGGTCTCTCCGGGCACTTTTTTTTCCCTTTTTGTGTGTGTGCTTGACAGTTATAGGCTCGAGTTCCCGACTCCCTATTAACTTGTTGGTTGTTGTGTGTCAGGATATGGATGTAAGCCCAGTGATTGGCTGTCCGTATCCTGATGGTGTTTGTTTGGTTCGGAAGCCGATGTAAGCCCAGCGATTGGCATTCGGGTTCCAGGTTTGCATGTGTTTGTGTGTGTCTTGTTTGGCGTGCGTGAGCCGAACTACGGCAGCTCTGATTCTCGTTCCAGACGAGATACGTAGGCATAGGATGCGACGTCCTATCGAGCTCTCTTCCTCTTAACCCCACCTGTGTTGTCTTCGGTATGTGTGTATGGTGTTTTTAGCAACCTTTTCTTTCTTGTAGAACGTGGATCCCGTCGAGTACGACGGACGTGAGGGGTGCTAATACCTTCCCCTTGCGTAACCGACTCCCGTACCCTTTCTCTTTGGTCGCGAGACCTTGCTTTTCCCAGGTTTACTCTGAGCGTTTCCTTTCCCTCTGTTGGGATAAATAATGCACGGTGGCGGCTCTGTGTTGTTTTTTGTTTCAGCCCGCCGGTTGTTTTTTCGCGGATGCGACAGCTGGCGACTCTGCTGGGGAACTTCGATGTCGACCTGTGCTGGTCCATCTTCCCTAAGCAAGTCTCTCCTATCGTTCTAGGATAGTTTAGGTTGCTTGTGCCGCTTTATTTATTGCATTTATTATTATGTTGTGTATATATTTGCATAAATATTTGCATGCATCATACTATCATGTTGCCGTCCTCTGTGCAGGTGGTTCCTCTGTTTGGGGTGGGTGTTCTGAGTGGGGCTAAAACCCAGGCCCGAGTATACACCTAGGATTAGTGTGGTCTCACGTTCCTCATTTGCTATATTAGTATATTGTTGCAACGTGACATACCACAAGCCGGACGAGGTTCATTGGAGAGCTTTCCATTGTGGAATACTCCACTTTGGTTTAGTTATCTCTTCTGAGCTATTGACTCCGGTGACCGATCATTTCCCGGATCTTTGGTTTAGACGATCTTAGGAGAGCTACAATGGCACACCCGAAAGGGCAAACCCATTGAGTATCTTTGCCCGATTGTCGAGACTATTATCCGCCTTAGGGTGACCTGATTAGAATTTACCTGTGAGGGGGGGTGGTTCTTTCAGATGCATGTTCTGTTGGTGACTCAGATGGTGACTGTTGGTTCCGTTGATCAGAGTCCTATTTATAAGTCGGATTTATGGCCATTTCTTTCTGAGACGCCGGAGTGTTGTCCGAGTTATTTATCAGTGGGGATCCGTTTATTTCAGGATTCCCCGGGCTGATTCAAAGATTATTGGGTATCTGCTCAGAGATTGTTTGGTGATGATGATGGTGTATCTTTCAGTTCCGTTTATTTCGGAACCCTTGAGTCGGATTTGTGGTTACATATTTCCTCAGATGGTTGTGATCGGTTCAGAAATCAGGGTTGTGATTCAGAGCAACAGATGATCAGATGACTTGGAGGATGGCACTATGCATTGCATTCATTCATCAGCATCATTACATTTTGCATTTACTTGCATCTAACACATGTTTACCCATATGCAGGGACACTTTTGATCGAGATCCTGGTTGAGAGACTTTCTGCTCAGATATGAGGACCGGTTTGAAGCATGACGTTGCCTACAGTTTCTTCAACCCAAAGATTGACGAGTTGAGAGATATGATAGCATTGATTACGCCCGACCATGTGGGGATGTTCAGAGAGTCATACGGTAGTATCCTGAAGATGGTTTTCAGACTCACTGACAGCGACAGGAGCGCCATTCATACTCTTCTCCAGTTCTATGACCCGGGGCTGAGATGTTTTGTTTTTCCGGACTATTTGTTGGGACCTCTGATGGAGGACTATGCTAGCATTCTGGGTATGCAGATCCGCGATCAGATTCCTTTCTGTGCTATTAAGAGAGAGCCTGACGTCCTTGGGATTTCCCGTGCTCTTTATTTGAGTCCGGAAGTGACCAAGGAGGGTTTGAAGGAGAAAGGAAAATTACCCGGTTTTCATTTGAGTTTCTTGGAGGCTAAAGCCAAGGAACATGCTGCAGTGGGTAACTGGAAGACGGTTTGTGCCTTGATTGCTGTGAGCATTTATGGTGTCATCATGTTTCCTAATCAGAAGAGCTTTGTGGACCATAATGCCATCAGATTGTTTATACAGGGGAACCCTATTCCTACTCTGATCGGAGATGTTTATTACTCGGTTCATAACAGGAACGAGAAGCGGCGTGGGGGTTTGATCCGGTGCTGTGCTCAGTTGCTATTCCGGTGGTTTATGGGATATTTGCCTTCCCGAGGTGCTTTTGCTCATATTGATTCTACGGTCAAGTGGTCTGTCAGATTGATGGGTTTGCGGGCTGATGACATTGCTTGGACTCATAATGGTATGGCTGGACGGGATTTCATATATAGCTGTGGGAGATTTCCCAATGTGCCTCTCATAGGGGTTCAGGGTTGCATTAATTACAACCCGACGCTTCTTAGGAGACAGATGGGGTTTGCCATGGAGGTTCCTCCTCTCGAGCGAGAGATTCAGGAGTCCTTTTACTTCTCAGCTGAGGGCGATCAGGCCAAGTTGATGCAAGTGTCTGGGTCATGGCGTAACATTCAGAGAAAGGGCAAGGTCCCGTTTGGCAAGGTCAACAGCCGGTCTTTTCCTCTATTTGATGATTGGTTGCGGAAGAGGATAGAGCTCACACTTCTACCATTTCCGGGAGGTGATCCTTGGTGTCCTATGATTGAGGGTCCGCGTTCTTCAGTCAGTATGGAAGAATTCCTCGAGATGAAGAGGGCCAGAGATCAGTTGCTTACAGAGAAAGCTGAATTGGAAATGAGTGTTGCTCGAATTCAGACGGCCAACCAGGAGATCAGAGTAAAGATGGAGGATCAGGACAAGCGACATGCCCTAGAAGCGAAGCGCTTTGCGATGGATACTGCCTATTATGGGAAGATCAGCCAAGCCTTGGCATCTTCAGCAAAGGAGCATGACATCACCAAAGAGAGATTGGCTAGAGCTTCAAAGGTCATTGAAGATCAGAAGAGGAGGCAAATCCTCGTGAGGGATCAGAGGGACGACAGAGTCCGAGTTCTCATCGCTGAGTGGGAGTCAAAATTGGAGACCAAGGAAGCAGAGAATGTGAAGATCGTCGCAGAGAGAGATCATTATATGGCTGAGAGAGATCATTACTTCAGGCAGATGAAGATTCACCAGAAAGAGGTGGGGAGATTACAGCAGGAGAACACCGAGCTCAGGTTCGCCGCAGAGTTCGCGAAGATGGTTGATGATGTAGGGCCGTCTGTGGGACCTTCATCGGGATAGCCTTTCTTATTTGTGTGGATTACCGTCAGGCTTGTTGACGGAATTTACTTGCTTGTATTTCTTTCCTGATTCTGGAGATTTGTATCTGATTTGATGTATGACTATGGCACTTATTGTGCACTTTGCTATGTGATGGTTATTTTCATTTAGTGATTGATCTTCAAGCTTTATTTGCTTTACCGTATGCACTCACACAAGCACACACATGGTTAGGGGTATTTTTCTAAATCATGTATCTCTGATCTGTATGAGGGAATCAAATGCTGAATGTCAGAATGTTGCCGCCGAATTATTATATGTCTCGATGAAGCCAGGATCAAGAGACAAAGTGTCCCTCATGTGGATGGACATTGCATTCATGCATGATCATAATAACTTGTCTTCTGTTTTGCAGGTATCAGTTTCTAACCTGTTTGATTGACACAGGAATGATGAATCCGCCTAACGCCGACATTCTCGAGCTGAAAGAGAAGATGGGAGAGCTGATCAATGTCATGCGAGAGTTCGCCTTAGGGCAGAAAGAAATTACCGAGAAGGTGGGGAAGATTGAAGACTGGCTGAAGATGGGGAACATGCAAGGAAACGCTTCGTCGTCTGGACCGAAGAAATCCTTTGGTGATGGTCAGCCTAAGAAGGAGGATGACGCGAGTGTTGTGTCTGTGCATGCCCAGAGAGGACGTGGTAGGGATCGTTACTACCAGCATACTGCTGCGGTAACCATCCCTGCTGGTAATCAGTCAGTCCGACAGCAACCTCAGCCAACTTCACAGAAAGCACAGGGAGCTGGGAGCCAAGTGAGAGGAAAGGGGGTCGATCGCCATTTTGACAAGCCACCCATGCCATATGATGTTCTGTTTAAAAGGTTGATGGATCTTGGGTTGGTTCGGCCAAGGATGTTAGCTCCATTGAGATCAAATCAGAGGCCACCTAACTATAATGGGAACGCCAGGTGTGAATTCCATTCTGGTGCGCCGGGACATAACATTGAGGGTTGTAGAGCCTTTAAGCATACTGTCCAAGACCTGGTGGATTCCAAGGCCCTCAGTTTTGCGCCATCATGGAATGTTAATGTCGATCCCATGCCAGTACAGGGTCAGGTGATGGGGGGTGTAATTGCTGGAAATTCAGATCACGTCTGTATGGTGGGGGAAGAGACTGACAGTGACTGTGAACTGAAGTCGTGGATAAAAGCGTGCGTACCAGGGAACTGGAAGGCTTAAAAAGATCAGCACTGTCACTCATCCTGAAGAGTAATAATTTCTTGTTTTCAGTTTTATCTGCATGAAAGCCATACGTGTTGCCCGACACGTAATGGTCCATTGTAAGGGCCACCTCATGTTTAATTTTGCAAATTTGCATCATAAATAAATGGATGTTTTTCAATTAAAAGCGGTGCTCCCTGTCTTTCATTTATTTTTGCAGTTTAAAAACAAATAAAAATGGCAATGTTGGTTTTCTTTCTTTTTCCTTTTTGATTTGTCTTGTCCCGACTTCGAAAAATAATTCGCCGGATCTCATTGACAACAATTTGGTTACACCTCATATGACTTCGATAATCCGGTCTATCATGCCAAAGAAGAAGGCGAAGAAGATTGTGATCTGCTGGAATTAGCCAGGTTGTTTAAACAAGAGGAGAAGGTGATTCAGCCGCATGAAGAGCGTTTGAGATCGTGAACCGGGGTATCGCCGAGGTTAGAAAGAAAATGAAAATCCGGGCTGCTTTAGAGGCGAGTCAAGAGCAGAATGGTAGCGCTGTGGAAAGAGCATGTCGATACCGTCGCCTGGTCGTGTCAGGATACGTCAGGGTCGGATACCGATGTCGTTGGGCACAAGCTACCATGGAGAGAAGATTGTCCTCTAGAGAAGCAGAATGTCGGTGTCACGTATCAGAGTGACTTTGTTTCATGATATGATTCATCGTGAGATGGAAGGATATGTTGATGACATGATAGCAAAGTCCCAAGCAGAAGAGGGGCATCTGGCAGACCGGGGCAAGTCGTTTGACCAGTTGAAATGATTCAAACTGAGGTTGAATTGAATAAGTGCACTATCAGAGTGCGGGGCGGTAAGCTGTTGGGGTTCATTGTAAGAGAGGAATCGAGGTTGATCCTGCTTAAAAAAAATTAAAACAAAATAAGAAATGCCTGAACCGAGAACAAAAAAAGAGAGGTTCGTGGTTTCTTAGATAGATTGAACTATATGTCATGGTTCACATCTCGTCTAACAGCCACGAGGGAACCCATTCAAGAAAAAAGATCAAACGGTCAGGTGAAATAATGATTGCCAAGGGGCATGGAAAGAATAAAAGAATAAGTCGTAGGAACCTCTGATTCTGATGCCTTATGTGGAGGGAGAAATTGTTAATCTGGTACTTGACGGCCTTCGAGGGGTCTACGAGGTGTATTGGGTCAGCATGACGAGTCTTGTCGAAAAGAGCATGCAATTTACCTAAGCAAAAAGTTTACCGACTGTGAAACAATACATTCACTGCTCGAGAAACTTGATGTACTTTGGCATAGGCTGCTCGCCGACCGAGACAGTATATGCTGGTTCATACCACTTTGTGGGTTTCCAAGATGGATCCGATCAAGTATGGGTTTGAGAATCCAGCATCGGCCGGACAGGTTGCGAGAGTGCAAAAGAATGTTGACTGATTTGTGATACTCTCAGAAAGCAATAAAGGGGTGTATTGTCTGATTACATCGCTCCGCAACCCATTGAGGATTATCAACCGATGAGGTTTGAGGTCCCTGATGAGGACATCTCGAGGTGCTCAAATCGAAAGATTGTGAGAGACCGATCCCGGAGGAGGGGCCTGACCCTGAATCCGAACGGATTCTGATGTCTGATGGGGTTAATGTGAAGGAGTTGGTGCTGCTTTGGTGATGCCGAAAGGATCCCATGTTCCTTTTGTTGCCCGGATAACATTTGAATACACCAACAATGGTGGCTGAGTATGAAGATCGTATCCTGGGTATTGATCGTCGGTGCGTACATCTACTAGGGCAACTCCTTTCTCATTGGTATATGGGATGGAAGCCGTGCTACCTGTTGAGGTTCAGATTCCCTCTTTGAGAGTCCTGATGGACGTGAAATTGCAAGAGGTTGAATGGGTAAGGACCCGGTACGAAGAATTGAGCCTGATTGAAGAGAAGAGGCTGGCAACCATCTGTCATGGGCAGTTATACCAGCAAAGGATGAAGCGTGCTTTTGACAGAAAGGTACGACCTCGGGTATATCACGTGGGTGATGTGGTGCTGAAAAGGATCCTTCCTCCTCAAAACGACCGAAGGGGCAAATGGACACCCAATTATGAAGGTCCATTCGTGGTCAAGAAGGTCTTCTCTGGCGGAGCCTTGTTGTTAACGACCATGGATGGCGAGGATTTTCCATCCCCTGTGAATGCGGACGCAGTTAAAAAATACTTCGTATAAGAGACCCGCTGGACGAAAAGAATAAAAGAGTCCAGGCAAAAATGGGCATCCCGGCGAACAAAAAAAAACAGAAAGAAAGGTTCGGGCAAAAATTAGGGATAAAAATGAAAAATTGTACACCCGGCAAGTCGAAAACCTGAAAAGGCGACTTGGGCAAAAAAGGGTATCCCGGTGGACTGAAAACCCGAAAGGGCGGTCCAGGCAAAAGAGGGATTAAAACGAACAACTGCGTCTGGCATGATCGTTTGCGCTTTGGTTAAAGCATCATGGATAATACCCGGTAGGGATCAGTCGGAAGCGTCTTGTTCAGAAGGCAGAAAGCACGGAGAGTCTGAGGACATATGGGGTGTAATCGAGTTGGAACTTGATGAGATCACGGGTTTCACATTGCCATTAGGATAGATTTTTCCTTTTGTGCGCAATTACCTCTTTTCAGGAATTGCTTCCTTTGTATTGCTCAATTTGAGCCACACACTTTTCCAATCAATAAAGTGCATATTCAGTCAAATAATTTTGTTTTTGTTTTTCATTACCGTTTTGATTGCAAAAACATCCGATTATTTTGATAACGAATCTTTGCATTTTAAGACATACAGGTCCCTTCCAATGCATGTTTATAAGATTGAAAGCTTGAAATCTTATTCGGAAGGTTGAGTGACCCAAGTGTTGAAATCTTGACACGCCTGGGGCACGGTTTTATCTAACGATCTGTTTTGCAGGTGATGTTAGATATTTGCGCTCACTTGCAGGTGGTGATGTGGAAGTTGTTGACAAAACAAATCCCCGTGGAGTCCGATCAGGGACGAATGAATAGAGGAATGACGAGGAGACGACGGGACGTACGACGATCCTTGGAATTAATCAAGAAGACTCTTCAAAGTCGGAAGATTGAAAAATCTGTATAGTCCCCAGGAGTTCGCTCTCCGTCGAGTACGGAGCGATTGGGAATACAAGATGATGGAGCAGAAAAGGTCCAGACGAGTCGGGATGTATATCCCCAAGCAGAGTCAGAAGGACCAACCCCCCAGCAGATTCGAGGTCTCCCTAGCAGGGTCAGGATGGTTATCCCCAGCAGGTGTCAGAATGCTTCCCTAGTCGCTCGGCCGGAAGGTGGCAATTTCCCCAGCGGAAGTATCTGTGTGCGGTGGTTTCCCAAGCAGAGTAGCATTCGTTTCCCTAGCAGGGTTAGGATGGTTATTTCCAGCAGGTGTCAGATCGATGCTTCTCCAGTCGCCAGGTCTGGAGGTTGCTGTTTCCCAGTGGAGCTATCTGTGAGCAGTTCCCCAGTGAAGTCGCTAGGTATCTGTGAGGGTTTCTCAAGCAGAGTTGGGATGTATATCCTCGGCAAGTCAAGGATCGAGGTATCCCCACAGGGTGTTGGTGGTTCTTATCCCCCAGCAATTCCCAGGTGGATCGGGTGCAAAGGAGGCTTTCCCTAGCAAGGGTTACCTTTTCCCAGCAGCAGTGCTATTCCCCAGCAGGGTGGTGATCGGAGTATTGTCGAGTTCCTTTCGGCAGAGTGCCTTGAGCTCCCCAGAAGAGTCCCTTGAGGGGGATACTTTTTATGCATTCATCACGTAGAGTAAGCATAGCATATTGCATAATAAATCGCGTAGCATTTCCATAATTATGGAGCATTACGCAGAAAAAGTCATGCATCATTGCAAGCATAGGCTAGTCTCAAGCTGTGGTTATTGTTTGAGAGGTGGTTTCGACAGAAGTTGGAAGATGTTACTCTGATGGGTTTAGCATCATGACGTCAGATCAGCAATATTCCCCAGTAGTGTGATGCTGGAGGAAACTTTTCCGTCGGACAGAGATAGAAATGTTACGCGATCAGCACGACTCGAGCCGTGGTTACCGCTTGAGATTTGGTTTTGCCGAACAGTGAAGACGATACTCCGAGGAGTTCAGCATTGTGAGTTTGGAGCAACAGTATTTCCCAGTCATCAGTAAGTGTCTGGTCGAGCTTTCTTTGGTGTCAGTAAACATCATCATTCGATGTCCAGTAAACGTCGAGTTATTTCCCAGTCATTGTTTAATGTCTGGTCGATCATTGTTTGATGTCCTGTCAACATCCTTGTTTGATGCCTGTCAACATCATTGTTTGATGTCCTGTCAACATCCTTGTTTGATGTCCTGTCAACATCATTGTTCGATGTCCTGTCAACATCATTGTTTGATGCCTGTCAACATCATTGTTTGATGCCTGTCAACATCATTGTTCGATGTCCTATCAACATCATTGTTTGATGCCTGTAAACATCATTGTTTGATGCCTGTAAACATCATCATTCGATGTCCAGTAAACGTCGAGTTATTTCCCAGTCATCAGTAAGTGTCTGGTCGAGCTTTCTTTGGTGCCTGTAAACATCATTGTTCGATGTCCAGTAAACGTCGCGTTTTCTCCCAGTCATCAGTTAGTGTCTGGTCGAGTTTTCTTTGGTGCCTGTAAACATCATCATTCGATGTCCAGTAAACGTCGAGTTATTTCCCAGTCATCAGTAAGTGTCTGGTCGAGCTTTCTTTGGTGTCAGTAAACATCATCATTCGATGTCCAGTAAACGTCGAGTTATTTCCCAGTCATTGTTTAATGTCTGGTCGATCATTGTTTGATGTCCTGTCAACATCCTTGTTTGATGCCTGTCAACATCATTGTTTGATGTCCTGTCAACATCCTTGTTTGATGTCCTGTCAACATCATTGTTCGATGTCCTGTCAACATCATTGTTTGATGCCTGTCAACATCATTGTTTGATGCCTGTCAACATCATTGTTCGATGTCCTGTCAACATCATTGTTTGATGCCTGTAAACATCATTGTTTGATGCCTGTAAACATCATCATTCGATGTCCAGTAAACGTCGAGTTATTTCCCAGTCATCAGTAAGTGTCTGGTCGAGCTTTCTTTGGTGCCTGTAAACATCATTGTTCGATGTCCAGTAAACGTCGCGTTTTCTCCCAGTCATCAGTTAGTGTCTGGTCGAGTTTTCTTTGGTGCCTGTAAACATCATCATTCGATGTCCAGTAAACGTCGAGTTATTTCCCAGTCATCAGTAAGTGTCTGGTCGAGCTTTCTTTGGTGCCTGTAAACATCATCGTTCGATGTCCAGTAAACGTCGCGTTTTCTCCCAGTCATCAGTTAGTGTCTGGTCGAGTTTTCTTTGGTGCCTGTAAACATCATCGTTCGATGTCCAGTAAACGTCGCGTTTTCTCCCAGTCATCAGTTAGTGTCTGGTCGAGTTTTCTTTGGTGCCTGTAAACATCATCGTTCGATGTCCAGTAAACGTCGAGTTTTCTCCCAGTCATCAGTAAGTGTCTGGTCGAGTTTTCTTTGGTGTCAGTAAACATCATCGTTCGATGTCACGTAAACGTCGAGTTTCTTCCCAGTCATCAGTCAGGGTCTGGTGGAAGGTGTACCCTCTGATATGTCGCCCTCAGAGTGGTGATTGGTGTTATTTCCGACGTTGTCAGCGGAATTATCACAAGGAAACGAGATGTCGGGGTTCAAATGCGGTGATCTGGGATCACTGGCGCGGAGGAAAATTTCGGGGTTCAAGAAAATAAAAAGAATAAAAGATAATAATCCCCAGCGGATGTGGTGTTCAGGCCATGGTTACCCCTGCGTTACCATTTATTTTGGTATCCAGGTCGACGTTGCTGTATCGGTGATCAGGCCGACTTTCTCCGTACCAGACGGATCTTGCTTCAAGATTGTGTTTCTTTGCCGATTCTGACAGGCATTGTTAATTATTTTCCCATCAGAGTGCAAATTGTTCGTCTGTTCTTGGTATTCAATCACTCTTCACCCTGATCATCTGAAAGCCGAGGCCATTCATATCGACAGGTTCACAGTGGATTGAATAGGGGCAGCTGTAACACCTCAAAATTTTCCCCTCCTCTCTTGGGACTAGCTTAACATATTGCATATCATTTTTAGGTCATTAGGCATTGCATCTTGCATATCATGTGGTTACATTGTGCAAGTCATCCTCCTAAGTCTTGATCAGAAGATGAAGAGGTTGATGATGCAAGCTAGGGTTTCATTGAAGGGACTAATTACTAGCCATCTGAGGGTGTGGTGGTTCAAATTAGGGTTTCATGGTTCTCAAGGAGATTGATCTTCATCTTGGTGGAAATGATACATCATCATCATCATGGTCTTTATATCATCCAGGACATTCAAGAGATTGATCAGATACTTTGGAATTAGGGTTTTGACCATTGGTCAATCCTAATCATCTGCATTGGGCCAATCAGGGCATGGCAAGGAGATGGGGTCTACAATGGATATGGGGATCATCATGTGATTATATTGAGCTTATGGAAGCTAGGGGCTCATCCTTGAGCCATTTCATCAGGAGGTTGAGGCTCAACTTGATCAGTACATTGCCAAATTCATCTATCAGTTGAAAAAGTCAAATGTGGTCAACTGTGCTTGATTTTATGGATTTGGAGGTGGGAGAGAGTTGGATAAACTTTATTCATGTTGGAACAAGTTTCATTTGACATTTCAAACATCAAGAATGAAGAAAATAAAATCAGGAGAAAAGTTGCCAAAAATGGAAAGTGACTTGTAATGGAAGTTTCCAAAAATGGAAAGTTTTTCACCACAAAATTACATGTCCAAAAAAGCTTCAAATGAAATTTTGTCCAACATGAAAGTTGTAGATCTTGCTCTCACCTTTCCAAAAAGTCCAAGAACTTGAAATTCCCATGTATGGTTGACAAGTTATGGTCCATTCATTTTCCAAAAATGCCTAAAATCAAAGTGGCCTAACTTTCACATGGAATGTCCAATTTGGTTGATTTTTCTTGGAGCAAACCACATTTCATATGTACTTTCATGTTGCATAATCAAAATTCATCAAAAATGGTCAAGGCAAAAAGTCATTTTTCAAGTGACTTCCTTTGTATTTTTGGTGTGAGATAGTGAATTTGAGATTTACAAGGCCAATGCACATGAGACCAATTCCAACACACTCCAAATGCCAAATAGAACATGTTTGAGTTGTCATTTGCTGTCATAGTGCATAATTTGGCAAGGTCATTTTTGGACTTTCACTCAAAAGCTCATTAGTGCTAATCACTTCCAATTTTGATAATTGAGATTAAAAAATGGATTAAGGAGTGAGTATAAGTTGTTAATCATAACAGAATCATAATCACAATCACATTTCTCAAGAATCATAACTGAATTTCCCTCCAATTCTCACAATTCTCCAAAACTTCAACAAACTTTTTTCAACATTTCTTCAAGAAATCTTCATCAATTTGGTTCGTTCTTCTTGGATCTATCTTCTATCATCATCATAGTGGAACTGTTTCATTGAATCCATGCCAAAATCCTCAAGAATAGGGACTGTCACAAGCAAACACAACAATGGCAAATTGATGATTCTTGCACTTAGAGCTGTTTCGAGCTAAGCTGATCATTCCAATCAACTTCCTTATCCATAATCATCATCTGTTTTTGGCTTTGGCACGTGGAAACTCAAAGATTCGTCACTGCTTCATCATAAGGTGATTTTTTCGAATTCCTCTATTGTGTGAATCATGATATGCGTTTTGTAGAGCTTTCAACATAGATCATCATGCAACTCGTAGTTTTTGATTTGGTTAATTATTGAGAGAGATATATCGAATTGAAGTTTGATGTGCACATCTTAAATCGCTCGATCCCGTTGCCATGCTTAGAATTAGGAAAAACTAATGACATATCCATGATCCTGAGTGAAAGATGAACACGTTGATGTGCGGTTTGTTCAGTTTCGTTGAAAAATGTTCTTGACCAAATCTGGAAATTTCTGGACTGTTCTTGATGAAGAACAAGTGAATAGTGCGCGTAGATCTTTGTAATCCCTTGCCTGAGTTCAAATTCTGTTTGCCGCGCCTTCTGGCCAATGAGCGAGCGCCATGGCGTGTAATTGATACTACGTCGTTTTGGCCTGGCAGTTTAATATTACAGGAATGCCATTGTCATATTTAATTATATATTATTTCATTTTCTTTTTCTTATTTTATTTCATTTTGATGCTTGATCTTTAGAAAATCATAATTGATTCATTTTTTATCCAAATTGAGTGAGGTTTTTTTCACCATGCTCCTTGTAATGTGTAGAATTTAATCATGATTTTTGTGATTTTTGTGCACGTGTGGAAAATTAAAATGCTTAGGGATTGATTCAATGTGTCACATTTGAACATGTCTTACCATATCATTCATAAAATGATGATGCTTCCATAGAAATTCATGAAATTTTTGGTGCTTATTCTGGACTCTTTTATGGTGATTTCTATGTAGAGTTTGTAATTTTTGGATACTTGGTTGAGGAGATATGAATTTTTGAATAGAGGTGTGACAATTTGTGTCACACCAAGCTTGATGAACTTCATGATTTTATTTGATGTGCTTAGGGATGTTGAATTGAGCCAATTTTGTGCATGATTGAACATACGTATGTTGAGATCACATGTGATTTTTTCTGGATTTATTGATGGCATTTCCTATTTGATTGGAATTTTTCCCTCTGTTTGGTCATGTTGTTGACATTGTGTGACACATGTTACCATTTGATTTGTGAAATTCTGATCATTGATTGTATGAGTGTGAAATTTGGTATGAGTATGGTAGACACATTATAAGTCATTGTGGTTTTGATCCCATTCATTTATCATGTATTGTCACTGATTTATGATTTTTGGAAGTTGATGTTTGTTTGGATACCATGTGTTGGCTTGCTTGAACTTGTCTGAACTTTATGAATTTAATTTCCATACTTCCATTGATCCAAATGAGCTGAAAATTGATATGCTATTCATTGAATGTGTTCTGTTTAGGTTGGAATTTTTGTGGAATTTATTGAGCTGTTTTGATATTGATTTGATTGAGATCTTTCTGTTTGGTCATTTGGAGTTGCAAATTGCATGTTGGATGCTATTTTGTGCATAAAATGATAACGGTGATTGATATGAGCATGGGACCAATTGCATTTGTTTCTAAATTCTTTGATTGTGATTTTGGATAATTTTCATTTGCTGTTTTGATTTTTTTCATCTCCTTTGGACCCTAGGCTTGGCCTAGTGGTCTTGTTTCTCACTTTTGAATTGTGTTTCAGGTTGAAATGCAAAAGGCTTAAGGAGAAAATTGCAAGCTGATTAAATTGAGTTTTGTTTGATGTTGTAAACTAACATTGGTTTTGTGTTGTAGGGTTTGATGCTTGAGCTTGAGCTCATGGCTTGCACTTGTGTGCATTAACTTGTGTTTGACTGTACAGATTAACATTTGTTGTTTACTGTTGGTTTATCTGAGTACTGATGATACTTGATTGATTTCAGGTACATTAAGTCGCTTTAGTTCTTTAAGAACTTGTTTGCTGCTGCTTGGTTGTATAAACCAGTTGAGGTAGACTCTCTTGTCTCCATGTAGTCTGGAAGACCTGGCTTGTTATTTAGCCAGGCAATTGTCTGAAGTCCTCCTTAAGAGGCGATGTTTGTGATTGTTTACTTTTGTGCCAAGCAGGTAAAGACCTCTATGAGGCAATTTGCGGAACCCAAGGGATATGCAATCTATCCCCCGTTATTCTGTTGAGTCGTCCCTCTGCTCACACCACTGTGTTGACGCATTGGGACACAAACCCAAGATCTTGTACTTTGTACAGTCGAGTCAGAGTCTTGAGCGTAGAAGGGTCCCTCCATTCTGGACCCACGCTCCTTTGTTTGAAGCTCTCCCTGGCCAGGGATAAGAGCTGTGAAGTCTAATCTTCACTCACCTTTCATCTGCTTCACCCTGACTCTCAATGTCAGGGTTAAGAGCGAACACTACCTTGTACAGATGACTTGCCTCGGCAGTCCACCCTTGTTTGAGCCTCACTTGACTGGATATAGTGTGTGCTATATGAATGTTTGCTTTATTTTGATTGATGCTTGCATGCTTGTTTTCCTGGTTAGGATTAGCTTGCTGTTGTGCAAGTAGGATAGAAACCATAACATAGGGCAGTGATGCATGATAACACTAGGCTCGAGTACAACTCCCTGGTAGTGTGTCTTCCCTTTGTCTCTGGCTAGAATTTCTTTCCCGTTCAGGGGAACTACGTCGCCCTGATCCTCATACCAGATGAGGTACGTAGGCAGGAGACCGTGCGAGGTCTCTCCGGGCACTTTTTTTTCCCTTTTTGTGTGTGTGCTTGATAGTTATAGGCTCGAGTTCCCGACTCCCTATTAACTTGTTGGTTGTTGTGTGTCAGGATATGGATGTAAGCCCAGCGATTGGCTGTCCGTATCCTGATGGTGTTTGTTTGGTTCGGAAGCCAATGTAAGCCCAGCGATTGGCATTCGGGTTCCAGGTTTTCCTGTGTTTGTGTGTGTCTTGTTTGGCGTGCGTGAGCCGAACTACGGCAGCTCTGATTCTCGTTCCAGACGAGATACGTAGGCATAGGATGCGACGTCCTATCGAGCTCTCTTCCTCTTAACCCCACCTGTGTTGTCTTCGATGTGTGTGTATGGTGTTTTTAGCAACCTTTTCTTTCTTGTAGAACGTGGATCCCGTCGAGTACGACGGACGTGAGGGGTGCTAATACCTTCCCCTTGCGTAACCGACTCCCGTACCCTTTCTCTTTGGTCGCGAGACCTTGCTTTTCTCAGGTTTACTCTGAGCGTTTCCTTTCCCTCTGTTGGGATAAATAACGCACGGTGGCGGCTCTGTGTTGTTTTTTGTTTCAGCCCGCCGGTTGTTTTTTCGCGGATGCGACATTCATCACAGGACGTAGGCTCGATCAGAGACACTAGTCCCAGAGGAGTATCTTCAGAGGTCCTGAAGGTAGATCTGGTTCTGACAGGTTTGTCCTTGTTGCCCAGAATCAAATCTTCAGATACGTTGGTATGACTTTTAACTTTCTTTGGAATTTCTGGAGATTTAATTTCCTCAGTGTTCTGAGTGACAGTTGCTTCTGGAGCTTTATCAGATCCTGCGAGAGTGATGTCTAAATCTGCAAAATTTTCAACTAGCTTTGACTTTTCAGGGTCAAGCTTATCGTCAAATCTGACATGAATTGATTCTTCCACAATTTTGGTTTCTGTGTTGTATACTCTGTAGCCTTTAGAGCGTTCTGAGTATCCTAACATAATACCTTTATGTGCTTTGGAATCAAACTTGTTCAGATGTTCTTTAGTGTTTAAAATAAATCAAGAGCATCCAAAAGGATGAAAATATGAAATGTTTGGTTTTCTTCCTTTACACAGTTCATAGGGAGTCTTTTCCAGAATAGGTCTTATAGAGATTCTGTTCTGAATGTAACATGCTGTATTTACAGCTTCTGCCCAAAAGTGCTTTGCCACATTTGTTTCATTGATCATAGTTCTGGCCATCTCTTGGAGTGTCCTATTCTTCCTTTCTACAACTCCATTTTGTTGTGGAGTTCTAGGGCAGGAGAAATCATGGGATATTCCATTAGAGTCAAATAATTCCTCAAAGGATTTATTTTCAAATTCCCCACCATGATCACTTCTGACTCTGATAATCTTAGAGTCAAATTCTTTTTGCACTTTGGAGCAGAAACTAGTGAATACAGAGTGAGACTCACTCTTGTGCTTTAGGAATTTTACCCATGTCCAGCGACTGTAATCATCAACAATGACTAGTCCATACTTCTTTCCATTGACTGATGCTGTCTTCACAGGACCAAATAAGTCAATGTGGAGAAGTTCCAGAGGCTTAGAGGTAGAAACAACGTTTTTCTTTTTAAAAGATGTTTTTGAAAATTTTCCTTTCTGACATGCTTCACACAGAGCATCTGAAGAAAACTTCAGTTTAGGTAGGCCTCTGACTAACTCAAGTTTATTTAGCTGAGAAAGTTTCCTCATGCTAATG
Source organism: Lathyrus oleraceus (assembly GCF_024323335.1). NCBI lineage: Eukaryota > Viridiplantae > Streptophyta > Magnoliopsida > Fabales > Fabaceae > Lathyrus > Lathyrus oleraceus. The sequence continues at coordinate 429,172,453 of NC_066583.1, read as the reverse complement.
TGGCCCAAGCGTCTATGCCATACCCATTGCTCTTCGTGAACCGACATCAGACATTTAACATTTTGTTCTTTTAAATCAGAAAGATTAATTTTATAAATGTTGTTTTTCCTCTTGCCTGTGAATAGGACTGAACCATTGTTTTGATTTATGGCTTTACATGTTTTTTGATTAAAGATCACGTCATAACCGTTATCACTTAATTGACTTATGGATAACAAGTTATGCATTAATCCTTCTACGTAAAGAACATCAGATATAGAGGGAAGGTTACCGTTACCAATAGTTCCAGAGCCTCTGATCCTTCCTTTCTGATCTCCTCTGAAGCCTACAAATCCAGCGTCTTTAAGTTCCAGGCTTTGGAACATAGACTTTCTTCCCGTCATGTGTCGCGAGCATCCAGAATCCAAGTACCATGACTGGTGTTTGAACTTTGCTCTTCAGATTCTTCATTTGAGCTGCTTCTGGATGTGGTAGCCATAAATGCCACATTGGCTTGTTCATCAGAGTCAGATTCTGATGAACCAGATTCACTATCATCCCAGGTAGCCATTAGTCCTTTCTTTGTTCTGAAGGTATTTTTCTTGAAGCTTTCTTTTCTGGGATTGTCTTTCTTTAGCTTGGGGTATTCATTCCTGTAGTGACCTGTTTCTTTACATTCATAACAAGTAATATCTTTGTTAGTTTTACCTTTTGAGGTTGATTCTGATCGATCCCCTCTGGGTCTTGGTCTTCTGAAGTTGTTGTTCCTCTTTTTCCAGAGTTGTTTAACTCTTCTGGTCAGGAGGGACAATTCTTCTTCATCATCAGAATCTTCTGATTCAGAGTCATCAGCATCTTCAGTTTCTGCCTGGAAAGCTTTGGTTCTGTCAGATTTGCGTCTTTCAGATCTGGACTTTAATGCTACAGACTTGTTCCTTTTCTGAGGCTCATCTTCCTCTAGTTCTATCTCATGGCTTCTGAGAGAACTGACAAGCTCTTCAAGACTGATATTGTTCAGATCCTTAGACAGCTTCAGAGCAGTGACCATGGGTCTCCACTTCTTTGGCAAGCTTCTGACTATCTTTTTGACGTGGTCTGCAGTTGTGTACCCTTTGTCTAGAACTTTGAGACCTGCAACAAGAGTTTGGAATCTAGAGAACATTACTTCTATGGCTTCGTCGTCTTCCATTTTGAAGGCTTCATATTTCTGGATAAGCGCTAGAGCCTTTGTCTCTTTGACTTGGGAGTTTCCTTCATGAGTCATCTTCAGAGAGTCAAGTATATCTTTGGTTGTTTCTCTGTTGGTGATCTTTTCATACTCGTTGTAAGATATAGCATTGAGAAGTATGGTTCTGGCCTTGTGGTGATTTTTGAAGACACGCTTCTGATCTTCTGACATCTTACTTCTGGGAACTTCAACTCCATTTTCTGAGACTGGAGGTGTGTATCCATCTGTGACTATGTCCCAGAGGTCAGCATCATAACCCAGAAAGAAACTTTCAATTCTATCTTTCCAGTAGTCGAATTTCTCTCCATCAAAAACAGGAGGCTTTGCATTGTAACTATCTCTTTCATTTGTGTGGGCCATAGTTTTTCTCGTTCTGGATCTCTCTACACTGTTAAGTGTTTGATTAGAAAATCAATAACAGAACCAGGCTCTGATACCAATTGAAGGTGAGAAAAACAAGAAAGGGGGGTTTGAATTGTTTGGGAAAATAAGCGTTTTTTCGAAATAAAGACCACACAAGGAATTTATACTGGTTCGCTTATAACACAAAGCTACTCTAGTCCACCCGGCCAAGGTGATTTCTCCTTCAACAAGGACTTAATCCACTAATCTTGAAAGATTGTTTACAACCAACGTCTAAGAGAAGGATCTCTTAGTCCTCTCAAGTATACAGACTACACAGAGTCACTTGAGGAAATAAAACAATAGATAAAGAACTATGTAATCTAGAGTGCTTCTAGGATAAGCAAAAATTACAACAGTAAGAATAAAAGTGTTTCACGTTCTAAGCAAAAGCTTTGTGAAAAAAAATTGAGAGAGCGAATTTTTTAGTGTATACTTGTTCTTATTCGTCATCTTTTTAATGTTGATTGCTGTCCTTTATATAGGAGTGAAAGGACCGTTGAAATTGATGGATTTGTGTTGAAAAGAATTAATGCCATAACATTTGTTGTTTCTTGCCAAAACAACTTTTTCTCCTCGAAAAACTTCTTTCTAAATATAGTTTCTTTCCATTTGAATTTGAAGTTAACGTTACTCTTTCTGTATTAGGAAATCCATTTCCACATTGAATTTGAAGTTAACGTTACTCTTTCTGTATTAAGAAATCCATTACCAAAGTCTGCGTGACTCTGGGAATCTGGAATCTTGCTGTGATGATTCGGAGCTTATGATGATGTCTTCATCCTTTGTTATCATCAAAATCATGGAATCTGTTGTAGAACAATTTTTGTTCTTACAAAACCTGTAATGGATGCTACATCGAACAAAGTCGTTGTTAACATGCCATAGGGAAGCTGGAAAGTATTGGTCGATCCTTCCTAGAAGAAGATCGAAGCCAATAACATAACTGGATTATATTTGGGACCTGTCCTGGAAATGGTAACCATATCGTAGATGCCCAGTTTCTCCCACGGTGCCTTCCTTTGAGACCGAACCTTATTGAGCCAGGCGATATACTCTTTGCATAGAGTAGGTGGTGTTGATCAAAACACACAGGTGGGTTTGACCATGAAAGATAGGTCGAGAGCGCGTTCTTCAAACACAGAGGGAAAAGTGGTTGAATAGCCTGGAAAGAAGCGCGAGACTTTCCCAATGTGTGACCTCTTTGTGGAATAAGGTTCCAAAAAGGTGTACAATTTATTGTGTAGAGAATAAGGAATAAGAACATGTTATTCCTAAATGGCAGTTTTCTCATCTGACGGAGGAGGTTCAGAAATGTAGTCTCTCACTTCCTCATCCTCGTATATTTAGAGGGTATTGTTTTAGTGGAAGCCTTGGTTGGAAATGGAGTTTTGTTAAAAAGAAAAGGAGTGAAAGGGTTTTGTTGTTATGCGCGAGAAAAAATATAAGAGGAGTCGAAAGGAGGAAGAAGAAGAGAGGATTTGAAAAATGTTATTTATAAGTTTCTCAATGCATGTACTGAATCAGGCACATGTCCTCCGCGTGGGAGAGATTAAAGCATTTTTGGGGGTTACGAAGCATAACATTGATGTGACTGAGAGCAGATATGGACGACGTGCAAACCCACGACCTCCTGGGAAGTAGGAGCAATGATGAGATTTTGAGCGGATCTCACGGAAAATGACAACGTGTCGTAAAAAGGGTAATGATGATGATGATGACATTAGCAGAAGCGAAAACGGTGTCGAAAAATGTGATCAAAATGGTCACGTCTCTCTTGTTTGATTCATATCGAAGCATAGCCTTTTGGGGGGCAATTTTTCACCTTGGATTTTTTGACTTGACTATAAGTAGCAAGTATTAATGAGACAACAATGAATATGCTAGGTTGAAGGACAAGGTAAAATGAAGACGAAGGGGAACCAAGTTGATGCCAGGTCGGAAGTCACATATAGTGATGTTGGTCGAAGTAACTCCATGTCGAAGGGTATTCTAAGAATTTGGAGACTTAGTGAAATTGAATACTATGTTATGTTGGCTAAGGTTGGAGTTCATCGTTACAATGGAAACAATGTCGACTTGGGCATTGCATGTGGGAAATGCTAGAGTGGGTTGTCGTAGCATGATTGACATTAAAGATTTCGACGTGGGAAATCAGTTCTTGATGACCGGTACAAATAGTTAAAGATATTTGAATGGTGTTAAAAGAGCGGGAGCTGGTTTAACATAGACTGTACTCGAAGACACGTGGAGGCTCGTCGGAGAAAACCACTGCATGGGGAGGAAACGTGTCGTGATAGGGTTAGTCGACCATTCTTGGGTAGTTATTTTAGGGTAGTATATAAAGGGACTTATGTTCATTTGGGAAGGGGTCCGCAATTATACACATATTCTGTAAACTCAAAGTATTTGCGCATTTGAGGAACAAGTTAGAAAAATGTACATATATGTTCCAAAATTTATAAATTTCAAGTCTTTTCACATTTAAGTATCTTTTATGCATTGAGTTACCTTTCGATTTCACTTTACAGTTCATGTTTCTACTTCACCTTGCATTTTGTTTTCAATCTTTATTTTGAAAATCTTTTATTCCAAGTCTTGCTTCAAAGTAACATTGAAATAAATCGAAGAAGTTACCCTTCGATTTCGACACAGAATATAGTTCAAAACCATAAACGCACATAAATATGTTCCGAGAGATTTTTGAGTTTGATCCCTTAAGTATTAATAAAAACTTGTAGTTGTTTATCAAATTTCACAGTAAACAGTGCCTCACTCGCTCAGGGTTAGAAAACGTGGGAAGTGAGGTGTCTTTGTCATAGATACTATAGAGAGGGAGTCTAAGGAACCACTCACGTCCTCCTAGAAAATAAGGATTTAGCGGTCCACTACCATCACTAGGATGGACAATTGCTATTTTCGAAAAACCTAAGTCCAGGTCTATATAAATATCCTAACCTTAGGGTTGAAGAAATATTATGAATTCACCACGAATTACTCTAAAAATACAATGTTTCTCATCCTCGTGAGCTTGCTCTAACTTCATATAAAACACCATCAAAACATGGCTTCTCATAACCGTGAGCTTGCCCTAATCACCACAAACCCTAAATCTCTGACCACCTTTTTCAACATAGGGGTGTCACCCATTTGTACTCTTCCCCATGATAGCCCCCATGGGTTGCGAGCGTTTGAGCGAATTATAAATTCCTATGGGTCGCGGTCATTGGCCCTTTTGACTGACCCTGAACAAATTCATTCAAAAACAATTATCTTCCTCGCAATTAAACATGAGTCTAATCTTGAGCAAGCTACGTGTATGTTTGATTTTGTGGCGACGAAAATTGATTCAGAATGGATTGATTTTATAAATTTGGTTTTGATTAAAAAGTGAGTTAGATATAAATAATTTATATTTGAATACATTTATGTAAAAATGAATTGATGAACATATTTAAACATAAAAATTACATTTATACTTAAAATATAAATAAATTGTAACTTCAAGCTATAGGCATCTACGGTAAAATAATCAATCATCTCGAAATCAATTCTCCAACTCCAAAATTACTTTCGACTCTTCAAGCTAAATAAAACATATACTTAAACAAAACAAAAAAAACTAACACAAACGGGATGAGCAAATTGCAACTTACCAATATATTTAGTTCTCTCATTCATTGTCAATCAAAATTATAATCTTATTTCTGCAATTACTTTACAAAAGCCTTCACTTCACCATTAAAAAAGCTAGATATAGAATTAATTGATAATAACTGGATCTGCACAACCCTCGTAAAGTGAAGGTCCAACGTTTTCTTATTTATCATCAACTAGCATAATGCTTGGCAAGTAGCACCAACAACATAACATAGCATCATTCTATTAAATTCCCTAACAACTCATAACTTCATAACATAAAAACTTACTAGGAGAGCATCATACTATATAAAATAAAAATAAAACTACAAATACATGATTTCTACACAAAACACTTCATATCTATATCTATATCTATATATATTCTCATAAGCATCATCAACTTCAAGTTGCATCAAAATCAGAACAAGTTCAAGAACTCATGAATCTTCTTTGAAAACCAACTCTTCTCATGATGGTGATGATGATGATGATCCTGGCTATGGATGTGAGAAGGATTAAAATGCACCACCTGCGGGTACATCACGTCACCACAGTGAATCCTCGACAATCGTTTCGGGATATGGCGATCTTTGGTGTTGACATCGTTCGCTAAGATCATGTCGTTGCCGTAAGGGATCTGGCGGTGTTTGGTGCTGGCGTCGTTCGCCAAGATCATGTCGTTGCCGTAAGGGATCTGGCGGCGGTGGCCATGGCGGCAACGGCGGTGAGATAAGGGCAACCCTAACGGCAAAGGACGAAGTATATGGACGTGACGGTTGATGGGACGGAGATCGGGAAGCGTTACCGGAAGGTGGTCGATGGGGATAAGATTGAACGAAACGGTGTCGTATTGTTGGGGTTTGGAGCGCGTGGTGGATTCGGAAAGTGAGTTATGGAGATCGCGAGCGCGTGAGAGGGTGATAAAGAGGAAGAGTAAAAGTGTGATGGAAATAGTGACTCTGGTTGCCATGGTGTAGCTTTTGGAAGTGATGGAAATTTGGGGTTGAAATAAGGGGAATGGAGAGAGTATAAAATGTTAGAGTGGGTGACTTTTTCAAAAGAGGGCAGAAGTTTCTTGCTTGTATTATACGACACCTTTATTTTGCTGAAAGATGTATTATACGACAGCCGTGTATGACTTTGCTAGCCTACTTTATTATGGTAGTGATTTTTCACTTTCTTTTTAGTATAAAAACAAATCAAGGACTCTATTATCTACGCAATTTAAATCAAATTATTTGATATTTTTCTGGATTTAAATCCTCTCCTTTTGTTTTTCTCCTGCCATTTATTCAGCTGCAATCAATTCATTCAATTCTCTTTAATACAGTTTTCTTATTTTTATTCATTTTCTTTAAAATTTGGGAATTTTTTAATGAATCATATATGTTTTAAATATCACATAAAAATGTCTTTCCGGACACACTCAATACAACTCAACGTAGTCCATTATGAATAACATCCTATAAATTGAGTTTTTTTAATATCGGAGATGCATATATGATATATTTTCATAAATACATTTTCGAAACGTTTATACACCAGTAGTAGAAGCAGACATCAAAAATGTGTAATTTGGCAAAATAAAATTAACATTCATAATATACAAATGGCATTACATAGATTAATTTAACATAAAATGTAACATTACACTTCAATATCTATGTGGACGCTTCAACATCTTTACAATATCTTCGACCGATCTTGAAATCGTCCCTTCCAACTCGAGCATAACTTTTGTTTCAAAACGGAAAAATGTATTTTACATAGCCCTTACATCTGCGTCTGCCTTGAGCTCAAAGTTAGTGAACTCAATCTTCCATCTGTTGTCAATCGACGGTGAACAGTACTCGAACTTCACAATTCTTAGATTGTCTTTATAAGGTAGGAGATGATGGATTTCATATTTAATATCTGTAAGAGATGTGTACTCGTTGAACTTAAACTTCCGCTTGGGAGTCGTGCTGAAGAAGGAGACATTTGCAACATACCAATTGATGTTTATTTGTGATATTTGTGAAAAACAATAGCACCTTAATTTATAGAAGTTGTAGACAAATGTGGACCATTTCAAACCTGACATGTTGATTTCGAAGATATATCTCCGATTTCGCACCCTATTTTCTTGTTTCGGAGATGCATCTCTGAAATCTCTAATGAACTGAACAAGTAGAAAACATAACCTTTGAAAACAGAAGTTTAGTGAAAATATTTTTTGACAAAGGATCAAGTGTTATGGAAAAGATAAAAAAGTATTAAAATATTAAGAAATTGAATATATACACTTCATTAATATTAAGACACAATTATATACACTTATTTGTCCAGCTAAATAGAAAATTAAAACAAATCGAAATATTTGTGACCGGCTAAATCTATAGGTGGTACCTCCTTTGACTTTTGTGCATTTGATTATCTTTCAATGTTGCTCAATTTCATGAACTCTTGCATCCTTTCCATAAAATGGTTCGGTCAAGTCTCGAATTTTGTTGTTGAAGGAGTTGTCCACTCCAGTGATGTAAGTGGTATAGAGCATCCCGGTTTCAAGTAAACTTGAACAAAATATCGTGATTTTGAAAGCCACCCAATACACATAATACGATCATTTGGATTTTGAGATGGGGCGGTACGCAATGGGAAAAAGGTTTCTGAAAAATCGTATCGTGTCAGATCAACACACACTCAATCATACGCACATGCTATGAGGTAACCCATTTCAGGGAAGCACATCCATTTTCCCTCCAGTGCCGGTCCACTTAAGGCAAGGAACAAGAGACTCATAAACTTCATAGAAGTTTTCTTTCTTTTTGTACAGTCGTATGTATGATTCTTTATGAGTCATCAATTCTTGAATAAGTTGATGATGGACAGGTGTATGATTATCTTCTCCTTTACCAAGATGATGCTCCGACCAAATGATGTATGTATCTTATTATGACGGTTCTGAATCATTTGGTTCACGGAGTCTCAATCTCTACACAAATCACCCTTACTATTTCTTGACCAATTCTTCAATGTAGCATGGGCAGACTCAACTTGATTAGTTGTTGTATTTCCAAGGTGTCTAACCTGATCGGTCCAAGCACAAACAATCTTCTCCTTCACCTGGTCAAGGATTCTGCTTTCAACATATTTCCACAAATCAGGATATTTTTCGCGCACTTTCATGAAATGCGTAACGAAATCGATATATAATTCTTTTATGGAAGAATTTACTAAACGATTTCATGCATCAATTATTCTTTCCACAAACACACTCACCTTCACCATATTTTCATCTTTGGGCTCTATCTGTTTTGTCCCAACCACAGGTTTAACCCGACTTTTCACATTCTTTGTTATGTGACATCTACAAAGTAGTGCATAAGAAATAGAAAATACATTTGCAACCGAATTCATCAAGACGATATCGCGGTTGGTAACAATCACTTTAGACATCTCATCTTGGTCCTTCAACATTTCCTGACACACCTCTAAGGCCCAAGTAACATTCTTCTCTTTCTCGCTCTCTAGAAATGCAAATCCGACATAATAGATCTTCTCAATTGAGGTAACACCAACCATCTCTAATAATGAAAGTCTATACTTGTTGGTCTTGTACGTTGAATCAAGTATGAGCACAGTAGGAAACGTGTTGAACAACTTTATGGAATGAATATGAGTCCAAAATATATCTCTAACGGTAACTTCATCCTCGCACGTTCGGTACCTAGACACATAATTGTTATCATCCAATAGTGTCAAGAGTTGTTGCATTTCAGTTCTATCTCCCCTAAGCGACTTGTTATTTTGGTACCTAATATTATACACTTGCTTGATATTTGAGATATTTTCAGGTCTTTTAAGTTTCAAAGTTGCAAATATATTTTTCGGTTGAACCAAATTCAAAGTCATGTCAACAACACATTCCTTCTCTTCCCGCCTGAGTCGATACACAATTGGATGACCGACTAACTTTTCACACAAATCATGGTTATGCAAACCACATATGACATTAAATATCAAGTTATTGTTTGTCAACATATAACCACACATCTTAAAGGGGCACTCACATTTTCTTGAACCTGTGTCGTCTCGTTTAAAGTTTCGGAGTTGAGTTCTATATTTCCTGCTTATTTCGCACGTCATTGTCACAAAAGCACATCTTCTATCAGAACCGTTATCGGACATTCCGATAACCACACTTAATCCTAGTTTGGAGGCCTCTATACGAATCCATTGAAGCATTTGATCACGATATTCAAACTCTTGCTCATTTTAAATTGGTTACCAACAATTGTCGTCTTCATAACAACACCCTAGACATTCGGAGACACAACTTTGTTGGGGGAAAACATCGGGGTGCACCATATTTAATGAAAATAATTACCACAAAATAGTAAATAAGCGCTACTACTGTAAACAAAGTTGGAAAATGAACATAGGCTGTTATCAGAAATGTAATTCCAGATAAGTTCATAATCGTCCCGGAGATACATTTCCAGAAAAAATGCTAATTTTTTCAGACAGAAACAAGATTAATGTGTGCAATGAGGCTTGAAATAAATGATCTTTACTTGGAATCCTAACTTCTTTTGCTCCATTTGATGTGATGAACCACAAGATTGAAGGTTTTGAGTGAAAATAGGGATTGAGAATGAAAGGGTTTTTAGTGAGGGTTTATAATGAAAAACAAGTATGGTTGTGTGATCATGCAACTCTGTCTATATTAAATTATTTGGGAGATGTATCTCTGGAAAAAATTGACATGCAAAGGTGAGAGTAATTTTCAAAATCCCGCCCCAAATTTACAAATATACATCATTGAAATTTCCACTGAACTGATCAATTATGAATATATTTTTGAAAATTCTGAAAATGCCTTTAGTATTAAAATCCCAAATTATAAGACGTTACTCAAAATGACCTATGTTAAGTGTGTATTAGATGCATCAGGAGATGCATCTCTAAAAACTAAAGGACATTTTAGTATTTTTACCTAATGTCTAAGAAATATATAATGCATTAAAAATTTCCCTAAAATTCTGCTATAGTTGGTTTCGGTCTAAAGGGTAAACTAACTAGGCATTTACCTATAGCCTTAAAATTTACTTTTTTATTACTACTTATTACCGACCCTATTTTAAAAAAATTAATAACAGTCAATTTTAATTATACTAATTTGTTCCTTTTTAATAAAGTGAAATAAATTGCACTTTAATATTAGTAGAGTATTAACTGTAGGGATGACAATGAGTAGGATTTGGGTATGCTACTATAGTACCCGTTTCCATATCCGCATTTGGAAAAAATCTCCGTACCCGAGTCTATACCCGTTTGGATATCAACATTGGCACCCGTACCCATACTATATGAGTATGTAAGTGTTCGTACCCGTACCCATTACCCGCATTTATAATAAAAATAAATATATCAAATATAAAATATCCTACTATTTTATGTTTTTAAAAATATTAAAAAGTTTTTTAAAAAATTTATTGTTGAATTATGAAATAAAGGATCACTTATATTAAATATATAGTAGTTTAAAATTGATATATTCTTAAAAATTGGTAGACATTATAAGGATATGGGGCGGGGTGGGTATTAAGGTACTCATCCCCGCTTATTTAAGTGGGCAATTATTTGAGCCCGTACTCATATCCATTTTTTTAGGTTTTTATCCTATCCGCTATGAGTATTTTTGTGGATATCCAATGGGGATGAGTCAAATTACCATCCTTAATTAACGGTCCCGTAAATATGTAAAAATGAAATGACTAAAGTCACTTTGTGGTTGTTTATCTACTAAATTTTTTTTCCAGCTAGTATTATTATATTATTGATCGATTTATATAAATTTCCACCATCAATTCTTCATAGATATGTCTATGCTTCCGATTTTCTTTTGTATAGAAAGAGAAAAGGCATTGCAGAAAAACAATTAGATTTTATTTATTTATAATTAATTTTAATCTAAATTTTTTATATTTATTTAAGTTTTTTTTGTGAAAATTTTATTTTTGTGTTTGTTGTAAAATGTTTAGTATTTTATTCAAAGTAATATCATCTTAAAAATTTGAATAAGAAAGTTTAAAATTAAAATAAAAAAGCTAAAGTTTTAATTAAAATATTAAACAAAATTGATTATTATATTTATAAAATAATTTTGTAATTTAAAAATGTAAAATATTTAATTATAAATAAAAGTATTATTTTTTATAAAATAACTATTATTAGCAATTTAAAAATTCTTTTTATGAAAATTTCTTAGGCCTCAATATTGGTTGGGTCGATCCTGGTTGGATTTGAGGCAATGATAGGAGCATTTAAGTTGACATTCCCCCATTTAGACTTGACATCCCCCATCGCGTATGAAAAAACAACTCTGTCCTTATAAAATTATTTCAAAAAAATCGAAATTTACAGTGTAGAGGCGTGAATTTGTAATTGCTGGGGCGATACCGGAAATTTCAAAAATAGTGAGTATTTATATCGAATTTTTAAAAAAAATCGGTATTTTGTATCGGAAATTCCAAAATTTATGGTATTTTCATAAAATGTTTATCGGAAATATTTCCGGTACAAAATCCTATTGAATATACCAGGAATTTCATAAATTTTGGGGAGTTATAAAAACCTGGTTTTGTACTGGAAATTCTGAAATTTCCGGTATATATTCCATGGAAATTTATGCCAGAAATTTTGACATTTCTGGTATGTGCCAAAACATTGTTTTATACCGAAAATTTCAAAATTTTCGGTAGTTACTAATATTTTTCCCCCTTCTTTTGCAGTGAAAAACATAGGCAGAGACAACATTATTGCAGGGAGATCTGTTGATCGAGCGGTAGACCAGGCTAGGGTTGTCAAGGGTGTTGATGTCGAGTCTTTCCAAATACGGGTTGGACGAGTGGCCCCAACCGGTTCACACCGAAAGCGGTTGGTTGAGCAGAGTCAGTTTTGGGCACCTCGTTGCACTCGATGTTGATCGGTACGATCAATATAGCATCCTAGAGATGAGGTGGTGTCATATGTTGTTGTTGTTGATTCAGTGGTTGATGAGGTTGCAAATCCAGTTGTTGTGGTTGAGGAGGTTATTGAGTAGATTGGTTTGGAGAAGGTTGCTTGGGTGGTCCAGCCAGATGTTAATGTTGTTGATTCAGTTTCATTTGTTACTGCTGACACGGAGGTTACAACTCCTTCGACCGAGCCCTCTATGCACACTAATGGAGGATTCCCTAGAGAACCCATTGATCAGTCAGTGCTTATTGAGTATATTGATCATGTGGCGTTATGACTATGGCAGGGAGAGGTATATGTCTTTTATGTTTAACTCTAATTTTTTTATTATTATTATATGAAATCTAAATGCTAATTTGTTTATATTTGTTTGTTACATAAGCGTCTCACACTGAAGGTGACATCGCACGGGTCGGAGATGAAGGACTTCCCGAAGATTCCAATGCTTGAGTAGATCAACCGAATTATATAGGAGTTCCAGTTGCTTGATTTTGCCCACTGCTCCCTCACCATGCTTGACGATCCACTACTTAGTGCTTTTAATGAGAGATGGCATAAGGAGACATCTTCATTTTATCTTCTATTTGGGGAGATGACTATCAATATGGATGATATCTCCTCCTTGTTACATCTCCCTATCAACGGCAGATTCTGGACGACTCCCGTACTTAGCATGTCTCTTTCATGTCAGACTGTCGCACGAGATTTTGGAGTGTCTAACGCGGTTGTGCAAGAGGAGTTTAGCGTCAACTAGGGCGCACACCTTCATATGTCTTGACTTCGGAAGACGTACGAAGAACTTGTAGCGGCTGGGAGTTATGAGGTTGCCGCTAGGGTATATATGCTACATATAATGGCTTGTACTCTCTTTGACGATAAGTCTTGCATTTATATTGATGCCTGGTACATGTGCCTCTTCAGTAAGCTCGAGGACACCAGTTGGGCCCAGGCGTGTCCTGCATTGACACTTTTGTATACAACCATTGAAGTGGTGATGGTCTTTAAGACCAAACAACTTGATGGCTATTTGAGTGTATTACAGTATACTTGAAATTATTATTTTTTGTTGATTTCTTATTTAATTGTTACGAATATAATTTCTTATTTATTATGTGTTGTGTCTCTGTTTTGATATCAGTGCTGAATATACAAGCATTTCCCCACCATATGTGACAGAAGGGTGCAACATTACCCAGTGGGGTCCCCACGGGAGAAGAGATGGAAGACCAGACAAGCACATATCGGTGGTGTTGCTGAGTACAAGAGGAGGCTCGAGGCGTTGATTGTAGATGATGTCATCTGGACACCATACACTGGTCATAGAGTCCACCATAAGTTCGGGGAGTCGTCATATATTCATGTTATATATGGCGGGAGACCATGATTGTTAGGCACTTGCCTGAGAGGTGTCTGCAACAGTATGGTTATGTTCAGAGTATCCCACAACCCGTTCCAGATATACCATCTATGCGTATTAATTGGTGATTTTATAGTAACTTCATCAGCTTTGGTCAGGCCATTGGAGATCGAGCAATTATGGTTCAACCTCCACCGTAGTGTGAGGACAGTTGCTTAGAGTGGTACCTCAATATATCACACTCTCGCATCATCCCACCTACTGCTAATGCAGGGCCTTCTAGTGTTGGGGTACCTGTGGATGACGTGTTGCCTCCGCCTCCTGCAGCTGACGCCGATGCCCAACATCGTGTCCAGATGATTGCAGTTATTATAGATAACCTCATGGGTTTGGTAAACCCATATGGCGAGGTTTATACTAGATTATCTCGGGTTGCATACATAGCCCGTGAGGGGCCTATTTAGACATCTTTTGTATATCATGGATTTCATATATTATGTATTATTTGTATATTATTCAGACATTTTCATCATAACTCTTTATTACATAATATTTTTGATGACATAACTTAAACACCAACATTAACTAAAATACAGATGCAACATTAACATTAACTTAAACATAACTTAAGAAAACAATAATAAATAAGAAAAACCTAACAATTATCAGATGCTTCTAGACATTTCAGTATCTCCATTATGTCGTCAACAGATCTTGAAAGCCTAGCATCTAACTCGATCAACCCCTTTGTTATCCTACGGAAAAATGATATCCATATTTCCTTCATATCTTCGTCAGTTTTCAACTCAATAAGGTTGTATTTCACCCCCCTCTCAGTATCAATCCAATCTTCATGAAACCCAATCTCTCTCACATTCCTAGTATCAGTATTAGGCAATAATTCATTCAACTTAAACGTCATACTGGCGAGAGATGTGGTGCCATCAGGAAGCCAAAACTCTACGGGAGGTGAAGTTACGTTGAAGTACATTTCTGTCTTAATCAAAAATTAATAAAGAGGCATGTTTTGAGATGCTTTTATCAAACATGTGACACTCTACTTATATAACTCTGCATTTACTCTAGATCACACAAAATTCTCGGTGCAATTACCGCCATCCAAAACTGTCAAAAAAAAATTGAACGTCCAAAAAATCAAAAAAATAACCCTACCGAAAATTTCATTTAGGATGAAATTTCTGGTAGCCACGAGTAAATTTAAAATTTTCGGAAATTAATGAAACAAACTGGAAATTTTGAAATATCTGGTATACCGAAAATTTTGAAATATCCGGTATACCGGAAATTTAAAATGTACTAACATAAATTTTGAACTGTACCGGAAATTTCATTCGGAATTTTCAATCAATTTTCAGTCAAGGGCAACTTGGGCAATATGAAAGTATGGGGAGATTCCATTTATAATTTGGGGGGTGACAAGTTAAATACTCCAATGATAGGTGGAAGAACACAAAGTCCAGGAGATGATCTATGCATTATTTTTCTATGTTCTATTATAGACCTAAGCAGGAGAGGATGACTGGTGATAAAGATCGCCCTAAAAAGTTTTTAATGCGGTTGAAATGGTTCTCTTGTAGAATAAGAGTATATTTAAAATTAAAATATTAGCACTTTGACGCTCATGTCACACTTATATAAATGAAAAAGCATCGCGGCTATTTTTGGGTTGTTCGACGTTTAACATATGTAACTATTGGATGGGGATCTTGCGGTTCAGAGAGAAAGGGAAGCATGCTCTTGTGCAATATTGTGTGAGGGAAGTCTTTATGTGCGGTAGCACAACGAGCACATTAAAGAGAATTAACTTATGTGAATTGGGTTGGTCTTATGGCCATTGGTTAGCCCAAAACAATTTTCTTCTAAGTCTTTGTTGACAATCCTGAAATGAAGATTGTTGGTATAAGAATATTCAAGACCGACACAAAATTTTGATTTGTGGTGATCTCATATGCTAAGTGAAATCTTCATGTTGGTTGAGAGTAGTTTGCATTGAGAACATGCACATTAAATATGTGGTGTGCTAATGAAACACTTTTGTGGTGGCGACTTTCATGCGTTCCACACGCATAGGGAGGAAGTTAACTCTCATTGGCCCACTCAAGTGCAGTTACTATTTTGAAGTGTGATCTATTCGTCGGATGGCTCATATTGTAACAACCCAATTTTTAGTAATTATTTCTTATATTATTATTATTATATTTTATTTTATTTATTTGGAGTGTTAATTAATTAATTGGTTGTTAGGTAGTATAATAATCGATTATATTAATTAATTGGGTGTGTTAATTAATTATTTAGTTGATATGAGATATAATGAATAATTGAATTAATTAACTTGGTGTGCATATTGTGTTAGTTTAATTTAATTGAACTAATTAGAGATATTTCAATATTAGGTCTTATTGGGCCTAATAATTAAATTAGAGGTATCATTCTTTAAGCCCAAATAGAATACTAGTATATAAGAGGTGAGGAGAGTGAGAAGTAGGATTCATTTGATCATTTGAAGGCAATAGAGAAAGAGAAGAGGAAAAGTAAGGAGAAGAGGGGAAGAACAAGAGAGAAGCTAGGGTTTCCAGAAAATTGAAGAGGTAAGGGGGAGAATCCTTATTATTATGGGTTAGTATGATCGGGTCAATGGGTAGAAGTATGTTTAGGTTAAAATCCCTAATTTTGTATGGTTGTTTGGAATTGTTAGGTTTTGATGAGTATTCTTGATTGTGGTGATTTAATTGTGTTAAAACTGAAAATTTACGTTATATACTTAGAGTATTGTATGAGTTATAATTTTATGAACGTTTGACTTTTTACGGAATCGAAATCGGAGGTCCGAAAGTCCTCCAACGATGAAAAACGCAGAGAATTCTGCATTCTGTTTTATGTTAACCGGTTACCCACCGAGCGTTAACCGGTTACTTGCTTGAAAATCTGTGCAGGAAATTGATTTTGTTTTATGTTAACCGGTTACCCACCGAGTACCCATCGAGCGTTAACCGGTTACTTGCTTGAAAATCTGCGCAGGAAATTGATTCTGTTTTATGTTAACCGGTTACCCACCGAGCGTTAACCAGTTACTTGCTGTGAAAAATGAAAAATTGAGATTTTAAAAGTTGTATTCAATTTGGAATGAAATCTAAGTGTGCGTATTTGATAATTAGCCTATATTTGTGAATGATATATTGTTATGAATGTGTATATGTACCATTGGTGGATAATTCATAGAGTTGGATTATGGTGATATGTGGAAGGTTAAGATGATAGAGATGATCTTAATTGCATATGTGTTGGTATTTGTACATTCATTCATGGCATGGTCGGATTCATGGTGGAAGCGGTGAAACTGTGGGTTCACATGGTATTAGACGTTGATCCTTGAATGGAAATAGGCGTAGCAGACGTTGATCCTTAATTGGAAATAGACGTAGTGGTTGGGATTCTAGATATGGAATCGGAAAGCGGTGAAACTGTGGGTTCACATAGACGTTGATCCTTGAATGGAAATAGGCGTAGCAGACGTTGATCCTTAATTGGAAATAGACGTAGTGGCTTGGATTCTAGATATTGAATCGGAAAGCGGTGAAACGTTGGGTTCACATTGCGGTACCACATGCATAGAGTCACATGTCTTGCATTGAGTCACATTAGAGTCATGTGATAATTGAATGTATGCATTAACGTGATTGTTATGTGTGTATGAGATATGGTAATTGAGTTTGGTGATGTTTAGATACATAACTTGGTAAAGTATGTGATTATGTGATAATTATAGTTACGCGTATATTTGGAAATATAGCATTGGATTTGAATATTATACTCCTTGAGTTTTGATGTATGCTTGAAACATGTGAAATAAATATTGGTTAGTATTATTTACATGGTTATACGAAGTGTGATGAATTACTTTAATTGTTGAGTTAATCATTGTGCCTTATTATACTTCTTCATAATGATTTGAATTCTCATTCTTCTATTGGAATGATGCTTTACATGGCATCGTGCAGATACTCCAGATTAGTATTGCTGAAGTAAGTGGACGGTAGCTCACTCGAGATTAGCCAGAGAGTTTCCGTATTTTAGTTTGAAGACTAGGTAATGAGTCAATGCTATGTTCATGTAACACGGGGTAGATTGGTAGTATTGAACTCATATCTTATTTGGATATGTATTACGTTATTACTTGTGAACATATTTATTTGAAATTTGCTGTTGAGAGGCCATAATGCCAAATATTCTGGATATGGTTTTATTTTATCTTGAGGAGATTATTGAGAGATGATCATGGTATGGGACATGGATCATTTTACGAAATGCATGAGTATTCATCATTTTCCGCTGTGAACGCATATTCTTGAATATTCATGATAATTGAGATGTGTTATTTTAAATGACCAGGTGTATTTTATATTGATGATGAATGATGTTTGGTTTTTGAAAGCTTTTAGTTTTTGAAAACGTCGATGTGACGCCCTTTGGTTTATATGCGTGCTTATTTACTCTGATTATATGTCAAGTATTTTGGGGTAGAAAAAGGGGTGTTGCACCTATGATCTTTTAGTGTATTGTGGTCATTTAAGTGTAGGATCTATGTGCTTGCATGTATGAAATTGATGATCATGTTGAGAACCTTCCTAATATTTTGATGACGACAACACCAATGGCTGTTGAAGTTGGTGGTAAAAGTTCTTAAATCTATGATGATGGTGGCCAAACTTAAAGCCACCTAAAACATCATCAAGTAGGAGAATCAAGATTCCATTAAAATGATTATATGATTGATATATCTAGAAAAGGATCTTGAAGGCCTCAGAGTTATGAAAGAGAGTAAGTGTGAAAGCCCGTTTGGTCGTGTCTGTCTGAATGACCAGAATTTTGTGAAAGTAGAAGAGTAACTCTCAAGACACTAATACAACTCACACACATAATTAAACTATATTTTGAAAACATTTTATAACTCTTAAAACTCTTAAAAATATTTTCAAACACAAGCCAATTGATTTGGAAATTGTCAGTTTCTTTTTAAAGCATTTTTTTAACTACTCAATTGATTAGGACCTTAAGCCAATTGATTGGAAGATTTTTTTTAACTACCAAATCGATTAGAAACTTAAGACAAACAATTGGAATAAGGCAAAACAATTACATAATTGATTATGACAGAGTCTTGATGACTAGCAATGACTCTCTATCCAAACTTTCTAAAATGGACCATGATAATCGATTATTTAGGTCATCCAATCGATTGGGAGCTTAAGACATGGATTGGGCCATCAAAATAGCTTGTCGGTCGTTTCTTTTATGGTTCTCTCACCTCATATATAAAGGAGGCGCCTTTCCTTTTAATTTCACACCAAATCTCCGAAGTTTCATACTTTTTTGGAATTTATATCTCTATTTTTCTCCCTCTCTCTCTAGAAAAAAATTTCTTTCACTTAAGTTACCTTGGTGCTTTTGAGTGAAAAACTACTTGTGAGGAAGAAATTGTATTGGCCGTGTTGTTGCTATAACTCTGAAGGGTGCGATACTCTTGAGGAATCGAGTATAATTCTTGAGATAAACCAATCATACAATCTCTATTTTGGATTTAGAACTTTGTCGTAAAAAGTTCTGTTTGGTTATTGAGATAAGCCTAGAAAATATATTGATTGTTCGTTAAGTTAGCCTAGGTATAAGCTTTCTTTTTTGTTGGGGATATGCCTTTGTAAAATCTAAATATCAACTTGCATCAAGGTTTATGGGCATAACTTGTAAAATATAAAGTTTATAGTCAAAATCTCAAGAAGATCTCTTAGGGAAGGGAGTAGGCCAACACGAACCTGGATAAATTACTGGTGCAATCTCTCTAAATCCTTACCTTTTACTATTTGTGATTTACTTTACTGTTTTTACATTTTCGCTGTCGATTTTGATCTAATCTCAAAAGATACTAACACAACATATTTTCTAAGTGATACTAATGAATACTTATGCAAGGACATTTCTAATATGGTGCAGATTAAAAGCTTCGGTACTATCTAGTTTGCACAAGTACTATCTTGTGCAAGTGATAGATGTGATCCAAGTATATTTTCTAATGGTGTATCTTAGCGGATATGATCATGGAACCTCCTAGAAGGTTGAGGTGGTAAATTTGTAACAAATATATTAGTCTTATATTTGGTCCAAATCTCGTATCAAGTGATTTATAGAGGAGGAAAATCAATGGTAGTCTGTCATTCACTCGAAATAGGAAGTTTTCTCAAGTTATCTTGAGGTTTTGATGTAGTACACTTAATAGAGATTAAGAAATTTGAAATCTATGATTGACTCTCTAGTAAGTGATTTATTAATTGCTTAGTCAATTAAATTTATTTTATACTAACCTTTGGTTGAGTATTAAGTGATTTTGGAGTAAAAGGGTACCAAACGCAGTACACCTAGATCCCAATATAAGTCTAAGCCCCAAGGAGGTTGGAAAAAGGTTATCCAATTATTATCCAGAGTTTTCTCTAGGTTTAGAAAGCTTCAAAGACTTTTGATTTATGTTCAATAAAGAATCAAGGGGAAGAAGTTTTCTAAAGTTTACCTCAGTATGATCTCAAAGTTGAATGCTACCTTCTGTGGGGAGAAGTAATATCTTAGATCTTGTTTGTTTGTTGTGCCATACTCTGGATTATTCATTTCCATATTTTTATAAGGTAAGTTGTTCTTTATACTTAAGAAAACATGTGATCTATTTTCTTTGATTGTTTTCCACCTTTTTGACTATGACAATGGGGAGTATACTCTCAATATAAATAGAGTATACTCTCTACTTAAGTGAGGGAGAGTTTAACCAATCCAATCATATATCTATTTGTTTCCATTTACCACCTACCTAGGAGATGTGTTATCATCATAAAAAATAAGGATAATGTATATTTATGTGCTTGCATGTATGAAGTTGAGTGTTGTAACACCCTAAACCCGCACATAATTTATCGCGTAAATTAAATATAAAATAAAACCATGTAGGGTGTCACACATTCATAACACACATGACATGCTCCGTAACACGGGTTTAACAGTAAATTTCAATACACACATTTGTAATAAGGATGTTTACACGACATCCCACTTATCTAAATCATACCTGGGATGTTTACACGACATCCTTCTCATCTGATCGGTACTATATATTCACATAATAAGACATTCACAACTTGTCACTACATGCTCACTTCCATTTTAAAGTATCATCGCAGCGGAATTATCATCACAGTTATGGAAGATAAAGCAAGTAATAACATCTATTCTCAACTTCAATTTTAATAACAAAATAAGAGAGTTGTAATAAATCAACTCAACATCTTAAGAATTCTCAACAACAAAATTAGTCTTATGACTTCAACATGATCAACATAAGGAATAAAGTAAGCGTTTAACCCAACCCGATGTTACATGATCAGAGCAAGGTACCACTAGTAAAAGCGACAAAATAAAGAAGTAATCCAAGAGCTACCTTCCACTTACTTCAGCAATACTACTCCTGAGTATCTGCACGATGCCCATGTAAAGGCAACATTCAAACAGAAGGGGTGAGAATTCATTTCAATAATAATGATATAGAATAAATAATAGAGTACAACATCTACACAATCATGCACAATAATATATCACATTATTACATCCAAATCATAATCAACATCATACATGACAACTTCTCAATTATCATCAACATCATACAAAACCACATCTCATTTATCATTAACATCATATGCAACAACATCTCATCCAACAACACATCAATAACAACCAATACAAATGCAACACTTATGCAATGTACTCAACACCGACTCAACATGAACATGGTACCAAAATGAACACTCAGGTTCATCTCACTCCATGATCCCTACCATAGGATTGATTCCCTCTTGGAACCGGAGCACACCAAAATCGCTACCATTACCATAGGTAATGCTTCACTAATCCCCCATAATAAGAATTAGCTACTCGCACCCGATCCATCACCATGGGATCGAGGCTCACCAAAAATCGTTACCATCAACATATGTAACACTTCACTAATCCCTCATAATAAGAATTAGCTACTCACACTCGATCCATCACCATAGAATCGAGGCTCACCAAAATTGGACCGAATCACGTACACCAAGATGCATGACTCTCAAATAACATGCATTAACACAATAAGGTTCACCTAAAGGATCCCCACACACATCTCATCATTTATGCATTACACCATTCATCATGCAACAATCAATTCATGTTACCACATGAATAATATCAATAAATAACAATAACTCATCAACATCTTAACATCATCAACATAACAACATAATTATCACACAATGATATTACAACAATGCCACGATTCATCAACCAAACGTATAAACCAATATATTTATCAATACAGTAGGCATGTGAATATTAATAAAACATATCAACAATCACTACCATGTTTTAGTTTTGAGCGTTATCTTTCTAACACTTCAAACGCCATCAAAATCGGACTTACAAAATGAAAGTTATGACCAAAATCGTCGGGATGTGTCAACAATTCATTAACCGGACGTAAGAACAAAACTTCACCAACACAGTAGGCATAGGAATAATACTCAATCAATTCACTTATAACCATCACATTATGTCTCTTAGAGTCACCTTTCTAATTCTTTAAACCCCAACCCAAAATGATTCACGAGTTAAAAGTTATGATCAAAACCGTGCACGAAGGCGTTACTAAAAAGTTATTGTTTTCTAAATTTTCCAACATAATTTTCATCTTCTTCAACCCCAAAAACGTCCATGAAATAATCTCCAAAATTATTTTATTCCTGAAACAAAGTTATAGCCCTCTATTTCAGATATCCAACGGTTCAAACGACACTCGATTTGGACTTATGGATCAAAATTTAGGACCAAAACGATTTCGACCGAAAAACATAAAAAAAGGCCCGCGATTGTGACGGACAGAATGCATAATTTTCTGCGTTTTTCATCGTTTGAGGCCTTTCGGACCTCCGATTTCGATTCTGTAAAAAGTCAAACGCTCAAAAAATTACAACTCACGTAATACTCTAATTATATAAAGTTAATTTATAGTTTTAACACAATTAAATAATTTAATCATAACTTTAAGATTATGCCTAAAACCTTAAAAATTGTAACAATGGTGAATATAAGTTTAATCATCAAAACAGAAAACTATACACATGTAAGACACATGAAATTCATCATATCATCATCATATAATAATCACCATAGCATCCAAATTCAAAATTATGAATCAAAACACCCAACCCTAAGGGGGTTAAAGATTCCTCCGTTCTACCATTCTACCATACTCATTACTATTGGAACAAGTTCTCACCCTTACCTTAGATTTTTCAACAACATGCATATTTCAAGCTTTACCAATGGAGTTTTCCTTTAGCCCTAACCCTTGCCTCTTCTCACCACAAAATTCTATTTTACATAAAACCCTCCAAACTCTCTTACTAACCTTTTTATCATTAACCTAATTCCCCCTCAATTAGGAACTTCCACCATTACCCTCACTTATCATCTTATTTACCACCATACCCCTCTTGGCTCTAATTTTCTTTTAATAAAATAATACTAATAATATTCTTCTTTTTCTCCATACTATTTCTACTCTTCTATTTTATTCCAACCAATTAAATAAAATAGTTATAGGCTAATTATTGAAAATTCTCATTATCCCCGTTAAATAAGTAAAATAACTAAATTTCATTATTTAATTAAGATGCTCATATTCTAGTTATTTTATTATTTATTTAATTAATTCGAATAAAATACTATTTATTTCAATCACTAATTAAAATTCTAATTAATTATCAACAACTATATCAAACTCTTACTCCCTTCATACTTCTATTTCAAGGATACCTGCCCCCACAATCATACACAATTAATTTAAAATACTCATTAATCATATAAAAATATAAATAATTCAAATTAATTAATTAAATTCGGGATGTTACAAGTATCCTGCTGAGAACCTTCTTAATGTTTTAATAAGGACAACACTAATGACTGCTTAAGTCAGTGGTAACGATTCTTTTGATGATGATGACCAAACTTAAAGGCATCTCAAGATTCATCAAGTAGGATAATCAAGATTATTTTGAAGTTCTTATATGATTGATATATTTGTAAAAGAATCTTGATAGCCTCAAAGTTCTGAAAGAGAGGAAATGTGAAAGCTCGTTTGGTGGTATCTGTCTGAGTGACTAGAGTTTTATGAAAGTATGAGAGTAACTCCTAAGATACTAAGGCAACTCTCTCTCTCTCTCTCTCACACACACACACACACACTTAAAATATATTTTGAAAACCTTTTATAACTATCAAAATTCTTTAAAATGTTTTCAAGCCTGGGCCAATTGATTATAAAATTGTCATCTTCTTTTTAAAGCATTTTTTAAACTACCTGGTCGATAGGCAATGACTCTCTATCCAAACATTCCAAAGTGGACCATGATAATCAACTATTTAGGCCATCTAATTGATTGGGACCTTAAGCAAATCGATTGGGACATCAAAATAGTTTGTTGATTGTTTCCTTTTTTGGTTATCTCATCTCTTGTATAAATGAGTTATCTCTCATCTTCATTTCACACCAAATATCCTAAGTTTCATATTTATTTTAAATTTACCTCTATTTTTCTCCCTCTCTCTCTCTCTCTAGAAATATTGTTCTTTCATTTAAGTTGCCTTGATGACTTTGAGTGAAAAACTACTTGTGATGAAGAAGTTGCATTGGTCGTATTGTTGTTATAACTCTTAATGGTGTGATACTCTCGAGGAATTGAGTTTGGTTCTTGAGATAAACCAGTCATACAATCTCTATTTTTGTTTTATAAATTTTTCGAAAGAACTTCTGTTTGGTTATTGAGATAAGCCTGGAAAATATGTCGAAGGTTTGTTAGCTTAGCCCGGGTAAACGCTTTTATTTTGGTTAGGGATAAGCCTTTGTAAAATCTAAAGATCAACTTGTATCAAGTTTCATGGGCATAACTTGTAAAATCTCAACTTTATAGTTAAAATATCAAGAAGATCTCTTGAGGAAAGAAGTAGGCCAACATTCGGCTGAACCATGATAAATCACTGGTGCAATCTCTCTAAACCCTTATTGTTTACTTTTTGTGATTTACTTTACTTCTTTTTGACATTTTCGCTGCCGATTTTTCTCTAATATCAAAAGATACTAACACAACATATTTTATAAGTAACAATATCTTAAAATTAATGGGAATTTTGAATACCGCAATTCACCCCTTCTTGTGCTTTAAGTCACTTGTCCAATATAAGTTATTCGTTGCTTTGCACATAAAACGGGAACATGTGATTTATTCACACTTTTCTCACTCCTTCATTTTGTCTTCTTAGAAAACTTTTGCTTATTTTTCCTTTTTTATGAGGAGGCTTACAAATTCGAGTTGATTGTTTGATAAAGTATTTTTTATTAATTTCTTTGGTCAAGACTGCATTAAACATAATGTATTTCCCATATCTTCCTCTTTGTTTTTGAGATTTTATTTGAGTTTGAATATGGAAAATCCACGAGACTCATTCGTAAGAATCCCTCTTTAAGAACTTAGTGATATCACTTTCATAATTGACTCGAAGTGATTGAATTTGTTCCCAATGATAGGGAGATTTATTCCATAAGTATTAGCAAGAATCAATTCAGGTGGGATTTAAATTTGGAAATATCAACTTAGGTAGCCCACCATTGTCGAGAATGGAATGGATGATTTAAAAGTGTAGACACTTGCTAGGTGTGTAAAGCATCATGTCAATCGTCCACTTAGTGTTGATGAGGTAATATGGTAGTTTGAGGAATAGGCTAGATGTAGGACTCATGGTCGTCATTTTGTTTTTGTTTTTGAATAATGAAGAGGAAATGATAAAGAAAATTCCGTAGAACTCTGATAGTACTAGGATAAAAAAAGTAGATACTTTTGAGCAGTATCCGCTCCAAAAAATAAGCGGGGAAGAGAATATTTGATTAATTTTGTTGTACTTTTCATTATTACATCAAAGGAGACTATATAAAGTCTATCAATATCATATCCTATCGGATCCACTGACACATGTATCAAGATCCTATAAAAACGGTAACAACTTCTAGAGGTTAAGGGATACAACATATATTTTAAATTTCTCATGGAATTCCCACATAATCACGTGACCAAACTGGGGCCCTCTTCTGCCTTTGTGGTCTTGGACTTTTGTTCATTCCCTCTTGATTAAGGCTACTTCCATCTTCTGGTCCATTTTCTATTTGTACCTCTGCATCATTGCCAAACCCATCAGTTTTAACCCTGTCCTCAAGGTTACACTCAGGATATGCTTTTAGCAAGTCAAGCCAAATCTCCCAAGTATCCTCAAAAGTAGTCAAACCTTCCAAATGCACCAAAAACTGAAGAATATCACCTTTAGAGCTATGTACCTTGCGAGAACCTAATATCTGAGTCGTTGCAAGGGCAGCAACGTTCCAGTAAAAACAGTGTCCAAAGGTGGAACCTGAGATGGTGGAGTTTTGAAGAACGGTTTCAACTTTGAGATACAAACGAATATTGGGAGGAGAGCGGCCATATGGAGCCTCAAAAGGCGTAATATTAATAGATGGATGGTAAGAGGAATTATACCAATGTTCAGCCAAAGGCAACATGGTAACCCACTACTTAGGCGTGTTACTACCAAAACAACGCATAAATGTTTATAGAATTCGGTTGGTGATCTCCGTTGGACCATCAGATTGTCGATGATAGGCACTAGAGAAACATAAGGTAGTCTCATTGAGTTTTAATAGCTCTTACCAGAAGTGACTTATAAAGATGCGGTCCCGATCACAAACAATGGTTTTTGGCATTCCATGAAGGCGGTAAATTTCGGACATAAACACTGGTGCTAAAGAAACTATTGATGTGTGAGCAGGAGGGATACAAAATTCACATATTTAGTCAGTCGATCGATTAACACTCAAATAGTGGACTTTCCAAGAGCAGGAGGCAACTTAGTAATGAAATCCATAGCAATATCCTCCCACACTTGAGACGAAATAGGCAACGGATTCAAAAGACCATAAGGACGGTGGGTGGAATACTTGTGTTGTTGGCAAGTGGAACACTCTTACACCCATGTCTTGATGTTCCTTGCCATATGAGGCAATGAAAATGCAGTAGACACTCTAGCCAAAGTTCCTTTGATACCGGATTGACCACCGTTGATACCGGAATGACCACCAATAGGGGTAGAGTGAAACTCAAGGAATAATTGTTTTTGAAGTTGAATTGTGGGAACGAATAAGTGACCCTTGTAAAACAACAAACCTTGATGAAATTTGAAGTGTGAGGTTGGCGTTGGGGACTCAAACTTGAGGGCCAGCTGACGACCAACAATATATGATGAATAGAATTGGCGTAGTTGGTCTAAGATTAATGGTTGGGCGTCCAAAACTGCCTGAAAAATGGAATGTGGTTCCACACGAGATAAAGCGCCAACTACTAGTTGTGACTACCCAGAATATAAATAATCTTATAATCAAATCCCAAAAGCTTAGTCAACCATTTATGTTGAGTTGGTGTTTGGATGGTTTGAGTTAAGAGCTCTTTCAAAATCTTATGATCGGTATAGATGCGGAAATGCCTTCCCAATAGATAATGACGCCAATTTTTTACTATTGTCATGACATAAAATATCTCTCTTTCATAGGCATAACCTGTAATCATTTGTGGACAAAGCTTGTGATTAAAGAACACGATGGGATGTGAGTGTTGAGATAAAACTGCTCATACAACCGTACCTGAAGCATCAGTGGTGACATCGAAGGATTAAGAAAATAAGGAATACCAAGAACAGGCAGGGAAGTCGTCGCAATTTTGAGGGCTTGGAAGGCATGTAATGCTTCATCAGACCAACATAAAGCATTTTTCTTAAGTAGTGAAGTTAACGGTTCTGCTATAGAAATATAGCAGCAACAAAACACCAATAAAACTTGTGAGACCCAAAAATCCACGAAGAGTAATGAGGTTATGAGGAACAGGCCATGACTGAATTGTTGATAATTTCTCTGGGTCAACTGCTACACCCAATTGAGAGATGATATGACCTAAATATGAGATGATAGACACTGCAAACTCACATTTAGAAAGTTTTGCAAACAACTGATGTTCTTCCAATAGAACCAAAAGTTGTTGTAGATGATCAATATGAGCCTCCCATGAAGGGCTATAGATCAAAATGTCATCAAAAAAAGACCAAAACAAACTTATGCAAGTATTCCCTAAAGACATCATTCATAGTAGTTTGGAAGGTTAAGGGTGCATTTTTCAACCCAAACGGCATCACAAGGAACTCAAAGTGACCATCAACAGTGCAAAAGGCCAATTTGAAACAATCTTCTTGTGCCACTCAAATTTGGTGATAACCCGAGCAAAGGTCCAACTTAGAAAAAACCTTGGCACCATGGAGTTCGTCTAAAAGCTCATCAATCATCGGAATGGCAAAACGGTCTTTGACTGTTATATTGTTGAGGGCACGATAGTCCACACATAAACACCACGAGCCATCTTTCTTCCTCACTAACAACACTAGGGATGAAAAGGGGCTAGTGTTAGGGCATATTGTCGTACCCCAAAATTTACCTTCCCCTTTTTCACTTTTCATCTGACCTACGACTTGAGATTCATCTGCGCATATTCATGCTTCATTCATATGCATTAACGCTGGCATCGGTGAATCCATATATTCAAAGCTGGTGATTGATTGAAACCCTAATTTAATACAAACGGTTGATTGAAGTCATTGATTGATTTTCTGGTCAACTAGTTGACCAAAGTCAACCATTCGTTCCCAAATCCATATCATCTCGACTTTGGTAATATTGGTCATTTTCCATACCTTTCGACTCCCTTCAGTGTTATATCCATCTTGGTGCTTTAATTTTCTATTTTTTCTATTTTATTTTAATTGATTTCAGATTAATTCTAATTTCAAATCAATTGTGGAATTCTAATTAAATTGATTTAAAAATGATTCAATTTTAAATTAATTAATTTTTTATTTTTTCAAAGTGATTTAATTGATTCATATTTTAAAGCAATTTGAAATTGATTTTAATTAATTTTAATTGGATTTTTGATTAATGTTAATTGATTTTCATTTTAATTGACTTTTTATCTTCAACTTGATTTTACTTGATTTTACTTGATTTTTAATTTTAAGTTGAATAATTTCAAAATAAGTCTAATTTCAAACTCCAATTTAATCTTAATTAATTTTTAAACTAATGTCAATTTCAAATGATTCAAACTCCAATTGATTTTAATTTTCAAATGAATGTTAGACTCCTTAAATTGATATCAAATTAATGCCGACTTTAAATTATTGAACTTTAATATCAAATTAATTTTAACTTTAAATAAAATGGATTTTAATTGGATTTTAATTAATTAGTTATTTTAATTGACTTTTGATTTTAAATTGATATTTAGGTTAGTTTTGGATCATTTTAAAATTCCATATTCATTTAAACCACTCAAAATCCATATCCATTCAAACCTCCATTCAAAGTCTCATTTAATTCAAAATCTCATAAATATTCATTAATCCACATTTTTCACAATTAATACTCCCTCCGGCCTTATTTATAAGGCAAAAATCTTCTAATTTTTTTGGCCTTAAATATAAGCAAATGTCAACAAATCTAGGTGCATTTAATGCCTTTATTTCAAAAATACCCTTGCATTAATTATTTTATTGTTACTAGAAGACAATTTAATGGAGGGTATACTAGTAATTGCGTTGACTCTCTCACATAAAATCAAAAAACTTAAATGCACTATCAGACCGGAGTAGGACATGACTACATACACACCACTTCCACACAGTCCATGACAGTTCTTACTGACTTTTTTCTTGTTACCAATTAATTGGCTAATTGACATTCATTTACCCAATAGCCACCTTTTCATTATTGTAACTACTTCTAAACAAATAGCTAGCATTAACATGTCAAGGTCATGATTTAACATTCATCCCCGGCAGCAAATTCTTCATCACTAACTGCTTCATCACTAACTGCTAAGCAAATTCCAGCATCACTTCAAATGCTTTCAACAAACCAAAGATCAAAACTAAAGCTCTTACTGACTTTTTTCTTGTTACCAATTAATTGGCTAATTGACATTCATTTACCCAATAGCCACCTTTTCATTATTGTAACTACTTCTAAACAAATAGCTAGCATTAACATGTCAAGGTCATGATTTAACATTCATCCCCGGCAGCAAATTCTTCATCACTAACTGCTAAGCAAATTCCAGCATCACTTCAAATGCTTTCAAAAAACCAAAGATCAAAACTAAAGCATTGGTATCTATTTGGTATTCCCTCCGTTCCTTTTTAAGTGTCATTTTTTTGATATTTTACATATACCAAGAAAGCTAATCATTATTATTACTTTTTCATTAACAATTCTTTTTTTACCTATAATACCATTAACTATTTATTACATTCATTTTGTTTTTTCTCTTTATATATAATAATTATCCAGAAATAATTTTGACAAAATAAAATAATATTACATTGAAGTTTGTAAGTGACAATTAAAAAGAAACAAATTTTTTTCAAAAAAGACACACTTAAAAAGGAACGGAAGGAGTATAAAATAAGATATGAGATAGAATCAAATTAAGATAAAAAGAAAGAAGTATTTTAACCATTACACCATTACATATATCACTTGATTGTTCATTACATTAAATGGGCAAAAGGATACTTTCCCTCCAGAAATTTTGGGGCAATGATGAAAACATTGAATGTTGCCAACTCAGAAATAGGGCACTGATCCAGCAACAAGGACGGCAGCCGATCGCGACTTAGAAGCACCTCCTGCAAAGCAAATTTCATTTGGATTTTTCTAACTGTTTCTAATTAACAGAATAACCAAAATTTATTTTCAACATAATTTAAGTTTGAATTACACTAACATTTCTAACAGAACTGCAACTAACAGAACCAACAAAATTGTAAAACTAACACAAACTTATATTTACAACTGATTCTGCATTTCATGTGAATTTAGATGAAATTTCTAACCAACTCGGAAGTGTATAAATACCTGTTTCCATCATTCTGTTCATAGTTTTTTCATATTCTCCTTCAATCTTCTTCTTCATCTCTCTTAATCCCACCTTCGTCATCCATGAGCCTTCGTTCTTCAATTCTGCATCAGAATTCTACAATCGAAAATCCGCCGCAGCCAAGATTCTTCAACTGAACCTTCATTCTTCTTCTTCATCATCCCGCAATAATTTCTCTTCTCCATCACTCTGCAGCTTCTCCTTCATCGATCTACAACGATTTCGACCCCTCAATTCGCAGCACAGCTATAACAACAATACACCAGAGCAGAAGCACACACGAAACAGAAGTGTATCAGAACGGAGGTGAAATCGAAGAAGAAAGATAAGCGAAATAGAAGTGTATCAGAACGGAAGTGTATCAAAAGAAGAAGAGTAGCGAAGAATCGATACCTTTTTTACCGGTGAGTCATTCGTTCTTGCTTCAATTCCCATTGTCGCGTTCTGTTTCCTCTTTCTATTTGCGCACGTAGCAGATTGAGTCGAGCTCACGAATATTCGAACCGTGATGGATGATGAATGATAAGCGAAAAACGAATGCGAAGGACAAGAGGAAAGATTGAACGCGAATCAAATGCCATTGATGGACGGGGGTGATCCGCGGATGTGACATCGAATGCGATGCGAAGATACGCGACGGTGGAGTCGTGAAAACGTGACGCCAGCGTACACCGTAACGACGCGCGTTGCTGCGAAGAAAGAGTGATGGAGCCTGCCGCCAAAACACGATGATGGATCGAAGCCAAGACGGACGATTTCCTCATGATTCTTCGAGCAAAAGAACGCATATGGTGAAGCGGAATTGGAATGTGCTTACTGCTGCGCGTTTGGTCGTTTGACCTATTTTTCGTTAAAGACCCGGTCTCAGCATGCCCATGGGTACTAACCTGGTTTGTGTTGTTTGGTGAGTTGGGCTTGGGCCCAAGCGAATTCAGCCATTCACCCACCCACAATGTTATAGCTTTTGGGCCTCCTTCCACGGATTCACTTCCCGCACCTCCCCCCCTGATCCAGGGCCCTGTTCCACCTTTTATATTATTTTCCTTTTGGTTGATTATTTCTAATTAATTTGGTTATATTTTAGAATTAATATAATCATTAGAATTTAATTAGGTTTTAGGTTTCGATTAGCTTAATAGGTTTTTGATAATGTTAATTTAATTTTAGAAATATTAACGTAACAAGTTTTTAATTTAATATATTTATGTATTAGAAAATAATCAAGTTGTTAGGTTTTTAGAAAATTATAATTGATTAGAGTTTAGATCTTGATTATCTTAATAAGGTTAATGTATTTTTAGAATTGTAGTTAGAAGTTATTAGGTATTTAGGTTTTAGAAATTAGAATTTTATTAATCCAATATTAATCAATTTTTAGCATATCGACAATTTTGCTCTCATGACTTATACTTTTGATTTTTTATGCATACTCCTTCAGTTTAGGGTCTTAATCAGATTTGTCTGATTTTTTAGCTGATTAATTCAATAGATTGTTATTATACATAATTCAATTATTCATTTCAATCTCATTGATTAGTGTTGACCAAAGGTTACTTTGGTCAACCAAATCCTTTGTAATCATGATGTAAGCCCCAAGCGTCATTCAAGCGATCAAAAGAACCTTGATCACTTACTATGGCAAGTTCATTACGCTCAAGCTATTATGGATATGTTGAATCTCTAGAGCTCAAGACCTCAAGGTTCAAATGCAAGATCAAGACTTCAAGTCAACATCAATCAAGCGTAGCTAGCAAAGTGGACTACGTTCTCAAGCACAGCAAAGGTGTCAACACTCGACAAGTATGATTCAAATTGTAAGCTATAAGCCTTAAGCAATGAGGAATGATGAGACATAGTTTCTCCTATCCTTGTCTAGAATGACTTTTTGTACAGGGCGTAGGTCCTAGCTATTCAAAGCATTCGCTCTTATTCATAGACTTTAGCATAATTTGTATCAAACAATTGTCAAGTCTTCTCAAGTCTTCAACAAACAACATGGCATCGTCAAGATCAACAATCAAGATCTTCTCAACAGTCAGAAGCCTATAATAACACTTGTCAATCATGATAAAGGTTACGCATCATGAGCCTTAAAGTAATAAGGAATGATGATATTGAGTTTCTCCTATCCTTGTCTAGAGTGACTTTGCGTACAAGGCGTAGGCCCTAGATATTCAAAGCACCCGCCCTTATTCCTAAACTCTAGTGCAATTTGGATCATGCAATTGACAAGTTCTTCTTTTAACACCCTAATAGTGGAACATCTCTTGCTATCAGCAATGCGTGGTTGTACACCCTCTTCTAATCCAATTCTTTGCCTTGTGAGGTGTTAAACCTTGGAACATTCTTTGGCTTGTGATGTGTTAAACCTTGGCTATTCGATTTTGATATGTTCTCTTTGCCTTGTGAGGTGTTAAACCTTGGCTATTCGACTTTGATCTTTACCTTAAGAGTCATGGACTCTGGCATCTAACATTCTTTACCTTGTGAGGTGTTAAACCTTGGCTATTCGATTTTGATTTTTGCCTTGAGAGTCATAGACTCTGACATCTAACGTTCTTTGCCTTATAAGGTGTTAAAACTTGGCTATTCGATTTTGTTCTTTGCCTTGAGATTCATGAACTCTGGCATGTGTTCTTCTTTGCCTTGTAAGGTGTTAAACCTTGGCGCACTCTTTGCCTTGTGAGGTGTTAAACCTTGTCTATTCGATTTGGTCTTCTCCTTGAGAGTCATGGACTATGGCATATCAGTCTCTTTACCTTAGGAGGTGTTAAACCTTGGTTAGCCAACTCAATCCTTCGCCCTGAGAGTCATGGACTCTAGAACTTGATTCTCTTCACCCTGTAGGTATTAAACCTTGGCAACTTATTTCCTTGACATCGCCATCTATAAACTCTGGTATTAATACCTTACCTTAAAGGTCATGGACCTTGGCACTCCTTTTCAGCCTTGACGGGTTTTGAACCCTGGAAAATCAACCTCGTTCCCTTTTGTTCCATCTGTAGTAGGCTGAACTATGATTGCTCTGATTTTCTCATTGCACGATGAGAATACGTAGGCACGAGGGTTCGAATTCTCCGTGAACATACTTATTTATTATTCCTGCCTTAGAGCATTCCTCCATCCATCTCCATGATGCATTCCTGATTCTACCTTCCTTCACTTCATGTGATATACCTATTCTTTGAGCTAAATACATTATCTTTTTGTGCTCCATCTTGTACCTCTTTTTGAATCAAGAGATGTTTGTGCTACGAAACCAAACACTTAATTCCTTTCTTTCTCGATTGTTCCAATACAGTGATACTGTGTTGTAGGCTCTCACTTATTGGTTCATACCTATTTACTCTTGGGTTTATGTTTTCACCCTTTTTGGAGTTCAAATCATATTATCATTTGGTTCAGACCATACTTTGATCACAATTCTTTTTCAGCTCCCACCTCTAGTTCTTTGAACTACGGAGATCTGAATTCCTCATTGCACTATAAGGATACGTAGGCATGAGGGCCCCAATCCTAACCGAGCACTTGATCTATTTCTCTCCTCTTCCCTCTATCCTTTTGTGAGTAATATTTAGTTATAACACCCATTCGAGCGAGAACAATCTAAACGATTCCCATGAAGTACCATGGATGTTAGGGGTGTTAATATCTTCCCCTTGCATAACCGACTTCCTTGCCCAACATATCTCTTTCCCCCGGGTTTTATCGATGTTTTCCCTTTCCTTCGGGAATAAATAAAGTTTGATGGTGACTCTGTTGTATGTTCGTGCGTGCGATACGTTCGAGTATATTTCCACTAACATCAGCTGGCGACTCTGATGGGGATACTTCGCTACTTAGAGTACTTCCTAGTCGCTAAAAGGAGTTGAGCCTAGTTTTGATTGTTTTCTTAGCTTGCTTAGGGTGTTTATCTTTGCTCTTTACTCGCTTTATCATTATATTCATTTGCTATATATTATGGATATTATCTGTTATACTCTCTGTTGGGTTGGGGATAGATTACATGAGAGAAAATATTTATACCCGAGCTTTAGTACATATACAGGATAACAATGTGACCAGAGTCGTGTTTGACCTCCGTGGAGTTATTCCGTGATTATGGTTGATACAAGACGTCACACCTAGAGTAGATCCTTTTGGGAGCATTGTTGTCTGACGAGTCATTCGTCTAAGGCAATGGTATCTCGAACTGGGTCATTGACTCTAGGAACCTTCTAGGTTGCCTTTGAAGATTAGAACCTACTTGTGAGGGGGATATGGTATTTTTCTGAAGGAAACCATAACCTCTACATACCTTATTCTCATGGACGTCGAACCTTTGATCCCGCATCAGGCAGTATACATATATTATCCGGATTATTTTCATGTTGTTAACACACATTATTGTAAGACCCTAATTTTGACCCTAAGATCCCTCATGGCACTATATCATTTGCTCAATGCATTGCCTCAAGGATCATAGCATGTGTGACTCCTTAACCCTAGGGGTGGGACTTGTGTGAGTTGGTTTGAGATCACCAAGCATGCTTGTATTTTATATTATTGCTTTTATTATTTGTTTACTAACCAAAAGCACAAAAATGTGTCACTAACTCTTTTGTTTTGAAGCTCAAGTGATCATGTGCTCCCATGCTCCTAGGAGGCCCCTAAGCTCAATGAAGTGGCTAGATGAAGATGAGAAAAAGCATGACAATGGTCCAACAAGCTCCTAATCATGATATATGTCTCCCCAAGCATCTCAATTTGCCAATTTGATCAGGATAACCCAAAGGGCTTGAGGATTGTGTCCCAAGGAAACCCTAATTCAACTGTGCTTCAACCGTGCCTTGCTCATGAAGCAACCTCAACCTAAGATAAAATTTAATCAAGGTAAGTTATTTAATTCATTATTTTATGCATATATGAGCTTATTTGAGGTTCCTCAATTATTGATTCATCAAGATTGGAAGTTTGGCCTTGAAAAGTTGACTAGTCAAGTCATCTGACTAAACTGAGGATCACTAAGACACAACTTGTGATATGTTTGTCAAATAAGGATGACCCCAAGAGTAAATATGTTATTAAGAACCATGTGAACAACTTTCATGTTCATCAAAAATTCATTTGAAACTTTTAAAGTCATCATTCATTTCAAAATATTATAGGTCATTTTGACTGAAACCCTAATTTTGGGTCAACTTCCCAAGGACCTAACTTCCTTAATTTTTATGATTTTTAGGTGAGACAAAATGCATTGGAAATTTTAAGATGTCTACTTCAAATGTATGTTGGACAAAATTTTATAATCCTAAAACAAATACATGTGATAATACAAAACATTTTAGGTCACTTTGGACCTAAGTCATTGAATTTGAAAAATGCCCAACTTCAAGTGCCCATAACTTTCTCATGAAAACTCCAAATGATGCCAAATTTGAGTCTAAATTGATCATCTTGAAAAGACATACAACTTTTATGTTGGAGGTTTTTCCATTTGAGGCTTGAATCATTGAAACAGAGGGGATTGAAGATGCTTGCTTTTGGTAAAAAAATTCAAAGGGGAACCTAGACATGTTTTGTACCCAAACCTTCACAGCCAGTTTTCATAAATTTCCAATTTCCAAATGAATTTTTTCCCAACATGACTTTTGTTCCTTAATTCAAGGGCTTTCCAACCATTACCAACATTAATTTTTTGGACTTTCCATGTGGGAGTTTCGAAGAGCTTTATGTTTATGTTCATTTTTGCATTTCACATTATAACTTGGTGTGCAAGCTTGTGCGGTCCCTTGTGCACGTCCAATTCACTTCCATTTGATATCAGCATGGATTTTCATTCATTCTTGGGCCTTACATGCGCCTGTATAGGCCCATGCAAGGAGGATTCAAACTTCATGCACACGAGGGAAGCATTGCCTTGCATCACATTTCAGCTATAAATAAGAGTGCATTCTCATTTAAATGGCAACCAAGTGGAGATCTAAATTGCTGCTGAATTGAAATCCAAACCCTCACTAAAGGAATTTTCAGTTTTCTTTCTCTTTTTCAAGCTTGAATTTCAACATCATTAGTTGATTTTCAAAGCTCAATTCCTTAACCTAGCATCACCATCACACTTCCAGAGCAAAAATAGATCAAGAGCTTGAAGGATTCGTGCTGTTTGAAGCTTCATTTCAGAGGTAGAACCTCAAACTTTTTTGATTTAGATCTTGCAATACAATGTGAATTCCTTTGGTTTATGTTGTTTTCTGAAGTCCTCTCACATGAGGCAGGCCAGTGGTGGTCTTAATTTTGCAAATCGTGCCATTTCAGTTCATGCACCATGATCTTCAAGCTCACGTTTCTCTCTAAATAGGAATTGTAAGGATGATCCATGGTTACATGGGTGATGTACATCACCTCAGCTTCATTTTGATGTCCTCTTTTTTTTTATTACACTTTGTTTTCCTGCGCGTGGTGGCCTGAAATGGTTAGATCGCCGGAGAAGATGGTGGTTTCCACCACCATCCCCACGTGTTGGAGTCCCAGCCATTGGATCATGCTTCAACGTTTTAATCATAAGCGTCCAATGTGCTTACTTATTTTAAATCTTTGTGTTGCGCGCTTGACTCC
The DNA here is from genome assembly GCF_024323335.1 of Lathyrus oleraceus. Lineage (NCBI taxonomy): Eukaryota > Viridiplantae > Streptophyta > Magnoliopsida > Fabales > Fabaceae > Lathyrus > Lathyrus oleraceus. Next base: position 429,135,075 of record NC_066583.1, on the reverse strand, counting down.
AATACACCGTGTGACCGCGCCTCTGAGCCCTTGATGCCTTGCCACGTCAATTAATAAAGTGATCCTGTGGCTGCGCATTTTTGCCATTTTTCTTATTTTCTGTTAATTTCATTTAATTCCTTTTATTTTCAAAAATTCATAAATATTTTATTTGAAGTCACAAAAATATGAGTCCAATGCCAAAAAAGTTCTTGAAAAATCTAGTTTCATATTTTGATTTTTAATCATTTTTGTGACTTCATTTAATATTTTTTGTGAATTATTTGATTTTTAATAGTTTTAATTCATTTTTAAATACTTTTTGATATTTGAAAAATCCAAAAATATTTTTCCTAACACCTATGGATCATGATAAGTTAATGAAAAATAGTCATTAATTTCTTATTTGATTTGAGATTTTAATTCATATTGTGTTATTTTTCATTATTTTTAATTGTTTTTAAATAGTTTATGATTTCAAAAATTGTTGAGAAAATTTGTCAAAGTTTGTTTGACCATGTTAGACCTATGAGAATTAAATTGGACTTGTTGAAGTTGATTTGAATTAAATTTGAGGTTTGACCATATTTTGTTTATTTTATTATGCATTTAATTTTAATTCAAAAATTACCAAAAATGTGGTTGACTTGTTGACTTGTGATCTTCATTTCTCTTCTGTTTAGCATTGATTGATGATGATTTGATTCACATTTGATCATTTGTGTTTGATGCTTGGATGTTCTTTCCATCCATTTCATCTTCATCCCATTCTTTTTCTAATTTGGCCAATGAGTTAATGTCTTATGGTTGGTCTTGACAAATGAGAGGTTTAACCTTCTTTGATCCAAACCAAACTCAACTTGATCCAAGATCAAGTGAGTTGTTTTGTGTCCAAGATAGGTTGCTTCTTGGTCAAGCAAAAAACCTAAAGTCCGCACAAGGCCTTTCCCCTTTTGTTTTGGCATGGCAAGTTTTAGGAGCTTGGCTTACTAGTCATGATCTCTAACTTGTGTTTATTTGCCTATAATCTTATTGACCGACCTCAGATAGGTGTGACTACTACATTAGTCCACTTACGATTGCTTAACATAGCGTTACATTGTCTCATGACAAGCTAACATAACTACACTAATCACTAACTTTAATTTGATCATTTAATTTCTTGCAATTTAATTTAATGCCATTTATCTCTTGCTCATTTATTCATATTGCTTTTCATTTTGCTCACTTGAGCACATATTTTATGTTTATGTCATTTTCCTTTTGCTCATTTGAGCTCATTATTGTATATAAATATATTGTTGTCTTGTGTTGGTTTTGTTCTTGTTTGTGTGAACCAAATGCAAAAAAGAGAAAGGACCCAAAATTAGGATATACCCATGCTTAAAGGAGTTCAAGAGCAACTAGGCCTCATGCCTTTAGAATGCTAAATTTGTTGAAGAGCAACTAGGCATCATGGCTTTAGAATGCTAAATTTCAAAGTTGACTTTGAAGGACTTCCTTTCCAAAACTTATTCTTTGTCCATTTCCCTTATTGTGTTGTGAAATTTTTTATGTTTGCTCTTGTGTGATAGGGATTCCATCTTGAGATAGTAAAGAGGACCGCTGTCATGGATAGCCAAGTTAAGAGAGACAAGTCAAATGGAGATCCTAGGAGATTGAATCTAAATTGTTTGATTGCTTGATTGTGTGCTAAGTCCAAAGGAAATGAGCATCTTGAATCATCTCTATGATTTCAAGAAAAGGGACTCCAAGGGTTTTATCTTCTCTCTTATCTTTGTATGCTTTAGGACTAGCCCTTCTCTTCTTCTCCTCACTCTAACCCAAGCCAAAACCTTTTCTTGCAAACTTTGACTTTGTTTCAAAATTAGAAACCTAGGCCTTATGCCTATGACTTTTCAGAACCATTTTCATTAATACTCATTGTGAATAAACCTTAATTCAACTTTGACCTCATTTTGTAAATAAATCTAACTTGTAAATACAACTCACTTCAAGTTGTTTTTTGTGGTTCCAATGGCCACCTTTGTTAAAATCTTTTTTCATAAACATTAGTCATAGGTTTGAGTTATCATAGTGGTTGATGTGAATCTCACCTTATCCTTAGTGATTGAATTATAAGTCTTCTATACTTATTATAGGGTTAACCCCTCACTAGTATGTTGAAGCCTTCCTCACATGGTGGATTATTGGTTTAGGTTGAGTTTTCTCCTTTTGATAACAAAAAACCTTAAGGCCTTTGGTCAAATCAATTCACCAATCTTTGTGATTTTTACCCCGAACTACGAGGTTTTGATCCTACCTTTGTGATGGTACGTAGGCAATGGGTTCATCCATTCAAACAACAAACTTGTAAATATAATCCATTCTCTTCACATCCCCCAAATCTTTTGCACAAATATTTTCAAAAATACCAACCTACAACACATATTTGCAAAAAGAGGTTCCCTTAGAATACTAAGGATGTTTTGGGTGCGTAAAACCTTCCCATTTCATAACTAACCCCCTTACCCAGATCTCTGACATTTTTATTAGTTTTTGATTTGATAAAACTTCGTACTTGGCTTTTGTTCACTTTTTAGCCTTTCCTTTGGACAAATAAAAGTGTGGTGGCGACTCGAATTGTATGTTGACTTTTGGTTTAGTCAATAAACCTAAAGGTAAAGAAAACCCCGCTACAATTATTGCATATCATTTTTGCATTACTGTATATATGCCAGAATTTTGACCCTTAATTATTATGCCATCAATGCTTTGAATCTATGGATGTTGCATAATTATTTGCATTCTATTCCTAACATGTGCATTCATGCATTAACATCTCATGACTATCAACCACAAAAAGCTCACCTTGTCCGTTTCTTTAGCCAGAAAGACGATGACTCCTTGACATCAGTACTTCACAAGGGTTAACAAGTCGAGAATCATGGCAGATCTAGAATAAGAGAATGCGACGTACAAGGAAACCTTGGCTCAGTTCCAAGGCAGAATGGACACCTTCCAAGGTAACATGCACACTATATTAGAGTACCTTCAAGCTCAGAAGGCTACTACATCCACTTCTGCTACCAATCCTACTTCTGATGTAGTTACCGATGCTATTGGTGTCACCACTTCTGTTGATGCTGTTGTGAATACTGTGATTCAACCGGCGGTGAGCCAACTGTAAGAACAAAATTAGTTCTACAATAGAATTCCAGGATTTTGATGATAACAAAGGATGAAACCAAAAATGGCACCCTAACGGAAATTCTCTAAGTGTGCAGGACTCTGAACAGCAACAAAGGAATCTGATTGTTTTATCAGATACAAACTTTGATCAGATACAAAGTACTAGAAGATCAGACGCATCTGAGGAAGAAGTGTGCCCAAGAAGTTCTGAATCTGAGCAAAGCAAGATAGAAGGAAGAACCAGAAGCTCTAAACATCCACGGGTATTAGTTCTGATGATCTGGAAGACCAGTACTCTGAGAAGCTCTGATGTAACCTCAACGTAATATCCTTCTGACGTAGAACTCCGAGATAACAAAGACTCTGATGAAGATTCTCCAAATCCAAAAAGAGTAACAAAAAGAATCTCTTCAAATGGAAAGGAAGTATTTTTAGAAATAAATCATTCAGGGAGACAAATTGGTTATGGCAAGAAACACAGAAGTAATGACATTGAATTCTCATCAAAGGCCAATATTCTGTCATCACTCCAACGATCCTTCTCACTACTATATAAAGGACAGCCTACCTCATTGAGAGACACAACAACGCACAGAAAAATTCTTTACATTCTCTCTCAGTTTTTCACGAGCTGCTGCTCATACATGAAAACGCTTGTTTAAATATTCTACTGTAATACTTGCTTTCTCTTAGAAGCACTCTCGATTACAATTTTACTTTTCTAAATTGTTTTGTTCCTCAAGTGACTCTGCGTAGTCTGTATACTTGAGAGGACTAAGAGATCATTCTCTTAGACGTTTGGTTGTATTAATCTTTCAAGATTAGTGGATTAAGTCCTTTTTGAAGGCGAAATCACCTTGGCCGGGTGGACTGGAGTAGCTTTGTGTTATAAGCGAACCAGTATAAAATTCTGTGTGTTCTTACTTTTGAAAAAGCTTTTATTTTCTAAAACAATTCAAACCCCCCTTTCTTGTTTTTCTCACCTTCAGTTGGTATCAGAGCTTCGGCTCTATTATTGATTTTCTAATCAAACACTTAACAGTGTAGAGAGATCCAGAACGAGAAAAACTATGGCCAACACCAATGAAAGAGATAGTTACAACGTTAAGCCTCCAGTCTTTGATGGAGAGAAATTCGATTACTGGAAAGATAGAATTGAAAGTTTCTTTCCGGGCTACGACGCTGATCTCTGGGACATTGTCACAATCGGATACACACCTCCTGCAACAGATGCTGGAGTTGCTATTCCCAGAAGCAAAATGACAGATGATCAGAAGCGTGAATTTAAGAATCGTCACAAAGCCAGAACGATACTTCTCAATGCCATATCCTACAATGAGTATGAAAAAATCACCAACAGGGAAACAACTAAAGACATGCTCGACTCCCTGAGGATGACTCATGAAGGAAACTCTCAGGTCAAAGAAACAAAGGCTCTGGCTCTAATCCAGAAATATGAAGCCTTCAAGATGGAGGATGACGAAGCTGTAAAGGTAATGTTTTCTAGATTCCAAACTCTAATTGCAGGTCTCAAAGTGCTAGACAAAGGATACACAACTGCGGACCATGTCAAAAAGATAGTCAGAAGCTTGCCAAAGAAGTGGAGACCCATGGTCACAGCCTTAAAGCTATCAAAGGATCTGAACAACATCAGCCTAGAAGAGCTTGTCAGTTCACTCAGAAGTCATGAGATAGAACTGGAGGAAGATGAGCCTTAGAAGAAGATCAAGTTTGTAGCACTAAAGTCCAGATCTGAAAGACGCAAGTCTGACAAAAACAAAGCCTTCCAGGTCGAAGCAGAAGACGCTGATGACTCTGAACAGGAAGATTCTGACGATGAGGAAGAATTATCCCTTCTGACCAGAAGAGTAAATCAACTCTGGAGAAAAAGGAATAATAACTTCAGAAAACCAAGACCCAGAGGGGACCGATCAGAATCAACCTCAAAAGGTAAATCTAACAAAGATGTTACGTGTTATGAATGTAAAGAAACAGGTCACTACAGAAACGAATGTCCCAAGTTAAAGAAAGATAGTTCCAAAAAAGAGAACTTCAAGAAAAATTCCTTCAGAACCAAAAAGGGACCGATGGCTACCTGGGACGACAGTGAATCTGACTCATCAGAATCAGACTCTGATGAACAGGCTAATGTGGCACTCATGGCTACCACCTCCAAGAATACTTCAGACGAAGAATCTACATCTGAAGAGGTGTTTTCTGAACTATCTCGATCTGACCTAGAATCATGTATGTCTGAAACTCTTAACTCATATCAGAAACTCAAACAAAAATTTAAAGTTATAAAAGGTGTTCTTGAAGAAACATTAGAAGAATGTGGCAAACTTGAGATAACAATTTTAGAACTAAAAGATGAAAACAGAACTTTGATTTTAGAAAGAGATTCAACAAAGAAAAATTGCTCAAAACTTGAAGAAGCATTATCTCAAGCTCCATAGACTTCAAACACAATAATTTATAAATATGAAAAATCTTTTCAAAAGTTTCTGAAAAATGGGATAGAGAGGAGCAGAATGGCATCCATGATTTATGGGGTCAGTCAGAACAATAGAAGAGGAATTGGGTATGATCCCAGTGAAGATAAAACTTCCACTAATTGTTGGTGTAAGCCCTAGAGGCCAATACTTTTGGTACTTGTATCGAATTACTTATTAATAATAAAAGGCTTTTTCTTTATTACAGTTGTTTAATAAAGTCCCTGGAATAGATAGTTTGTTTAATGTATCAAGTGTGACTTGATCATGAGAACACATTAAACATAAGGACACTATTCTTAAAGTATTCGTAGTCGAGCTTTATTGTGAAGTGGGATAATATTAAAGCATTAAGACTATTATGTTTGTAGACTGATGATCACATCTCATGGATCATGGATAAAGAGTTATCAAGTCTTAAACATAGGTATGAATATTAAGAGTAATATTTATACCAGATTGACCCGCTATGAGAATACTATATAGAAAGTTATGCAAAGTGTCATAAGTTATTCTCATGGTGATAATGGTGTATACCACTCTTCGACCTGAAACCACTATGGATCATAGATGTAGAGTCGAGTGCTTTATTGTTGATCCAACGTTGTTCGTAACTGGATAACCATAAAGACAGTTGATGGGTACTCCATAAAGCATGCTGAGGGACATGAGTGTCCTAGATGGAATTTGCCCATCCTGCGTAACAGGATAAATGTCTATGGGCTCAATATTGAACTGGACAAGGATGACACGGTCTATACCTTGTGTTCAATATAGACATAAGGGCAAATGGGTAATTATACACATAATTATTATCACAAGAGGTTTTGTCAGATCACATGACATTTTCGTGTCTTGGGTAACAGTGATGTGTTGCTAGATACCGCTCACTGTTTATTATGTTAAATGCGTGATTTAATATAATTGCCAACATCGCGAAAACCTACAGGGTCACACACAAAGGACGGATTGATGAGAGATAAAGTAATTAAGGAATACCGTAATGTATGGCGCCCTTAAGTAGAATACGAAATATGGTAAGGTACCAAATACTTAAGTGATTTTGGCATATTATGAGATATGGGAAAAATGCACTTAAGTGGGCTTTTTGACTTGAAGCCCACATAAGTGGTTCTATAAATAGAACTCTTGTGCAGAAGCATTGTATGGGAATACAACACAACTGAAGAGTTGGAATTTCATATCTCTCTCTCTCACTCAAAGCCTTCATTCGTACCAGCTAGCACTGAGATTGAAGGAATCAGTTTGTGTGGACTGAGTAGAGACGTTGTCATCGTTCAATATTCGTGATCGCCACAAGAGGTAACGATTCTATCACTGATCATGCCCATTCGTAAGGATCACTAAATGGAGAAATTTTTAAATTCCGCTACGCCTTGGATGGCAATTCTCCTTCACTAATGACCAACCTAAATCTCCATTTTCATATCACTATACACATACACAAGCACAACAATTTAATAATGCTAGAAAACCCAAAGTATTAAGAAACTCTGGGAAAGCTAATCACAAAGGACCCAAAAGACTCTGGGTACCAAAGGATAAGATTGTTTATGTTACAGATATCTTATGCAGCAGAGTTAAAACACCAGTCATGGTACCTGGACTCTGGATGCTCGCGACACATGACGGGAAGAAAGTATATGTTCCAAAGCCTGGAACTTAAAGACACTGGATTCGTAGGCTTCGGAGGAGATCAGAAAGGAAGGATCAGAGGCTCCGGAACTATCGGTAATGGTACTCTTCCCTCTATATCTGATGTTTTATATGTAGAAGGATTAATGCATAATCTGCTATCAATAAGTCAATTAAGTGATAACGGATATGATGTAATCTTCAATCAAAAAACATGTAAAGCCATAAATCAAAACAATGGTTATGTCCTATTCACTGGCAAGAGGAAAAACAATATTTATAAAATAATTCTTTCGGATTTAAAAGAACAAAATGTGAAATGTCTGATGTTTGTTCACGAAGAGCAATGGGTATGGCATAAACGCTTGGGCCACATTAGCATGAGAAAGTTATCTCAGCTAAATAAACTCGAGTTAGTCAGAGGTCTACCTAAGCTGAAGTTTTCTTCAAATGTTCTATGTGAAGCATGTCAGAAAGGAAAATTTTCAAAAATCATCTTTTAAAAAAAAACATTGTTTCTACCTCTAAGCCTCTGGAACTTCTTCACATTGACTTATTTGGTCCTGTGAAAACAGCATCAGTCAATGGAAAGAAATACGGACTGGTCATTGTTGATGATTTTAGTCGCTGGACATGGGTAAAATTCTTAAAGCACAAGAGTGAGTCTCACTCTATATTCACTAGCTTCTGTTCCAAAGTGCAAAACGAATTTGACTCTAAAATCATCAGAGTCATAAGTGATCATGGTAGGGAATTTGAAAATAAATTTTTTGAGGAATTATTTGACTCTAATGGAATATCCCATGATTTCTCCTGCCCTAGAACTCCACAACAAAATGGAGTTGTGGAAAGGAAGAATAGGACACTCCAAGAGATGGTCAGAACCATGATCAATGAAACAAATGTGGCTAAGCACTTTTGGGTCGAAGCTGTAAATACAGCGTGTTACATTCAGAATAGAATCTCCATAAGACCTATTCTGGAGAAGACTCCCTATGAACTGTGTAAAGGAAGAAAACCCAACATTTCCTATTTTCATCCTTTTGGATGTTCCTGTTTTATTTTAAATACTAAAGAACATCTGAACAAGTTTGATTCCAAAGCACAAAAAGGTATTATGTTAGGATACTCAGAACAATCTAAAGGCTACAGAGTATACAATATAGAAACCAAAATTATGGAAGAATCAATTCATGTCAGATTTGATGATAAGCTTGACCCTGAAAAGTCAAAGCTAGTTGAGAAACTTACAGATCTGGAGATTACTCTTGCAGGTTTTGACGAGAAGATTAAAGCTCCTGAAGCAACTGCCACTCAAACCTCAGAAGGAACTAAATCCCCAGCAATCCCAAAGAAAGCTAAAAGTCGCCTCAACGTATCTGAAGAGTTGATTCTGGGAAACAAGGACGAACCTATCCGAACCAGGTCTACCTTCAAGACACCTGAAGAAACTCCTCTGGGACTAGTATCTCTGATCGAGCCTACTTCCTGTGATGAGGCACTTCAAGATAGCGACTGGGTTCTAGCCATGCAAGAAGAGCTAGATCAATTCACAAAGAACGACGTCTGGGATCTTGTTCCTAAACCAAAAGGCACTCACATTATCGGAACCAGATGGGTGTTCAGAAACAAGTTGAATGAGAAAGGAGAAGTTGTCAGAAACAAAGCTCGACTGGTGGCTCAAGGTTACAGTCAACAAGAAGGCATTGACTATAATGAAACCTTTGCCCCATTCGCCAGGTTAGAATCTATTCGCTTACTTGTCTCATTCACTATAAATCATTCTATCAAACTATATCAAATGGATGTCAAGAGCGCATTCCTTAATGGTTATATATCAGAAGAAGTGTATGTCAACCAATCCCCAGGTTTTGAAAATTCAAATTGTCCAGAACATGTTTTTAAACTTAAGAAATCTTTATATGGACTAAAACAAGCTCCTAGAGGTTGATATGATCGTTTAAGTAATTTTCTTCTGGAACATGATTTTACCAGAGGGAAAGTTGACTCTACACTCTTTTGTAAAAACATTAATAATGATCTCATGATATGCCAGATATACGTTGATGATATCATTTTTGGTTCAGCTGACGCCTCTTCATGTCAAGAATTCTCTGAGTTAATGTAGGCAAAATTCGAAATGAGCTTAATGCAAGAACTAAAGTTCTTTCTAGGAACTCAGATCAATCAAACTTCAGAAGTCACCTACGTTCATCAAAGTAAATACATAAAAGACATTCTGAAGAAATTTGAAATGGCTGAATGCGAACCTGCAAAGACACTCATGCATCCAACCTGCATTCTTGAAAAAGAAGAAGTCAGTCAAAAGGTTTGTCAGAAGCTCTATCGTGGTATGATAGGCTCCCTTCTCTATCTGACTGCTACTCGTCCTGATATTCTATTTAGTGTTTGTCTCTGTGCCAGATTCCAATCAGATCCTAGAGAATCTCATTTAACAGCAGTTAAGAGAATTCTCAGATATCAGAAAGGAACTCCTAACCTGGGCATGATGTATGAGAAAACATCAGAGTATAGACTATCTGGTTTTTGTGATGCAGATTACGCAGGAGACAGAATGGAACGAAAAAGTACATCTGGAAATTGTCAGCTCTTGGGAAAGAATCTGATATCCTGGGCCAGCAAAAGACAATCAACCATAGCATTGTCTACTGCAGAAGCGGAATACATCTCAGCATCACTATGCACCACTCAGATGCTCTGGATGAAGAATCAATTAGAGGATCTGCAAATCTTTGAGAGTAACATTCTTATCTTCTATGACAATATTGCTGCCATTTGTTTAAGCAAGAATCCTATTTTACACTCCAGAGCTAAGCACATAGAAATAAAATACCATTTCATTAGAGACTATGTTCAGAAAGGGGTAGTAATATTGAAATTCATTGATACAAGTCATTAATGGGCTGACATCTTTACTAAACCCTTAGCTGAAGATAGATTCCTCTTTATCTTAAAGAATCTGAACATTCAAAATTGCCCTGAATAAAATGTGCCTCTGAGTTTGTAAAATAAGATTTTGATGTAAACAAAGTGGATTTTGCCTCTGACTCTGATACTCCTACCTAGTTAGAAGTCATCTGAGTTAGAAATCTCCAGGAACCAATCCTTTGGTATTCCTGAAGATCAGATAGAGCAAACACGTGGAGTACCTTGCGTCTGACCTTGGAACTTCTAGACAACTGTCTAGCAGTAATCAAGGAACAGTCTCTTGAGATCTCCTCGAGCAGTGTACTGACTGTTGGGATTAGACATCATTTATGAGCTGTAATTATTTTCCCTCTAAACGTGCAGACTTGGTTTTTGTGCTAAACTCTGTTTTGTGTGTCGTTTTGCATGCGCCCTAATTTGGGTATTTAAACACTTTTCTTCACACATTGCACATTTTTCACTCTCTCAAACACTTAACCCTCTGCAAGTTCAGCTCTCCCTCTCAAGGCATTCCTGCAACATCCTTTCAGATTCTTCAACCTTCAACTCAGCTCTCAACAACATTCATGGATTCCCAACAACAATCAGTCTACAACTTCTCTCAACAAATGGATTCAAACGAACAAGCTCCAAGTTCAAGCAACCCAAACCCAGCGGTTACCAGTGTCATCTCAACTCCCATCTACAAAGAGCCTCACATTCTTGATCGTGAGCCTCATATCAATCTTGCAACACCATTTGAGAAACTGGAGGTGTTATGTGAATCCTTGGTGGACTTTGACAACATGCGCAGAAATGGCATTGATCTCACTGAAGAACTGAAGAATCAAGGTTGGGGAAACTATTTTCAACGTCTGTATGGTCCAGTGTACACAAACTTGGTGAAGGAATTCTGGAGATTCGCTGATGCTGATGATTACTACATCGTCTCCTATGTTCTGGGAGTCAAAATGGTGATCACTGAGAAGTCCATTGCTGCTCTTCTGGGCATGGAGAAAGATGGAGGAAGAAGGATCTACAACATTAATCCTAGGGCAAAATATCTGTCCCATGAGATTAATCCAACTATCTTCAAACAGAACGCTGAAGGCAACCACTCCAAGAACAAAGAGCTACATCAGAACCTCCGGGTCTGGCTGAAGATCATCTTGGGCACCATCCATCATCGCCCAGTTTCAAACTCTTCAGACTACATCAACACAGACCAGAAGTGCATCCTGTACTGCATCTACAAGGGTCTGAAGCTCTTCCTTCCAGCACTCCTCTTCAAGTACCTCAGAGACTCTGTACGAGATACAAGGAACAACATGAAGCCCAGAAACTACATTCCTATGGGGAGACTGATCTCTGACGTTCTGATTGAGAGCGGTCTCGTAGATCATATGATTACCTTCAGACTCATGGACGACGTGATGATCGACACTGGAAGAGCTCTAAACGCCAAAAATCCGAAGAGCATGGGGATTCTGGATCAAGTAAGGGCCAAACCCACTCTGGACACCTCTTGGGATGCTCTCAAAGATTAGAGGAAGATCCCACATGGACTCTATTTGTTCTCAAAGACCGACCCTCCAGAGGTAATCCTGTATTACTTAGATGATCTGTGAAAACAAGGGGTTGATATCTCAGATTTCAACATAAGCCAAGCAAGAAGAAATACAAAGGATCAAGGAAGCTGAAGCCTGTCGCATCCGCGAAAAACAACCGGCGGGCTGAAACAAAAAAACACAGAGCCGCCACCGTGCGTTATTTATCCCAAAAGAGGGAAAGGAAACGCTCGAAGTAAACCTGGGAAAAGCATGGTCTCGCGACCAAAGAGAAAGGGTACGGGAGTCGGTTACGCAAGGGGAAGGTATTAGCACCCCTCATGTCCGTCGTACTCGACGGGATCCATACTCTAAAAGAAAGAAAAGGTTGCTAAAACAAACATCACACACACACACTGAAGATAACACAGGTGGAGGAAAAGGGGAGAGGGCTCGCTAGGACATCGCATCCCATGCCTACGTATCTCGTCTGGAACGAGAATCAGAGCTGCCGTAGTTCGGCTCACGCACGCCAAACAGGACACACACAAACACAGGCAAACTTGGAACCCGAATGCCAATCGCTGGACTTACATCGGCTTCCGAACCAAACAAACACAATCAGGATACGGACAGCCAATCGCTGGGCTTACATCCATATCCTGACACACAAAAGGGTTAACAAGAAAACACACACAAAAAGGAAAAAAGTGCCCGGAGAGACCTCGCACGGTCTCCTGCCTACGTACCTCATCTGGTATGAGGATCAGGGCGACGTAGTTCCCCTGAATGGGAACGAAATTCCAACCAGATACAAAGGGAGACACACTACTAGGGAGCTGTACTCGAGCCTAGGTGTTATCATGCATCATTGCCCTATGTTATGGTTTCTATCTACTTGCACAACAGCAAGCTAATCCTAACCAGGAAAAAGCAAAGCATGCAAGCATAAACAAAGCAAAGCAAACATTCACAGTTAGCACACGCTATATCCAGACAAGGTGGGCTCAATCAAGGGGTAAGTTGCAAAAGCAACACAACTGTACAGGGTAGTGTTCGCTCTTAACCCTGACATTGAGAGTCAGGGTGAAGCAGATGAAAGGTAAGTGAAGATTAGACTTCACAGCTCTTATCCCTGGCCAGGGAGAGCTTCAGACAAAGGAGCGTGGGTTCAGAAAGGAGGAACCCTTCTACACTCAAGACTCAGACTCAACTGATCTTGGGTTAATGTCCCAATGCATCAACACAGTGGTGTGAGCAGAGGGACGACTCAACAGAATAGCGGGAGATAGATTGCATATCTCTCTTATCCGCCAATTGCCTCATAGAGGTCTTTACCTGCTTGGGGACAAAGTTAAACAATCACAAACATCGCCTCTTAAGGAGGACTTCAGACAGTTGCCTGGCTAAATAACAAGCCAGGTCTTCCAGACTACATGGAGACAAGAGAGTCTACCTCAATTGGTTTATACAACCAAGCAGCAGCACAGCAAGTTCTTAAAGAACTAAAGCGACTAAAGTACCTGAAATCAATCTAATTCAGTCAGTATACCAATCACAAAGTCAAAACAGACAAGTTAAGAATCAACAGTCAATGTAATCAAACAATGCAATGTGCAAAGCACAATCAACTCAAGTGAGCCAAGCATCCTACAAAACACACAAGTTAGTTTACAACAAGCAACCAAACTCAATTTAATCAACTTGCATTTTTCTCCTTAAAGCATTTGCTTCTTCAACCTGAAAATCACATTCAAATGTGAGAAACAAGACCACTAGGACAAGCCTAGGGTCCAAAGGAGATGAAAAATTCAAAACAGCAAGTGAAAATTAATCAAAGCCAAGAATTATCAAGCAAAAAGAGAATCCAATTGGTCTCACACCAAAACTATGCACCAAATCCATTTCATACACAAAACATGCCAAACTATGCATTTTGGAAACATATTAGAGCAAACAGAATGATCACAATCAAATCAATATCAAAACAGTTCAATAAATTCCACAAAAATTCTAGCCTAAACAGAACACATTTAATGAGTATCATACCAATTTTCAGCTCATTTGGACCAGAGGAAGTATGGAAATTAAATTCATAAAGTTCAGACAAGTTCAAGCAAGCCAACACAAGGCATCAAAACAATCATCAACTTCCATCAATCATAAAATAGTGACAAAACATGATAAATGAATGGGACCAAAACCACAATGACCTATAATGTGTCTAGAATTCACATGTCAAATTTCACATTCATCCAATCAATAACCAGAATTTCACAACTCAAATGCCAACATGTGTCACAAAAAATCAACAAATGACCAAACAGAGGGAAAAATTCCAATCAAATAGGAAATGCCATCAATAAATCCAGAAAAATTCACATGTATTCTCAACATCCATATTCTCAATCATGCAAAAATTTAGCTCAATCCAATGTCCCTAAGCACATCAAATAAAATCATGAAATTCACCAAGCATGGTGTGACACAAATTGTCACACCTCTAATCAAAAATTCATATCTCACCAACCAGGGATCCAAAAATTGCAAACCACATATCAAAATCACCAGCAAAGAGTCCAGAACATGCACACAAAATTTCATGAATTTCTATGGAAGCATCACCATTTTATGAGTGAAAAGGCATGGCATACACACAAATGATACATCCAAACAATCCCTAGGCAATTTATTTTTCCACACATGCACAAAAATAATAAAAATCATCATAAAAAACTAAACATCACAAGGAGACTAATGCAAAAAGTCTCATCAAATTTGGACTATTTTTGAAGAACTTATGATTTTTGAAGTTCATGGATCAAAATGAAATGGAAAAATGAAAAAGAAATGAAATAATACAAATTATAATGAAATAATGGCAATCTGGTAATTCTGGCAACGAAATCCAAAACGCGGTCGTTCTCATTAATGCAGTGGCAGCGTATGATTGGTTGAAACACGCGGTAAACAGCAAATTTTAAACACAGGCCAGGCAATATCGAATCAAACGCGTTCTTGAAGGTGTTCTTCACCATGAACAGCAACAACAATTCCAGAAAGTCGTTATGAGCATTTCTCAACCAAAACGAACAAATCACACATCAATGGAATCACCGTTCAACAAGGATCATGAAACTAACAAGCCTTCGACCTAACTCTAACCATATCAACGGGATCGAGCGAAAATAGTTTCCACATTCAAACTTAAATCTCAGATTTCTCTCTCGATTCTCAACCAAACTCAAAACCACAAGTAGCATGATACTCTACGTTGAAAGCCTAATCATAACCATATCAAAATTCAAGCAATGGTTGAGATCGAGTTTTTACCTCTTGATGATGGCAGATGTTGATTTGTGAGTTTCAAGGTCCGAACAGCCAAAACAGATGAAGCTTCTTGATGTAGAAGTTGATTGGAACAGATAGCTTAGCTCAATGATGCTTCAGATCCAAGAATCATGAAATTGCCATGGATGAGCTTGCCTTCAACAGTTGCGAATCTTCACTCCTTTGGCCTTGAATGTGTGAAACAGTTCTTCAATGATGATTGTAGAAGGTGGATCCAACAAAAACGAGCCAAATTGATGCAAAACTTGATGAGAAATGATGAAAAATGTCAAAAAAGTTTTGGAGAATTTGGAGAGAATTGGAGGGAAATTATGTTAGATCTTGAGAAATGTGAAGTGTGTTTATCAATTCTGTTACAATTAACCTCTTATACCAATGCTTAATCCACTTACTAATCATAATTAGGCAAAATGAAGTGAATTAGCACAAATGAGTTTTCAAGTGTAATGTCCAAAATAGCCTTTTCCAAATTAGGCAATGTAACAGTGCAATGACAGTTCAAGCAAGTCACTTTGACCATTTGGAATGTGTTGGAATAGGCTTTGTGTGCAAAATCCATGTAATTTGAAATTTCACCATTTCACACCAATTTTCAAAGTGATCACTTGAAAAATGACCTTTTGCCATGATTACTTTTGATGAAATGTGACCATGCATCATGAAAGTACATGTGAAATGGGGTTTGCTCAAAGAAAAATCATCCAATTTGGCCATTCCATGTGAAAGTTATGCCACTTTGAATTTAGGCATTTTTGGAAAATGATTTGATCATAACTTGCCAACCACACATGAGAAATTCATGTTCTTGGACTTTTTGGAAAGGTGAGAGCAAGATCTACAACTTTCATGTTGAACAAAATTTCACTTGAAGCATTTTTGGACATGTAACTTTGAGGTGAAAAACTTTCCATTTTTGGAAACTTTCAATTACAAGTCACTTTCTATTTTTGGAAAGTTTCCATCTGACTTTATTTTCTTCATTCTTGATGTTTGAAATGCCAAATGAAATTTGTTTCAACATGAATGAAGTGTATCCAACCCTCTCCCACCTCCAAATCCATCAATTCAAGCCCAGTTGACCACAGTTGACTTTTCTGACTGATAGATGAATTTGGCTATGCACTGATCAAATTGAGCCTCTAACTCCTGATGGAATGGCTCAATGATGAAACCCTAGCTTTCATAAGCTCAATATAATCATGTAATGATCCCCACATCCATTGTAGACCCCATCTCCTTGCCAAGCCCTGATTGGCCCAATGCAGATGATTAGGGTTGACCAGTGGTCAAAACCCTAATCTCAAGATATCTGATCAATCTCTTGAATCTTCTGGATGATAACAAGACCATGATGATGATGATGTATCATTCTAACCAAGATAAAGACCAATCTCCTTGAGAAACCAAGAAACCCTAATTTGAGGCACCAACCCTCAAATGATTAATGATCAGTCCATTCAATGAAAACCCTCAGGCTGAATCTCAACCTCTTATCTTCTGACCAAGACTTAGGAGGATGACTTGTTCAATGTAACCACATGACATGCAATATGCAATGACTAATGTCCTAAAAATGATATGCAATATGTTAAGCTAGTCCCAAGAGAGGAGGGCAAATTTTGAGGTGTTACAAAGCCAAAGCTGCCGCTGAAGCTCGTCTTGCTGAAGAATCTGCCAACAGGGTAGAACCAGATGCTCTAACTCAGGGGGAGTCTTCCACCTTTGTCCCTCTGGTTCTCAAAATACTTGAAGATCTTCAGAAAGAGCAGAAGGAAGTCCGAGCCAGATTGGATCAACAGGATTCAGTAAACGTCAACATTCAGAATTTGCTGACCCAGCTGCTCCAGAGGATGCCTCCACCTCCAAACCCTTAGGCACCTAGGACTTGCTTTTGTGTTCTTTTGCTTGTTGATTTGCCTTCTGCTTTTGTTTGCTTGTTGCTTTCTGTTGTTTGTTCTCGCTTTCTGCTGTTTGTTGACTATGTTTCTAGCATATGTGAATATATATATATATATATATATATATATATATATATATATATATATATATATATATATATATATATATATATATATATATATATATATATATATATATATATATATATATATATATATATATATATATATATATGTCTTTTTGCCCTTATTTTTTTAACAAGTCTTTTTGATTCTGACAAAAAGGGGGAGAACTAAAAACAACTCTGATGAAAACATATCTAAATCCTTTCAGTACTTTGCAAACATTGTTTAAAAATTGGTTCTAATCCTTTTTGTAGATGTTTGATTGGCTGCATTTTATGTTAAAACATTAACTGGACTCTAATGTCTTGGCTGATGTCATGACATACGCTGGAGATGTTTGATTGGCTGCATTGTGTGTTAGAACATCTAACTGTACTCTGATGTCTTGACTGATGTCATGACATACTTGAGTAGTATGCTGCAGGTTTAGCTAATACAGGATTTATAGAATGTCAAATTAGATGTTATGACATTCATTCCTGACAGCAGATACTGAGGTATAGAACAGTTGGTTGTCTGTTATAACTCAGTATTTAATTTCAGTCTATTTATCAAGGGAATAACAGACCTGGCATAAGGCCTACTATCTGAATGTCAAACTGGATGCTCTGACATTCATCATTGACAGCATATACTGAAAAATAGGCAGGTTGGTTGTCTGCTACAGTTCAGTGTGTATCTCAGTCTGTTCTTCAGGAGGATAACAGACCATGGCATAAGGCTCTATGTGTAAATGTCAAATTGGATGTTTTGACATTTATTAATGTAAGCTGATACTGAAGTATGGACTGGTTGGTCCTTTACAGTACATCATTTTGTACAGTCTGTTTTCAGGAGAATAACAGACTTAGCATATGGTTTATGATCTGGAAGTCAAACTGAATGGTGTGACATTCATTCCGGACAGCATATGCTATATTGTAGGTTG
Organism: Lathyrus oleraceus; assembly: GCF_024323335.1. Lineage (NCBI taxonomy): Eukaryota > Viridiplantae > Streptophyta > Magnoliopsida > Fabales > Fabaceae > Lathyrus > Lathyrus oleraceus. Next base: position 429,116,999 of record NC_066583.1, on the reverse strand, counting down.
GTTAGTTTTTCAGTTTCAGCAGTTTTCTCAGGCTATTCTTCAGGAATCCAACAGAGCTAAAATCCAGGAAACTAACAACTAAGCTACAATTAATGAACCTAAAAAATAGCCTATTTGTTAGTACCCTAATATGTGGAAATTAGGTTAACTTGCTTGACCTTAATTTCAGGAAATACAAGTACAAGGCCTAAGTGCTGCAATATAAAAGGATGGCAATCCTTCATTCAAAACTCGGGGATTTTAGGCGTGAAGTTTTTATTGTTCCATATACTTCACTGCTGTATTTTTGTGTGTGTCTTGTATTAGGTGTATCTTGTGAGCCAAGCAATTATCTCCTAGATGATTGCATTGGACTAGGGTGTTCATTGAGTTGTAAGTGTTGTGTCACTCTAAGCTTTTAAGTGTGAGTGTTGTGTATCTTGATTAAAGCTGTTAAGCACAATCAAGAGTTGTTTGAAGTGTGACTTCACCATTTACTTTAATCTAATTAAAGGTTGTAATCACTGAGGTGATTGAGGGGGAGTGAGTAGGAACTCTGATCTTAGTGTAAGATTGAAATTGCATTGGGTAAGTATTAAGTGATAGGATTAAATAGTTGGTTTAAGGTCTGAATTAATACTACTAATAGTGGATTTCCTCCCTGGCTTGGTAGCCCCTAGACGTAGGTGTGTGTGACACCGAACTGGGTAAACAATTCCTTGTGTTATTTACTACACTTACTTTTTAAGTTCTGCATAATTCTTGTCTGCGCAGAATTGGATGTCATAACATCCCGTGTGACATCGAACGTCTGTTAACTAGAATTTCAATTGGCATCAGAGCAGGCACCCTGCCTGTTGATTTCTGGGTGAGATCTAGGGAAGTTACTTTCTAGTACCATGGACAAGGATGTAGGATACTCAAATAGACCACCCATGCTGGATGGTTCTAACTATGATGACTAGAAACCTCGTATGATAGCCTTCTTGAGGTCTCTAGATAGTAAGGTCTGGAGAGCTGTCAACAAAGGATGGGAATATCCAATGAAGACAGGTAAAGATGGAGTCAGTATACAAATTCCTGAAGAAGAGTGGGACAAGGAGCAAGAGGCATTAGCCCTTGGAAACTCTAAGGCCTTTAATGCACTGTTCAATGGAATAAGTAAAAACATTTTCAGACTGGTGCATCACTGTGAGCTGGCTAAAGAAGTTTGGGATACCCTCAAGATAACACATGAAGGTACCTCCAAGGTGAGGATGTCAAAATTTCAGATGCTAACCACCAAGTTTGAAAATCTGAGGATGAAAGAGGATGAGACTATTCATGACTTCCACATGAATATTCTTGAAATTTCCAACACTTCTGGTGGCTTAGGGGAGAAAATGGCTGAAGAGAAACTTGTAAGAAAGATTCTCAGGTCATTACCTAAGAGATTTGCCATGAAGGTTACGGCTATAGAAGAGGCTCAGGATATCTGCAATATGAAGGTGGATGAGCTTATTGGTTCTCTCCAAACTTTTGAAATGGGCTTGGGTGAGAATGTTGAAAAGAAGAACAAAAGCGTAGCTTTTGTATCAAATACTGGAGAGGGTTCAGAAGCAGGAAGTACTGGTGGTGATGAAAGCATATCAGAAGCCATAGCCATGCTTGGGAGACAGTTCAACAAGTTCGTAAAGAAGATTGATCAAAAAGGTAGACCAAATGTTAAGAACATCTCGTTTGACATTAGGAAAATATCAACTTCTGAAGAAAGGTTCAACCAAGGCAAGGTATCCAGTGTCATGGATGTGAAGGTTTTGGACACGTTAGAGCGGAATGCCCTACTTACCTCAAGATGCAAAAGAAAGGGCTATTTGTCACATGGTCTGAAGGAGACTCTGAGAGTGAATCTGAAGGAGAATCTGCTAAACATGTCACTGCACTAACTAGTGTTTATGCCACTGATGATGACTCAAGTGGAGATGAACTGAAATTCGATGAACTTTTTGCATCATATAAAGAGCTGTGTGTCAAAAGTGCAGAAGTAAGTGTACAAGGAGAAAAGCAGAAGAAACTCATCAAGGAGCTGGAGGACGAGAAACAGAAGCATCTGACAGTCATAGATGGTCTAAAGGGTGAGATAACCTTGCTGACCTGCAAGCTAGATCAAATGACGAAATCCATCAGAATGCTGAATAAAGGAACGGACACCTTGGAAGAGATCCTAAAGGTGGGACAGAAGTCAGGAACCATGTCTGGTTTAGGCTTTGTGAAGAAATCCTCAGCTAAACTCAAACGCTCAAAGGCTGAAGTTCAGAAATTCAAGCGGAGGTCACACCCAATGTCTCCACTTCAGGGAACCAGGATGAGTAACCATCAGAAGAAGAAATATCAGAGATGGAGATGTCACTACTGTGGTAGGTTTGGTCATATAAAAGCCTTCTGCTACAGGCTGCATGGTTATCCTAACCAAACCCCTCATGTCAGACCTAAGCACAAGGCATATAAGCATAATGCCCCCATCAAGAAATGACAATGGTTTGCTAGGTTAGCTCACACAACTCTAAGGGCTTCTACCAGAGAAGACTGGTACTTTGATAGTGGCTGCTCAAGATATATGACTGGTATGGAGAATCTATTAGTGAATATACAACCTCACACTACCAGTTATGTGACCTTTGATGATGGTGCTAAAGGAAAAATCAAAGGTGTGGGTAAGTTGGACAGCTCTGGAGTTCCAGAACTGAATAATGTGCTGTTAGTAAAAGGACTAACTACTAATCTCATCAGCATAAGCCAACTGTGTGATCAAGGGTTCTATGTTCAGTTCACTAAGGAGCTATATGTTGTGACGAATGGAGATAATCAGGAAGTTATGAGAGGATCCAGATCCAAAGATAACTGTTATCTGTGGGAACCTAAAGTCTCAAACTACTCCACAATTTGCTCCTCAGCCAAGGAAGAACAGGAGGTGAAGCTGTGGCATAGACGTCTTGGTCATCTCCACTTAAGGGGAATGAAAAAGATCATATCCAAGGAAGCAGTTAGAGGAATCCCAAAGCTGCTTATTGATGAAGGAAGAGTCTGTGGAGAATGCCAGGTTGGCAAGCAAACCAAGATGTCACATCCTAAGCTGGGACATCCTACAACTTCCAAAACTCTGGAACTTTTGCACATGGACTTAATGGGACCTATGCAGGTTGAGAGTCTGGGTGGAAAGAGGTATGCCTATGTGGTTGTTGATGACCATTCCAGATACACTTGGATAAGCTTCATCAGAGAAAAGTCAGATGCATTTGATGTCTTCAAAGAACTGTGCATCAGACTTCAAAGGGAAAAGGACAGTTGTGTTGTCCGAATTAGGAGTGACCATGGGACGGAGTTTAAGAATTCCAAGTTTGATGAGTTTTGCTCGTCTGAAGGGATAAGTCATGAGTTTTCCTCTCCTATAACTCCTCAGCAAAATGGGATAGTTGAAAGGAAAAACAGAACTATTCAAGAATCTGCCCGGGCAATGATTCATGCAAAGAAGCTTCCTATGCACTTTTGGGCCGAAGCGATGAATACAACTTGCTATGTTCACAATAGAGTTGCCTTGAGAAAAGGAACCTCTTCCACTCTGTATGAAATATGGAAAGGCAGAAAACCCACTGTGAAGTACTTTCATATCTTTGGAAGTAAATGTTACATTCTTACAGATCGTGAACAGAGAAGGAAAATGGATCCCAAAAGTGATGAGGGTATATTTCTAGGATACTCAACTAACAGCAGAGCCTACAGAGTGTTCAACTACATGACCAATGTCCTGATGGAATCCATAAATGTTATTGTGGATGATAGAGATGAAGGAATCAATGTCATAGAGGATATTGGAACATTCCTTGATACGTCAACAGACGTTTCAGTCAAGTCAGAAGAGGTACAGGAGACTCCTCCTGAGTGTGAGGTAGATGCATCCAACAAAGTGCCTTCTATCAGAATCCAGAAGGACCACCCCAAGGATCTTATCATAGGGGATCCCAATAATGGTGTAGTAGCAAGGGAGAAACAGAAGTGTGTATCATTGTCCACTGCAGAAGCTAAGTACCTAACTTCTGGTAGCAGGTGTTCAGCACTGGTATGGATAAACCAGATGCAGACTGAGTACAATGTCACTCAGAATGTCATGACATTGGACGCTACTCAGTTTGACAAAGTTAGGGGCAAAGAGGGAATGTGCGCTTCTGAGGAATTATAGCAACTAATGATGTTAGTTATTTACTGTTTAGTAAGTCAACTTATTAAACAATTGATAGTACACTCTGATTGGTCAACAAATAATAGACATTGCTCGAGCAACCAGCGTTTCCTATTCCATCGTTTCAACTTTCAGTCTTGCAAACTTTCTCTCAAAGAAACTGTTTATCTTTCCTCCGAAATATTCATCATATCGCACCAATCTGACTCAACTTCCTACACGACCATGTCTGATTCCTCCAGCTCTGAGTCTTGCAACCCTAACCGGGAAGATCCTGTGGTTGACGCTGCAAATATGTCTCATGCAAGAAGACCTAAAGAAACGGTCTCCGGATTCTCCTCAGCAATCGCACTTGATGGACAAAGCAGAGAAGGCTCCAGGTATATGCACAATGCCATTGCAACTATGGTGACTGGGATACTATCTAGTAATCGTAAGGTTCCTGGGGTCTCCGTTCCCTTAAACACTATCATACCTGATAATGTTGCATGTCAAGAAAATGCAGTCGTCTTAAGAAAGAATGTCTCTGACGATGCTGAGCAAACTGATGCTCATGAGGGGTCAAAAAGTGACAAACCCTTAGACAATGTGGGTAGTGAGGCAGTCCGTGTCACTCATGATGTCAGTGACAACCCTAAAACTGACATAGTTAATCTGGAAGAGTTCTCTGATAATGAACTGTTGACCTCAGTTGTCCCTAGCATAGCCAAAAGGGTTAGGACTAGGAGAGAAAAGAAGACTGTGGTGCAGAGGTCCCCAACAAGGAAGTTTGATGTGGCAACTTCTTCCAATCCAAAGGTGACAGAGAGTTCCCTCAAAAGGAAAGGGCATGGACCTGCGAAATCTTGGAGCAAAGAGGTGCCCAAGAAAATGAAGACCAAGTCTGTTGCTGTGGAGTCTGAGTTAGATGTCCCATGTGATGTCACAACATCTCTGTCTAAGAAGAAGCCAACCACTAGCAAGCTGGTTGCTAGTGTCCCTGAGGTACCTATTGACAATGTGTCATTCCATTTTGCTTCTAGTGTAAACAGGTGGAAGTATGTCTATCACAAGAGGTTGGCCTTTGAGAGGGAACTGACTCAGAATGCCCTGGAGTGTAAGGAGATTGTAGACCTGATTCAAGAGGCAGGGTTAATGAAAACTGTTACTCAACTTCCAAAGTGCTATGAGACTTTAGTTAAGGAGTTTATTGTCAATGTGTCTGAGGAATGTGCAGATGGAAAGTCCAGAGAATTCAGAAAAGTATATGTGCGAGGCAAGTGTGTGAACTTCTCTCCCTCAGTTATCAACCTGTATTTGGGGAAACCTGATGCAGCTCAACCTGAGCTTGAAGTGACTGACGACAGAATCTGTCAAGCCATCACTGCAAATCAAGTCAGGAAGTGGCCTCTTAAAGGTAAGTTGGTGGCCAGCAAACTCAGTGTGAAGTATGCTATGCTACACAAAACTGGAGCTGCCAACTGGGTGCCCACAAATCACAAATCCACTGTGGCTGTGATGCTTGGAAAGTTCATCTACGTTGTTGGAACCAAAGCAAAGGTTGACTATGGAACCTACATTTTTGATCAAACCATGAAACATGCTGGGAGCTTCAGTGTGAAGGGGCCTATAGCCTTCCCTTCCCTCATATGTGGAATTGTGCTGAACCAATTTCCAAACATATTGACAGAGAATGACTCTGTGAACAGAAGAGAGAGTCCGTTGGCCTTCAATTATAAATTGTTCCTGGGTAAGCATGTCCCTGACATTGCCATGACAACTGGAGAGACATCAAGGGTTGGCAATCAACCAGATAAAGCTGCTGTCATTGCCATACTCAGAGAGACTTGCAAAGAGCTAGAGGCAAGGAAGCTCACTTTGGAAAAGTTGATTATCAAATTGGAGATATCTGATGATGGTGTGCTTGATGAAGTTGCTGAGGCTACAGAAGGAGCTGCAAGGCAAAGTGCAAAGGGTGAGGAGGAGGCCAGTTCTGATGATGGCACTGATGATGAGGCTGACTCTAAGTCAGATGATTAAATCATTTAATGTATTCCTGTCATTTATGTGTAATTCTATTTATTTGGTCTGTAATTTAAAGTGTTGCTTTGGCAACATTTTTGACAAAAAGGGGGAGTAACACCTGTGATGCCCCAGGACAACAGATATATGATTAAACAGATATTGAAGATCCTCTAATCCAGAGGTTGTGCTACAGATGATGTTACACTTCTATGAGTGTGAGTATGTTTATGTGTGTTTATGTATGCTGCTATTATAAATTTTTATTTAACTTCTGTATGTGTGCTGATATGTGAAGTTTTTATTTAACTTCTATTTGTGGTGAGTGTGCTGCTGCTCTGAGTGTATTAGCTAGGTTAATTTCCCTGCTAGATGTGTGTTTTCCACTGCTGTGAACTCTGTTGTGATGCCAAGTTGTTTTAGCCAAAAATTTGCCAAAGGGGGAGTTTGTAGATGTTTGATTGGATGCATTTTATGTTAAAACATTAATTGGACTCTAATGTCTTGGCTGATGTCATGACATACGCTGGAGATGTTTGATTGGCTGCATTGTGTGTTAGAACATCTAATTATACTCTGATGTCTTGACTGATGTCATGACATACTTGAGTAGTATGCTGCAGGTTTAGCTAATACAGGATTTATAGAATGTCAAACTAGATGTTATGACACTCATTCTTGACAGCAGATACTGAGGTATAGAACAGTTGGTTGTCTGTTAGCACCCCTCATTCTTTACAGTACAATATTTTGTACAGTCTGTTTTCAGGAGAATAACAGACTTAGCATATGGTCTATGATCTGGACGTCAAACTGAATGGTGTGACATTCATTCCTGACAGCATATGCTATATTGTAGGTTGGTTAGTTTTTCTGTTTCAGTAGTTTTCTCAGGCTATTCTTCAGGAATCCAACAACTGAGCTAAAATCCATGAAACTAACAACTAAGCTACAATTAATGAACCTAACAAATAGCCTATTTGTTAGTACCCTAATATGTGGAAATTAGGTTAACTTGCTTGACCTTAATTTCAGGAAATACAAGTACAAGGCCCAAGTGCTGCAATATAAAAGGATGGCAATCCTTCATTCAGAACTCGGGGATTTTAGGCGTGAAGTTTTTATTGTTCCATATACTTCACTGCTGTATTTTTGTGTGTGTCTTGTATTAGGTGTATCTTGTGAGCCAAGCAACTATCTCCTAGATGATTGCATTGGACTAGGGTGTTCATTGAGTTGTAAGTGTTGTGTCACTCTAAGCTTTTAAGCGTGAGTACTGTGTATCTTGATTAAAGCTGTTAAGCACAACCAAGAGTTGTTTGAAGTGTGACTTCACCATTTACTTTAATCTAATTAAAGGTTGTAATCACTGAGGTGATTGAGGGGGAGTGAGTAGGAACTCTGATCTTAGTGTAAGATTGAAATTGCATTGGGTAGGTATTAAGTGATAGGATTAAACAGTTGGTTTAAGGTCTGAATTAATACTACTAATAGTGGATTTCCTCCCTGGCTTGGTAGCCCCCAGACATAGGTGTGTGTGACACCGAACTGGGTAAACAATTCCTTGTGTTATTTACTGCACTTACTTTTGAAGTTTTGCATAATTCTTGTCTGCGCAGAATTGGATGTCATAACATCCCGTGTGACATTGAACGTCTGTTAACTAGAATTTCACTTTTTGACTTAGAAATTTGCAGAAGAGAATCTAGAAACATCATCTCATGGAAGCTCCGGTAAGAACTTCTAAACTCCCAGACTTATCTCAGGGGGAGCTCACTTCTATCTGATCTAAAAACTCTTATCTATAAATGTTTCATCTCTAAAATTAAGATTGTTTTGTCATCATCAAAAAGGGGGAGATTGTAAGAACAAAATTAGTTCTACAATAGAATTCCAGGATTTTGATGATAACAAAGGATGAAACCAAAAATGGCACCCTAACAAAAATTCTCTAAGTGTGCAGGACTCTGAACAGCAACAAAGGAATCTGATCGTTTTATCAGATGCAAACTTTGATCAGATACAAAGTACTAGAAGATCAGACGCATCTGAGGAAGAAGTGCGCCCAAGAAGTTTTGAATCTGAGCAAAGCAAGATAGAAGGAAGAACCAGAAGCTCTAAACATCCACGGGTCTTAGTTCTGATGATCTGGAAGACCAGTACTCTGAGAAGCTTTGACGTAACCTCAACGTAATCTCCTTCTGACGTAGAACTCCGAGATAACAAAGACTCTGATGAAGATTCTCCAAATCCAGAAAGAGTAACGGAAAGAATCTCTTCAAATGGAAAGGAAGTATTTTTAGAAAGAAATCATTCAGGGAGACAAATTGGTTATGGCAAGAAACACAGAAGTAATGACATTAAATGCTCATCAAAGGCCAATATTATGTCATCACTCCAACGGTCCTTCTCACTACTATATAAAGGATAACCTACCTCATTGAGAGACACAACAACGCACAGAAAAATTCTTTAAATTCTCTCTCAGTTTTCACGAGCTGCTGCTCATACGTGAAAACACTTGTTTAAATATTCTACAGTAATACTTGCTTTCTCTTAGAAGCACTCTCGATTACAAATTTACTTTGCTAAATTGTTTTGTTCCTCAAGTGACTCTGCGTAGTCTGTATACTTGAGAGGACTAAGAGATCATTCTCTTAGACGTTTGGTTGTATTAATCTTTCAAGATTAGTGGATTAAGTCCTTTTTGAAGGAGAAATCACCTTGGCCGGGTGGACTGGAGTAACTTTATGTTATAAGCGAACCAATATAAAATTTTGTGTGTTCTTACTTTTGAAAAAGCTTTTATTTTCTAAAACAATTCAAACCCCCCTTTCTTGTTTTTCTCACCTTCACCAACCTATCTGTCAGCCATGTCCTAGTAGGCATGTGATTGCCTATCCCTGGGGGTTGCCTCCAAACTTTACTCCCCAAGCTGCTAATGGGAATACATTTGTGCCATATCAACCGTTTGTTGTACATACTACCAATGGGAATTATGTCACCCATCCTTGGGGCATGACCACTCACTCTCCTCAAATGGTTAATGCTGACAACTGTGAGATCAACCCAGAACAAATTCTTCACACTTCTGCACCAGTGATTGTTGAGACTCCCAGTGATAATGAAGATGAATACAGAGGTCCTACCTTTCACTTCCGTCTTCCTCCTCGAGCTACTCAACCTACTATTCAGAATTTGAATCAAGGTGTTCAGATACCTCCTCATCATCCTGGGGAATCCTCTATTGTTGCACCTCCAATTGTGTATCATGGGGCACCTTATGCTCCACATCAGAATTAGTATGGTCAAACTGTTGGTCAGATGGTGAATCCTAGATTGATGCATCCTTAAGGGTATCCCCAATTTACTTCTCCTCCAGTTATTGCTAAGGCAGCTTCTCAGGGTGTTCAACTTCCCAATCATCAAGTTAATCCTCAGACTGCTAATCAGATTGCTATTAGTTCAGATCAAAATAGATAAACAGACTATCGGTTACTAGATGAAAGGATCAGAGCCATTGAAGGTTTCTCCGATTATGGTATGGATGCTAAGGACTTGTGCCTAGTTCCTAATGTGGTGCTTCCTCCTAAGTTCAAAGCACTAGACCTACAAAAATACAAGGGTTTAAGCTGTCCAAGAAGTCATGTCATCATGTATTGTAGGAAAATGGCATCCTACATTGATAATGATGAGCTTCTTATCCATTGCTTCCAAGATAGCTTATCTGGGGCATCCTTAGACTGGTATATGGGCATGTAACGCATTAAAATCAGATCTTGGAAAGACTTGTCTGGAGCCTTTCTCAAGCAATACAAATACAACCTGGACGTGGCTCCCACCAGGTTACAACTGCAAAATCAAGCCTGCAAGAGCAGTGAAACATTCAAAGAATACACTCAGAGGTGGCGTGAGATGGCTTCCAGAGTTAAACCTGCATTGATAGATGCTGAATTGGTTGATATCTTCATGAGCACACTCCAAGGTTTGTAATATGAGAAGATGGTTGTTAGCGTGTCTTCCAACTTTGCAGACATGGTGACCATTGGAGAACGTATTGAGAATAGGCTGAAAACTGGGAAGATTGCTAGTATTGACAGCCAATCAGTGGCCAGGAAATCTCAGGATTTTGCTAAGAAGAAAGAGGTTGAGGCAAGTGCTATGATAGCAAGTGTACACCCACAAGTTCAAGCACCCATGGCTCCTATTCCATACTACCCTTATCCATACGTTGCTGCTGCTCAATATCAGCAACCTGCATACTAGCCGCAGTATCAGTAGCCTCCACAGGCTCCAGTTTCTTAGAATCAACAAGACAACAGAAACCAGAGTCAAGGTCAGCGCAGACAGTTTGATAGAAAGTGTCCTCATCGTGACCCAATCCCTGTGTCATATGCTCAACTACTCCCTTACCTTATTCAACAAGGGGCAATCGTGCCAAAGGAGATTCCGCCTAATATTCAAAATCTTTTTGAAATACGAACACTTGTTTTAAGCTAACTGGATGTAGGACTAGAGAACATCACAGAGAATGGGTGAGTTAGAATAGGTCTTGAGCCTTATATCCTTTTGTTTTTTGAAACCATGAACCAGGCCACGTTACAACCCTCAAAAGACCTAATTGAAGCATGGTTTATTTCGAAAGCATACTATGGTAAGATCGTGTTAAGCTGACTCCTAAAGATTTTCTTGTCATTTGTATTGATACTGATATGGCATTCTAAATAGTGATTCGTTTACTAGATGTCATAATCTTAGTGAACACACTTGAGTTTTCAAAACTTGCATGAACATGACATTACAATTATCATTTTAAAAATGAGCATTTTACATTTGAACAGTCATTTAACATCAAGAAGGCTTACATATTGGGAAGGTTGAACAAATTCTTGATATTCCATAGCTCAAATCTCTTCAAGGGTCAGTCAATCTGGGGAAACCACGCCGAGATTCTACAAATCTCTCTGAATCAGTCGGATAAGGGTATTATTACTTCAAGGCTCATATTGGGAAAAGCTGCCTCATGAGCACGAGAAGTCAATCACTCCTAAGATGGTTAATCGAGGGAATACAGTTTCAACATGCTGGGGAAAGCCAGGTTAGAATCCTCAGATGATGAGACTACTCCACAACTTGTAACTGGGGCAGTTGGTGTAGATATTCAGTATATGGGGGCAGAAGCAGTCTACACGGGTATAAGTTATCTCCATGTTTCAGACCAAGTCCAGAGGTGTTACTACAATAGTTCAGCTTGAAGTAGGTGTCGGAGATTCATGTATGGATGACCTTATCCTAGCCCAAAATTCCCACCGCCCTCTATATGAGCATCCGGCTTAACCATTGCGTAAATCATCATCATATATTAATCATGTTGCTTCACTCATGCATATCATTCATCTAGCATAACACGAAGCCGCATGTGAGAATCAGAGAAACCAAAACCCAGTGTTTTATTGGTATATTCAAATTCCAAACTTGCTTGGTACCTTTTAAAACCAGCTTGTTTGACACTTTTTCCAAAATCCAACTTGCTTGGCATCTTTTAAAGCCCAGTTTACTTGGTATCTCTTTCCTACCTCTAGGGTTGATGATCCTTTTTTCCAACCTTCAGGGTTGAGGAACCTTTTTTCAATCTTCAGGATTGATAACCTTTTTCCAATCTTCATGGTTGTTGAATATTTTTCCCACCATTAGGGTGATGATAGACTTTGTTTCCGACCTTTAGGGTTTATGTTTCTTTTTCTTCCAACCTTTGTGGTTGTTGAATCTTCTTCCAACCACCATGGTTGTTGAATCTTTTTCCGACCTTTAGGGTTGATGACCGTTGTTTCCCGCTCTCGTGGTTGATGAAACTTTTTTACGGACCTTTTTCTAACCTGTAAGGTTGATGACCTTTCTTTTTTCAAACCTCCGCGTTTGACATTTGTTTCTAGTTTTTGAACTGATGATTCACTTCTTTACACCCCTTGTTTGCAAGGGTAGAACTTTCATGTTTAAACTTATGGGCTCTCTGATTAGCATACATGGCCTCATGTTTCACAAAGATAATAAAAGATACATATAACATGCATAACATGATTATCATTTGCCATTAATGTCCCCATAGTATATCAAAAATTACCAGCAGATGAACCTCTAAAAGTTTGCCTGCCATTCCACATTCCATCTACCAACCCTGTATCCCATATAACTGTCCTCAACGGGATTTTTTTTGGATACTTCGGTATTTAACCACTCATACCTTGAATAGCCGAAAATCTCTCGCAATTCGACCATTCAGGTCTAAGCTGATTAAACAGGGGCAGTTGTCGTACCCCAAAAATTGCCCCCCTTTTCACTTTTCATCTGACCTTCGAATTGAGATTCATTTGCGCATATTGATGCTTCATTCATATGCATTTACGCTGGCATCGGTGAAGCGCCGCGAAGAATACAGAGTCGCCACCGGATTTTATTTATTCCAAAGGAAAGGGAAAATAACGATAAAACCCCAAATGAGAGAAACTGCCTCGCAACCAAGACCGGATTTGGAAGTTGGTTATGTAAGGGGAAGGTATTAGCACCCCTCACATCCATGGTACTCCATGGGAACCACTTGCTCGTACCAAATGCATATGGATGTTTCTTTATCTATATATTGCTTGCTATCAGGAATGGGATGGAAGAATGAGATGGGAGAGAAAATAATTTTTAATTTAGTGTGCTCGCCAAGGATTTGGCCCCTCGTGCCTACGTATCCCCATACGTGCAATAGGGAAGTCAGAGCTTCGTAGTTCGGCTCACAAACGGAACATTTTTTTGGTTGTTTTTAATGAACAGTGTTGACATTCACACGCTACTGTTCACTTGCTTGTATACTCTGTCATGGGAGCGGAAAGTGTTTGCTTGTTTGCGGTAAAGTGGTTACGCTTGGTTCGTGCATGGATGCTTAAGCTTCGTTCACGGTAGAATGAAAGTAACACGTTCTTATTGAAAGGTTTTGATCAGAAAGCCATAAGTCCAAAAGATGATTTGATTTGTTGGGGTTGATTTTATGTATGGAGACAAGCATTGGACCCTTGGCTAGATACAATCAACAGTCCAATAACTCGGGAGTTGAGAGGATAATATTGTCCTAACCACTTTTTTTCATCCGAAAAAAGAGATTTGAATTGTGAAAAGAGTTTGGCAAGTCTAATCATTGGAACTTAGAGGGCGACAAGTATCTGACCCTTGGCTAAGTACAGTCAACAATTAGAGTACTTGGGAATCGAAAGAACAATGAAGTCCTAACTATTCTTTTTAATCCTCATAGCACCTAGATCCAACTTGTTTGAATCATTAGATATTTTAAGAGGGAAAGTAAAGTATCGGGTCCTCAAGCTAGGTACGGCCGACAACCCAATTACTTGAATGTTGTGTACAAACACGTACATCCCATGTGGCATTCCAATTTGTTATAAAAGTGTTTTGAAAAAGGTACTTGACGTTGGATCAAGCATTTGAATTTATTATGAAAAGAGTGAGTGAAGAATGGAGGTGAGAGATAAAATGAAATTGAGAAGATAATGGAGAAGAGGTGTGAATAGATCATGGAGTGGATGGAGAATATTTGATGTTCTATCAAATATTCATGTTACAACAGTGTGAGTTTTATTTGGAAAAAACAACTTGACGTTGAATCAAGTACCTTTTGTTTCTTTTGAAATGATTTGTTTATCATTTTGTATTTTATCTTTTTTAGATTATCATGCATGGTGAATTAACTAGAAAGCAATAAATCTAAGCTATTACATGACTATGGGGTGGGGGAACATTTAACCCACAATGGGGGGATGGATGGATCCATACAATACAACATAAAGGAATGAAAAGAAAATACAAGTTACTAACTATTAACTATGTATCATGCCTAAGGTATACAAGTGACATGGTATATAAAGTTATCAAATGAAAATTAAATGGCTAGGAGCATGGCTAGATAGGAATGAACTTGAATCTCCAAGTCACATGTGGACACAAAACAACAAATGAGTTAGCATGAGATTAAGTCAAATGAATGAGAATGATGCAACAATATGTAAGTACATACAATGGTTAGAATTGATTCAAAAGGTAATGGATTAATCAATGAAAAACAATAAAAGATCCATCCTATGATCATGGAAAATGAAATTATACATACAAAGTATTCATCACCTAAATTGAAATGGGATCTTTAATTTACAATACAATCATAAACCAACGAAATCGATTAAATGGACAATTAAAATGAACATTAATTCTAAAGGTTAAATCTACCTAAACATGAATTAGGATCCCAATCAATCAAACGGGAAATTAACAATCTAATATCAAGAATTGAATTCTAATCTACATGATCATACAAATCACGATATAAAAGTCCAATAGAATGGATATTTAATCTAAAGAAGATTCAACGATAAAATCAACACTTAAGCGCATTATTCAATCATGAATCATATCAATAATATGAATGAACCAAAACCTACTGGACTGAAATCCGGTCCCTTATGTCCATGACATAATCCCCAAATTGTGACGCTGAAAACGTCTCTCAACTCATACACGCCGCCGTGAAAATTTGAAACACATCCCGAATGGAATTGCGAACTCATTTTAGCTCCAAATGGTAAATGAAAGTTCGAGTAAAAATTTAAACACGAGCTCAACCTTACGGAGCCGACAAGTCTCCCTCGGTAGCCACACGAGCAACATGAATCACTCGAGGAACTGGATTCGTCCTCCACGTGAGAATCACGTGAATGAGAGCCCGACTCAAAAGTCTGATATGGAGGATTAAGAGATGCGTTCGTTGATCCTCTCCTGTTTGTCGTACACTTTTGTTTGTGGCTGATTCTTCCGTCGGTATTGTAGTGGTGCGTAGACGGTCGTCGTCACATTGAGCTGAAAAGGGAGTATGACCTTTAATGCGCGACGCCTCTGGTAGTGAATCAGGACATGAAGGTATCGAAAATCCTTTTGACGCATTGTTCTTCCTTTATTAGATTTTTCTTCATCCTCTTATTCTCTATCTTCTCTTGCATTTAAGGAACTGTAAAGGTGGTGGAACGATTGTCTGTTGCATTCCTCTTCTGTACAAGTGGTTTATTTCGCACTTGCCTCAGACGCCTGCTTTTGTGGAGAACAAACAATGTCTAAGGTGGTCTCAGAGACTTATGTCTCTCACTAATGATGATATAGTTTGGTATGATCCGTCCTTAAGCGGTTTGGAGATTATTGATAGTTGTGGTGAATTCTCTAATGTGCCTCTTATTGGTACACAAGGAGGAATTAACTACAACCCTGCTTTGGCTCGTCGTCAACTTAGGTTCCCCTTGAGAGACAAACCTAATAACATGTTGTTAGAAGGTCTTTTCTATCAAGAGGGTAAAGATCCCCAGCATTTGAAGCATAAGATTATGCATGCTTGGCATAATGTGCATAGGAAAGGAAGACCCGAGCTTGGTCCATGCAATTGTGTAGCTTTGGAAGCTTACACTCTTTGTGTGAAGAAGAGAGCTATGGAGTTGAAGATGCCTTATCCTTGCGAAATACCTATATCTATGGTTGTGGTTGAGCCAACTCTCCCTAACCAAGATGTAGAGGAGTTGGAATACATGCTCATCAAGATGAAGCAAGAGAAGGCTATGTGGGAAGAGCATTTCCATGCTTTGAGCAAGAAGCATGAAGAGTTGTAGTTGGAGTCTAAGGACAAAGATGCACTGATTGAGCTACTTGAAGACCGAGTGACGAAGAGACAGAGAGGGCCAGAGGTTTCGTCTTCTAGCATGCCTCAACCTTCCGTTGCTTAGAAGAAGATTGTTGACCATCTTGTCCTTGAGAAGACTCAGATGAAGACTTCTTTTGAGACCGAGATTCGTCGCATTCGAAGGAAGTACGCGCCTTCAGCCAGATCTTCTGACACTGTTGTTAGGGATCCTTAGGATGACTAGTCTCCTTTTCTCTTGTATCTTTTACTTTGGTTTCTGGAATTGTACTCAGTGTAATCCTTCCAATTTATATAAATAAAAAGAGATTTTTGGTCATATCAAATTATTGCAATTACCATTTAAATATTATATATTTGCAAATAATATAGTAAGTTCCTTGGAAATAAAAATAATCAAGCATTGCATTTCATGCATCATTTGCATAAGCAGGTTTTTGCCAGGTGTCTGATTGGTGTTCTTCTGTGCTTTAGCCAAGCTGACTCACCAGTACAACACTCGAGCCAATCATCAGAGAATCATAGAACACCTTGAGCAAGAGAACCGAGATTTGAAAGAGGAGATTGCCCGACTGACTGCCATGATGGAGTCAGTTCTTGCTGCTCAAAGCCAAGCTTCTCCAACACCTGCAACTCCTCCCGCGAGGACTGTCATTTCAGAAGTGGTTACCTCTACCGCGCCTGCTACCACCGCCCATTTCGCTCCCAATCTGCCTACTGGATTCCCGTGGGGAATGCCACCCAATTTTGTGCCAGAAGGTTCCGCTCCCACATTTTCTTCCATGCCGGCATCTAGCCCGGTCATGTATGTGCCACCTCCAG
This sequence comes from Lathyrus oleraceus, assembly GCF_024323335.1. NCBI lineage: Eukaryota > Viridiplantae > Streptophyta > Magnoliopsida > Fabales > Fabaceae > Lathyrus > Lathyrus oleraceus. Next base: position 429,100,251 of record NC_066583.1, on the reverse strand, counting down.
TTGTGCACACTTTGCCTCGTGTAGAGGACACCATCTAATATTCTGAGCCATCTGAGGGCCCGGATGTCTATGAGAAGATGGATGAGATGAAAGAGCAATTTCTTAAGCTGCGCAAGGAATTGAAAACACTGAGAGGCAAATATCTGTTTGGGAAGAGTGTTGATGAACTGTGCTTAGTGCCCAATGTGAAAATCCCAGTGAAATTCAAAGTGCCTGACTTTGAGAAATACAAAGCGAACTCTTGTCCACTCAGTTATCTTGTGATGTATGCCCGCAAGATGTCAACCCAGACAGATAATGACCAACTGCTAATTCACTACTTCCAGGATAGCCTGACAAGTGCTGCACTCTGTTGGTATATGGGGTTAGATAGTGCAAGTATCCGCACTTTTAATAACCTATGTGAGGCTTTTGTGAAACAGTATAAGTACAACATGGATATGGCACCGGATGGGGACTAGATGAGGTCCATGTCTCAGAAAGATAAGGAGACATTCAAGGAGTATGCCCAGTGTTGGAGGGAGTTGGCCGCCCAGATCACTCCTCCTTTGGAGGAGAAAGAGATGACAAAAATCTTTCTGAAACCCCTAAGTTTATTTTATTATGAACCCACGATCGCCAGTGCCCCCAGTGATTTTACCGAAATGGTAAACATGGGGATGATACTTGAGGAAGGGGCCCGTGAAGGACGATTATCAAAAGATGAGGCATCGACAAGCAAGAAGTATGGGAGTAGTTTCAGCAAGAGGAAGGATAGTGAAACAAACACAATTTCTAGTGGGAGGCAAAAGAGGCCTCAAATCAGAAGAAATCCACCACCCCGTCAACATCATCATCATCAAGTATCTTCTGTCATTCCAGTATTTTCTAATCAACAAACAACACCAATTCAACAACAACAACAACATCAGTATCAAAATCAACGTCAACAACAACAACCGCAACAAAGAACAAACACCTACAACAACAACAATTCCAATAACAATCATCACCAACAACAGAATTTCGAGAGGAAGAAGGTCTCTTTTGACCCGATTCCTATGTCATATGCAGAACTGTACCCATCATTAGTCCTCAAAAATTTGATTCAACCGAGGAATCCACCGCAGATCCCAGAACCACTTCCTTGGTGGTATAAACCTGAACTTCGTTGTGCTTTTCACCAGGGTGCACCTGGGCACGATATCGAGAACTGTTATCCGCTGAAGTAGGAGGTGCAAAAGCTTATGAAGAGTGGCATGGTGTCTTTTGAAGACCGCGTGCCTAATTTGAAAGCTAATCCTTTGCCCGCTCATGGGAATTCTTCAGTGAACACGGTGGACGGTTGTCCAGGTGAATTCAAGGTTTTTGATGTCCGGTTTATCCGAAGATCTTTGGTGCAAATGCATAAAGATATCTGTTTGGTGAGTGACTATGAACATGATCACGATGGTTGTGATATTTGTAGCGTGAACCCAAGGGGGTGTGTTATAGTGAAAAGGGACATCCAGCGTCTGATGGATGAAGGCATGATTCAGATTTGTTCAATCCCGTCAGATAGATGACGATGTCAATGTCATAGTGCCCGTTGTAACACCTCAAAATTTGCCCTCCTCTCTTGGGACTAGCTTAGCATATTGCATTTCATTTTGTAGGTCATTAGTCATTGCATCTTTGCATGTCATGTGGAAACATAAGCAAGTCATCCTCCTAAGTCTTGTTCAGAAGATGGAGAGGTTATGCAAGCTTGAGGGTTTTAGGAATTGATCACTAGCCATCTGAGGGTTTGTGCTTCAATTAGGGTTTCTTGGTTCCTCAAGGAGATTGATCATTATCTTGGTTGAAATGGTACATCACCACCATCATGGTCTTATCATCACCAAGAGGTTCATTGTGCTTGGTCATGTTCCTTGGGATTAGGGTTTTGACCTCTGGTCAACCCTAATCATCTGCCTTGTGCCAATCAGGGCTTGTCAAGGAGATGAGGTCTTTTATGAGATGGGGATCATCATATGGTTTTAATGAGCTTGTGAAAGCTAGGGTTTCATTTTGGAGCCATGTCATCAGGAGATTGAGGCTCAAGCTCAACAGTCAAGCTGGAATTCCTCTGAAACCCTAGAAAGTCAACCAAAGTCAACTGATGGATTTGGAGGTGGGAGATGGTTAGAGAGACTTCATTCATGTTCAAACAAGTCTCATTTGACATTTAAAACATCAACATTGAAGAAAATAAAGTCAGGACAAAACGTTCCAAAAATAGAAAGTGACTTGTAATTCAAATTTGCCAAAAATGGAAAGGTTTTCTCCTCAAGATTACATCATGCAAAATGCTTCAAATGAAATTTTGTCCAACATGAAAGTTTAAGATCTTGCTCTCACCTTTCCAAAATGTCCAAGAACATGAATTTCCCATGTGTGGTTGAGAAATTATGGATCAATCATTGTCGGGCAAATTTGAACTTCACAAGTGCATAACTTTTGAACCAAAAGGCCATATGAAGTGGTTCTTTTTGCAACATTATTGTTTTGATGTGTACTATCCAATTCATGCATCATGAACCATGCATTTCCATTACAAAATTTTGGCATTTTTCATTTGAAATTTGGAGGGAAAATTACAATTTGAAAAATAAGCATTGTATTCACTTGCTACCACTTGCATTTGCCTCCAAACCATATTTCAATTGAATTAAGCTCATGAAATGTGCACTGTAGCTTTGGCATGCATGTATGAGGTGCATGGTTCAAATTTGGTATTACACCTTCATTTTCATTAATCACTTGCATTTGGCTTAATTGGGATTAAGAGTTTGATTAGCAGACCATATATATTGCAAATCATAACAGAAATTGGATTAACATTGCATAATTCTCAGATCTAGATCTAGGTTCCAAAATCTCTTCAATTTTCTCTCTCACTTTTTCTTCAATTTTCTCCATAAACCTTGCTATTTCCTTGATCAAACCATCACCAAGAGGCATAATTGAGTTGGATTGAAGCAAGATTACAAGGATTTCTTCAAGATTCGAGGACTGTTGAAGCACACCATCATCCATGGCAGTTTGATTTTCTGGACAAATCAGGCACGATTAACACTCAAGCATTCATCCAAATCATCATTCAAGAGCTGAAGATCATCTGCTTCTACCTTACAAAGCTTGAATCCACGTGTTTCACTTCTGCACTTCAATTGAGGTTAGGATTCGAATCTCACCATTCTTGAAATTGTTGTATGCTTTTGGTAGATCCTTCCATGTTGATTCCACTGAACTTTAGATCTTGAAATTCCATGAAGAAATGAACAAGTTGTGTTGAATTTAAGTTTTATGTGTGGAACTTCCATGGCTCGAATCTTGTGATATAGGATGAATTAGGTTAAATTGATTTTAGATTCATGTTGCTTGTTGAAAGATGATTCCAATGGTATAGGTTTTAGGAATTTCTGTGTGAAAACGTTCTTGAGCTGATGAACATGTATGAAGGCTGATGAACAATTAGGGTTTGCATTTTCCAGAACATGATTGATCCATTACAGCGCCTATTGCATGTGTTTTTGTGTTTTTCCTCATGCACTGGTCCACGTGTGGCTTACTTGGCGAAGTGATTGGACCAGCGCGTTTTGCCTTGCCATGTCATATTAGTGAAATGGTGCGTTTCACATGTTGAACGCGCCTCATTTGAATTCTCCCCCTGTTCGATTCCGGGCGCATACATTTTCAAACCAGGCCTTTGCATTTTATTTCAATATTCCATCCATGTTCATACATGCTTCTTTCATGGTTTTTAATTTTTTCAATCACTTTGAAAATTCATATCTCATCAATGGCTGATCCAAATGGAATGAGGTTTTTTGCACTTTGTTCCTTATCATGTCTACTATTTTTTGAAGATTTTTCCAGAAATTGTGCACGCCTGGATTTTAATTTTGCCTAGGGAATGTTCATATGTGTGCTTTCATGACCTACTTTGCAATATCCTTCATGAAATGATGAAATTTTATCCAACACTCTTGAAACTTTGCATGCTTAAAATAGACATCCTAAGGGACATTTTGGTATAGAGTTTGCATTTTTCCCATTTCTGGTTGATGAGATATGATCTGTTTAATGTGGGTGTGACAATGTGTGTCACACCATTGCTTGTCCAACTTGTTGATTTTATTTACCATGCCAATTAAATGCCAATTGATGTGAATTTTTGCATGATGCTATTTTTGGATGTTAAGTTTGATTGTGAATTTTTGTGAAATTTTTGAGTGCATTTCCAGTTTGTTTGAGATTTTCTTTGCTGATCGGTCATTTGAGGACTTTTGAGTAGTCATGAATTTAAATGATTTGTGAAATGCTTGATGTTTATCATATGGACTTGAAATTTTGCACACTGATTCTAGACACTTTGAAGTTTGTTGTGGATTTGATTGTATGTTTTTATCATGTGTGGATTATGTTTTAGGGTTGTGTGAAGTGGATGTATGAAATTGTGCTTCAATTGAGCTTGTTTGTGCATGCCTTGCCTTATGGAATTTATTTTCCATGCTTCCACTTGTCCAAATGACTTGATTTTTGGTATGATGATCATGTGATGTATGCTGTTTAGCCATGATTTTTCTTGGGATTTATTGAATTATGTTTGAGTTGATGTGGATTGGTTCATTCTGTTTGCTTCAATGAGCTTTCAACTTGCATGCTTTGCTTTAGATGCTTTGTGAAATGAACTTGGTTGATGATATGGACATGGGACCTCTTGGATATTGTTCTTAATTGATTAAGATTGATTCATGTCAATTTTCATGTTCTGTTTTGAATTATTTCTCCCTCTTTGACCCTAGGCCTTGTCCTAGTGGTTTGCTTCTCATGTTTGAGCTTGGTTTGCATGTTAAGAAGCATATGGCCTTGAGGAATTGATTCATTGGTTTGAGTTGCCTATTTGATTAATGTTGATTAACATTGAGTTGTTTTGTAGGTGGATTAGCTCCTTTGAGTTGAGCCTGTGCTTTGCCTTGGTGCATTGATGTTTGTTGTTTGACTGTGTACAGCTGTTGACTATTAACTGTCTGTTTGACTTTTTGGCTTGTATACTGACTGAGTTAGATTGTTTCCAGGTACATTAGTTGCTATAGTTCTTTTGAACTTGCTTTTGCTGTTGCTTGGTTGCTTAACCAATTGAGGTATAACCCACTGACTTCATGTAGTCTGGAAGACCTGGCCTGTTACTTGGTCAGGCACCTGTCTGAAGCCCTCCTTAAGAGGCAATGCTTGTGTTTGTTTATGTTTGTGCCAAGCAGGAAAATACCTTTGATAAGGCAATTGGCAGATACAAGAGATGTGCAATCCATCTCCTGCTATTCAGTTGAGTCATCCCTTTGCTCACACAACTGGTGTTGATGCATTGTGGATATTAACCCAAGATCTCTGTTGAGTCAGTCATAGGTGTAGAAGGGTTCCCACTTTCTGAACCCACACTTTCATTTGTCTGAAGCTCTCCCAGGCCAGGGATAAGAGCTGTGAGGCACACTCCTCACTTCCTATTTCATCTGCTTCACCCTAACTCTCAATGTTAGGGTTAAGAGCTAACATCACCCGATTACAGTTGACTTGTGTTTCATAGCCTAACCCTTGTGTGAGCCCACTTTGTTTGTATATAGTGTGTGCTAATTGTGTGTATGTTTGCCCTATTTTACTTATGCCTGTTTAGGATAGCTTGCTGCCTGTGCAAGTTAGATAGAAACCTCAACCTAGGACCATTGTGGATTGCATGATAACTATTAGGCTCGAGTCAGTCTCCCTTCTAGTTTGTCATTTCCCAGTCTCTGGTTAGGAGAAAGTTTCTCCCCTGTTAAGGGGAACTACGTTGCCCTGATCCTCATACCAGATGAGGTACGTAGGTAGGAGATCGTACGAGATCTCTCCGGGCACCCATTTTCTTTTTGTGTGTGTTTGCTTGACAGTTACTAGGCTCGAGTGCCAGACTCCTTAGTAACTTATTGTTTGTATCCTTCTTGTGTGTGTAGGAGATGGATGTAAGCCCAGCGATTGGCATTCCATATCCTATTGTTGTGTGCTTGGAGTCCGATATAAGTCCAGCAATTGGCATTTGGTTTCCAGTGTGGGTTTGTTTGGTTCGGAGTCTGATGTAAGTCCAGCGATTGGCATTCGGTTTCCATGTTTGCCTGTTTGTGTGTGTTTTGTTTCGGCGTGCGTGAGCCGAACTACGGTAACTCTGATTCTCATTCCAGATGAGATACGTAGGCATAGGATGCGATATCCTAGCGAGCCCGTTCCCCTTTCCCCTTTTCTCCACCTGTGTTGTTTCCAGTGTGTGTGTGGTGTGTGTGAGCAACTTCTGTTTTAGCAACCTTTTTTCTTTCCTTCTGAGTGTGGATCCCGTCGAGTACGACGGATGCGTAGGGGTGCTAATACCTTCCCTTCGCATAACCGACTCTCAATCCCATCTCTTTGGTCGCGAGACTGTAAGACCCCAATTTTGTCCCTAAGATCCCTCATGGCATCATATCATATCATATCATTGCCTCAAGGATCTTTGTGCACCTTTGCTTGCCTCCTAGTGGGTGGGTTATCTTGTGAGTGTGGTTCTTGATCACCAAGCATGTATTGCATTTGTATATCATTGCTTTTCATCTGTTTATCAACCAAAAGTACAAAAATATTATCATCTAACCATGTTACTTGCAGATGAAGCCAGCTAGGTCAAATCAGTCAAAGTCAGTCATTGAGATAGATGGTGGCCATTCTTGAAGAATTTGGGCACCATGATCATTCATCAAGAGTTCATATGAGTTATGACATCATTTTGAATCATGATATCAAGTGGTAGGGGCTTGGAATTCATCAGAACATGGTTCAGTCAACCAAAACCCTAGCAAAGTCAACTAAAGTCAACCTTGGCCAACTGTGCATTTAATCAGTGATTTGATGGTGGGAATTGGTCTGAGAGGTCTCATTCATGCCCATATAAGCCTCATACAACATGTCAAACATCCACAGTGAAGAATTTGAAGTCAGACAAGAAATTGCCAAAAATAGAAAGTTGACCTGTAATTGGAATTTGCCAAAAATGGAAAGTTCTTCTCCTCCAAATTACATCATCATACAAGCTTCAAATGAATTTTTGTCCAACATGAAAGTTGAATATCTTGTTCTCCCATTTCCAAAAAGTCCAAGAACACTCATTTCTCATTTATGGTTGGCAAGTTATGATCAAATCATTCTCAAAAAAATTTGAACTTCAAAGTGGCATATCTTCCAAACCATTTGGCCAAATTGAGTGAGGTTTTTTGCTACAAGTCATATTTGATGTGCTCTATCCAAATCCTTCATCACAATTCACCAAAAATCAACCAAGCAAAATGGCCTTTTTCAAGTGGCTTGAATTAAAAATGAGGGAGGTGAAAAATGACCTTTCAAAATAATCATTTCCAATGCATTCTATCAATTGATAATGTTCAGAAATCATATTTTGGATGTGCTCAAGGCCCATTTTCGTGCATTTACATGCACCCCATGCATTTTTGAGTGGTTTAGCAAAATTGGTAAAAACACTTCATTTTAGCCAAATTGGATTACATTTCCACTAACCAAAACTTAAGGACATTAAATAGAGTATATATTTCACTTTTCTGCTGAGAAAACCCTAGCACCACTTTCACAAAACAGATCAAATTTTCATTTTCTCTAAAACTCTCTTTTTCCCCATCTGAACTTTTTTTGAAAACCTTAAAAGAACTCGTGCTGTTATCCTTTGTGCCACCATCTGCAAACCTTTTTGAAGCATTTGCAAGCCTCAAATCACAACTGTGGAGCTGGAACCACACTGTTACATTGAGCTCCCTTCCATGGCAGATTTTGATTGGAGCTGTCTCAAAGGTTGTTGAGCTAAAGTTCATTGTCCATTCATCAATACAAACCTCCAGGAGCATCTGTTTCAGCTTTGCACGACCAAACAACCATCATTTCATCACTGCACTTCAAATCAAGTAAGTTTTCGACTCTCTTATTTCTCAAAATCATGTTGTGCTTTGTATAGATCTTACCATGCTGAGTTCACTGAATGTTGTGGTTTTGAAAATGGTTGTGTATCGAGAGAGAAACATGAATTTAAAGTTTGACATTCAAATGTGTTTTTGCTTGGTTCTCTCTTGTTAGCATGAGTTAGTGAAAATTAATGTTGGATTATTGATGTACATGGTTTGCTGGTTTGAATGGTATGTCGATTTTTGAGTTTCGTTGCATTTTGTTCTTGCTGCAAATTTGGAAATGATGAACAAGATGAACATGATGTACTGTAGCACACAAAACCCTAATTTCTAAAAACCCAGAAACGCGTTTGGCTGTGTGGATTTGTTATTTTGCATGCGAGTTACTGTTGTATTGCCATGCACCAGTCGTTGGCCAACACGTCCTTAAGTGAAACGCAGAGTTTCACTTAAGAGACCAGATAATTACGGTTATGCCACTGCCGTTTAATTAATTAATTAAATCATTTTATTTTTTCAATATTTATTTCATTTGATATGCCCATCTTCCAAAAATCATAAGTCACTCATTTTTAATCCAAATTTGGTGGGATTTTTTGTGGAATGCTCCTCTTGACCTCTAGTTTTTTATGATGATTTTTCCAGATTTTTTGCATGTATGGATTTTAAAATGTGCTAGGGTTTGTTCATGTTGTCCATTTTATGTATGTCTTGCCAAATTGATTGTGAAATGATGATACATTATCCAATGATCCCCAAACTTTTTGTGCTTAAACTAGACATGTTCATGGTGATTTTGGTGTAGAGTTTGTGAATTTATCATTGCTGGTTGTGGAGATATGATTTTTTTGATTAGGGGTGTGACAATTTGTGTCACACCATTCATGTCCAACTTCATGATTTTTATTACCATGCTTATTGAACTCAAATTGGTCTGGGTTTTTGCATGAACATACTTGTGGATGTCTAGTTTACATGTGAATTTTTCTGGAATTATTAATGGCATTTCCTATTTGATTGGAATTTTCTCCCCCGTTTGGTCATTTGTTGACTTTTTGTGATACATGTTTGTATTTGATTTGTGAAATTCTAATGCTTAATTGGATGGACTTGAAATTTGACATGTGAATTGTAGACATCTTAAGGTTTGTCAGGGTTTTAATCCCATTCATTTATCATGTGTTGTCACTGTTTTATGATTTATTGAAGTTGGTGCATGTTTTGGTGCTTTGTATGAGTCTACTTGAACTTGCTTTGACTTTCTGATTTTCATTTACCTACTTCCCTTGATCCAAATGAGCTGAAATTTGGTATGCTTATCATGTTATGGATTATTATTAATCATGAATTATTTGAGAATTTATTGAAATGTTTGTGATTGGTTTTGAGTTGAATCATTCTGTTGACTTCTTTGAGGTTCTATATGACATGTTTTGACCTAATTTGTTTGTGAAATGATAATGATGAATGATATGAACATGAAACCACTTGGGTTTGCTTCTTAATTGATTGAACTTGATTTTGGATATCTTTCACTTGCTGTTTTGGATTTCTTATCTCTTTTTGACCCTAGGCTTGTCCTAGTGGTCTTGTTGCTCATGTTTGAGTTTGTTTCTTTCAGGTTAAGAAGCAAATGTCTTAAAGAGATTTATGCAAGTTATTTGAGTTTGTTTGATTATCCTGAACTAACTTGTTTGTTTTGTAGGATGCTTAGATCACATGCTTTGAGCTTTGTGCATTGCACATTTGACTGATTGTGTTGTCTGTTGATCCTTATCTTATTTTGGTTTTGACTTTGAGTTGTGTACTGATTTTACTTGATTGATTTCAGGTACCTTTAGTTGCTAATAGTTCTTTGAGAACTTGCATTGCTTTGCTTGATAGCATTTGCATTGAGGTAGAATCCCTTTTCTTCATGTAGTCTGGAAGACCTGGCATGTTACTTGGCCAGGCAACTGTCTGAAGTCCTCCTTAAGAGGCAATGTCTGTGCTTGTTTACTTTTGTCCCAAGCAGGAAAAGTCCTTTAAATAAGGCAATTGGTAGAATCCAAGAGATATGTAACCTATCTCCTACTATTATGTGAGTCACTCACCTTGCTCACACTACTTGTGTTGATGCATAGTGAGTAAAAACCCAAGATCTATCGAGTCTAACTTGTGGAGAGAGTTCCATCCTTCTGAACTCCCACACCTTCTGATATTCAATGCTCTCCCTGACCAGGGATAAGAGTGATGAGGCACACCCCTCATATCCTTTCATCTGCTTCACCTTGGCTCTCAATGTCAAGGTTAAGAGCACCATTAACCCTATTCCAGTTGGCTTCAATGCCTAACCCTTTGTATGAGCCTCATTGTTTGGTTATAGAGTGTGCTGAATGACTTTGATTGATTAATTACTTAGTTCATTTGTACATGTTGCTTGTATGATTTATGCATTTATCATCATTAATTTCTCATTATTGCATGATCATTTCATTTGTCTTTGTGGCATATCTTTGTTGTTTGCCCATTGAGGACAATTGTAAGACCATTCATTGGCCATTGTTCCTATGATATGGAAGTGAGTATAAGACCATTTCATTGGCCACTCATCTTCTCTTTGCTTGATGCATTTGTTTGTTGTATGTGAGGATGCAATTGTAAGTCCGTGTAATTTGGCATTTGTTTTCCTATGATCATATGTTGGAGGTTAGAGTAAGCCCAGATAGATTGGCATCTGACATCCAAGTGTTTGCTTTGTTGTTGGAGATTGGTATAAGCCCAGATAGATTGGCATCCGGTATCCACCTTTTTATTTCTTTGTTGAGGAGATTGGTATAAGTCCATAGAGTGGCCTCTGATATCCAGTTCTGTTTTAGGAGATTGGTATAAGTCCAGTAATTGGCATCCGGTATCCGCTTTTGTTGACTTTCTTCTTTGCCTATTTGTTATTACTCATTGCCTATTCCAAAGGACACACTTGAATCATCTTCTATATGATTTCAAGAGGTGAACCTCCTAGGAAGTTTTACACTCCATCTTCATCCATTCATCCCTCTTTGTCCTAAACCTTTTCACACATTACTTTCAAAACTTGAGATAAATATTGTGCAAACATCTTCATGCTTTCAAATTAAAAACCTGGACCCCAAGTCCTTGACTTTTTCAAACTCCATTTCATAATACTTCTTTTGAATCAATATTAATCATACTTTGACCCTCCTTTTGTGAATAATCATAATCAATTAACTTCACCCATTCAATGGTTTTGTGGCTTTGTCCACTCTTGCTAAGTTTTCATACATTAGCCTTAGGTTTGATTTGTCCTAGTTGGTTGATGTCAATCTCACCTATTTGTCCTTAGTTGATTGAATTGTAAGTCTTCCTTGCTTATTATAGGGTTAACCCCTCACTAGCAAGTTGAAGCTTTTCTCACATGGTGGACTCGTTGTTTGTATAAGGTTGAGTTTTCTCCCGTGGATAACGTAAGACCTTAGGGCTTGTGTTTAAAATTGAATCCACTAACTTTTGGAAATCTTTTAGCCGAACTACGGCGTTTTGATCCTTACCTTTGATGGAAGGTACGTAGGCAACGGGTTCATCCGTTCGAACACAAAAATAATAAAATTGTATATTCTTTTCTCATCATCCCAATCATGTTTGCACAATAAATATTTCATAACAAATAACAATTTTATACAACAAGTGTGAAAAGGGCTCCCTAGGAGTACCTAGGACGTAGTGGGTGCCTAACACCTTCCCATTGCGTAATTTACCCCTTACCCAGACTCTCTGATCTTTTTATTAGTTTTCTACGCGTAAAACTTCTTAGGCTTTTGTTCGCTTTTTAGCCAGTCCTTTGGATAAATAAAAGTGCGGTGGCGACTCGAATTCATTGTATGCTTTGCTTATGGTTTAATCAATAAATCATATAGCGACGAATACACCGCTACAGAGACCATGTCTTTTCCAGGTTTACTTCGAGCGTTTCCTTTCCCTCTTTTGGGATAAATAACGCACGGTGGCGGCTCTGTGTTGTTTTGTTTTAGCCCGCCGGTTGTTTTTCACGGATGTGTCAGCTGGCGACTCTGCTGGGGACTTATAGAAGTTGACCTATTGCTGGTCCATCTTCCCTAAGCGAGTCTCTCCTAGCGTTCTAGGATAGTTTAGGTTGCTTGTGCTGCTATTTATTGCATTGATTATTCTTTTGTGTATATATTTGCATAAATATTTGCATGCATCATAGTATCATTCTGCTGTCCTCTGTACAGGTGGTTCCTCTGTTTTGGGGTGGGTGTTCTGAGTGGGGCTAAAACCCAGGCCCGAGTATACACCTAGGATTAGCGTGGTCTCATGTGCCTTTCATGTTAGGTCAACATGTTTTGGGCAACGTGACATACCACAAGCCGGACGAGGTTCATTTGAGAGTGCTATTCCTTTGTGGGGTATTCCACTCTGGTTGAGTCACCTCATCTGAGCTATTGACTTCGGTGACCGATCTTTCCCGGATCTTTGGTTTAGATGATCTTAAGAGAGCTACAACGGCACACCCGAAAGGGCAAACCCGTTGAGTATCTTTGCCCGATTGTCGAGACCATTATCCGCCTTAGGATGACCTGATTAGAATTCACCTGTGAGGGGAGGGTTGATTCGTACAGATGCATGTTCTGGTGGTGACTTTGATGGTGACTATTGGTTCCGTTGATCAGAGTCCTATTTATAAGTCGGATTTATGGATTTATTTCCGAGACGCCAGAATGCTGTCCGTGGTATTTATCAGTGGGGATCCGTTTATTTCAGGATTCCCTGGGCCGGTTCAGATGATTTTGTGGTTATCAGATCAGTGAATCTTTGGTGATGATGGTGATGTATCTTTCAGTTCCGTTTATTTCGGAATCCCTGAGTTGGATTTGTGGTTACATGTTCCTTCAGATGATTGTGATCAGTTCAGGGGCCGTAACTCAGTGCAACAGATGATCAGATGACTTGGAGGATGGCACAAAGCATTGCATTCATTCATCAGCATCATCACATTTTGCATTTACCTGCATCTAACACATGTTTATCCATATGTAGGGACATTTTTGATTGAGATCCTGGTTGAGAGACTTCTTTTCTCCAGACATGAGGACCGGTTTGAAGGCCGATGTTGTCTACAATTTCTTCGACCCAGAGATTGGTGTGCTGAGAGATATTATAGCATTGATCACACCTGACCATGTGGGGATGTTCCGAGAGGCATACGGTGGTATTATGAAGTTGGTTTTCAGGCTCACAGACAGTGATAGGAGCGTTATCTATACTCTTCTCCAGTTTTACGACCCTGGTTTGAGGTGTTTCGTCCTCCCGGACTACTTGTTGGGACCCTTGATGGAGGATTATGCCAGCATCCTGGGTATTCAGATCCGAGATCAGATTCCTTTCTTTGCCACTAAGGTGGAGCCTGATGTTATGGAGATTTCTCGTGCTCTTTATTTGAGCCCGGAGGTGACCAAGGGGGGTTTGAAGGAGAAGGGAAAGTTACCTGGTTTTCATCTGAGTTTCTTGGAGGCTAGAGCCAAGGAACATGCCGCTGTGGGTAATTGGAAGACTGTCTGTGCCTTGATCGCTGTGAGCATTTATGGGACCATCCTGTTTCCTAATCAAAGGAGCTTTGTGGACATTAATGCCATCAGATTGCTCATACAGAGAAACCCTATTCCTACTCTGATTGGAGATGTCTATTACTCGGTCCATAATCGGAACGAGAAGTGGCGTGGGGGACTGATCCGGTGTTGTGCTCAGTTGCTGTACAAATGGTTCATGGGGTATTTGCCTTCCAGGGGTGCCTTTGCCTTTCTTGATCCTACTGTCAAGTGGTCATTCAGGCTGATGGGTTTGCGGGCCAAGGACATAGCCTGGACTCACAATGGTATGGCTGGACGTGATTTTATTTGCAGTTGTGGGAGTCTTCCCAATGTACCTCTTATAGGAGTTCAAGGTTGCATTAACTACAACCCGGTTCTTCTTAGGAGATAGATGGGGTTTGCTGTAGAAGGTCCTCCTCTCGGGCGAGAGATTCAGGAGTCCTTCTACTTCCCAATTGAGGGCAATCAGGCCAAGTTGAGGCAAGTGTTGGATGAATGGCGTGATATTCAGAGAAAGGGCAAGGTTCCTTTTGGCAAGGTCAACAACATGTCTTTTCCTCCATTTGATGATTGGCTTAGGAAGAGGATTGAGCTCACACATCTACCATTTCCGGGAGGTGATCCTTGGTGTCCTTTGATTGAGGGGCCGCGTTCTTCTGTCAGTATGGATGAGTTCCTTGAGATGAAGAAAGCTAGAGATCAGTTGCAGGCAGAGAAGATTGAATTAGAGATGAGTGTTGCTCGGATTCAGGGGGCTAATCAGGAGATCAGAGTGAGGATGGAAGACCAGGATAAGCGACATGCCCTGGAAGTGAAGCGCTTTGAGATGGATACCGCTTACTATGGGAAGATCAGCCAAGCTTTAGAGTCGTCGACAAAGGAGCATGACATCACTAAAGAGAAGCTAGCCAGAGCCTTGAGGGTCATTGAAGATGAGAAGAGGAGGCAAATCCTTGTGAGAGATCAGAGAGATGCCAGAGCCAGAGCCCTTGCAGCAGAATGGGAAGCGGAGAAAGCGAAGATCATTGCCGAGAGAGATCACTACATTGCTGAGAGAGATCATTACTTCAGGCAGATGAAAATTCACCAGAAGGAGGTGGGGAGATTGCAGCATGAGAACACCGAGCTCAGGTTCGCCGCAGAGTTTGCTAGGATGGTTGATGATGTAGGGCCTTCTGTGGGACCTTCGTCAGGCTAGACCTTTCTCATTTGTGTGGATTACCGTCAGGCCTGTTGACGGAATTCACTTGGTTGTACTTTCTTTCTGATTCTGGAGAATTGTATTTGATTTGTCTCAGACTTGATGTATGACTGTTGCACTTATTGTGCATTTTTTGATATGCGATGGTTATTTTCATTCAGTGATCAATCTTCAAGCTTTATTTGCTTTCCTGTATGCACTCACACAGCACACACATGGTTGGGTGGTATTTTGCTAAATCATATATCTCTGATCTGTATGATGAAACATGATCAAATGTCAGAATATTGCTGCCGGATTATTATCTGTCTCGATGAAGCCAGGATCGAAAGACAGAATGTTCCTCATGTGGATAGACACTGCATTCATGCATAATCATAATAAGTTGTTTTTTATTTTGTAGGTATCAGTTCTAACGTGCTTGATTGTTTCAGGAATCATTGCTCGTGCTCGTAGAGTTGTACCTTTGCACTCAACACGTCCGCACAGATACTTCACCAGACGCAACACTCCAAGGCTGATGGATCTACCAAATGCAGATGTTCTCGAGCTGAAGGATAAAATGAATGAGTTGATTAACATCATGCAAGGGTTTGCTGTGGGCCAGAAAGCACTTGCCGATAAAGTTGAGAAGCTCGAGCGGGCTTCAGCTGCCAACAGCGGTGTCAACCTGGATGGTGTCTCCAACCAGGGACTTGGTGGTTCTAGGGAAGGTGGAAAGAGGACGACTGTGGGCGTAGTGAATAATGTTGGGGGTTTTGGTGCTGCCACAGGCGGTGGACCCGGTCAGATGGGCAATAATATGAAGGATAGTCTGTTCCCTCCTTTCTTTGGGGTTGAGGATGATAGGGAGGAAGACAGAGAAGCGGATCAGTTCTCCATGCACAATGAGCCGTTTGGTCAATATGGTGTCCAACCACCGAATAAGGAGATTCAGTTGCTGGCGGAAAAGATCAGAGCTCTAGAGAGCTATGCCACTCCCGGGGTTGTGAATATGTCAAATATGGGGCTGGTTGAGGGGATTGTGATCCCACAAAAGTTCAAGGCGCCTGCGTTTGATAAATACAATGGGAGTTCGTGCCCGGAAACTCACCTTCAAGCTTTCGTCCGCAAGATTTCTGCATATACGATGGACCAAAAGCTTTGGATGTACTTCTTCCAGGACAGTCTGTCCGGAGGATCCCTGGAATGGTACACCAAGCTGAAGTCTTCTGACATCAAGAGCTGGCAGGATCTTGGTGACGCATTCTTTAAACAATACCAGTTTAATGCTGATATGGCTCCTAGTCGTACCCAGCTACAGGGTATGTCTCAGAAGCCAAGCGAAGGGTTTAAAGAGTATGCTCAAAGATGGAGGGAGTTGGCTGCCAGAGTTCAACCTCCATTGGTGGACATGGAAATGTCTGACTTGTTTATGGGTACCCTTCAGGGGGAATTTGCTGAGAGGATGGTCGGATATCCGATTACCAATTTCGCAGATATTGTGGTGGCCGGTGAAAGAATAGAAAGTTGGTTAAAGCTCGGAAAAATCCAGGGTAACGCTTCGTCATCAGGATCGAAGAAGCCTTTCGGAAATGGCCAGAGGAAGAAAGAGGGTGATACCAGCGCCGTGTATACTCAAAGAGGATTAAGTAGGGATCGTTACTACCAGCACACTGCTGCGGTAACTATTCCTGCTAACGATCAGCCTGCACAACAGCAATAGCAACAACAACAACCGCAACAACAAAGACAACCATTTCAGCAGAGACCGCAGAGGGTCGGGTATCAAGTCAGGGGAAGGATGAATGATCGTCAGTTCGACAGGCCGCCTGTGACTTATTCTTTCCTGTTGAAGAAGCTGAAAGATCTGGGGTTGGTACAATTGAGAACTCTGGCACCTTTGAGACCTGATCAGAGGCCAGCCAGTTTTGATGAGAATGCTAAGTGTGAATTTCACTCAGGTGCTCCTGGGCATAATGTATAAGACTGCAAAGCTTTTAAGCATGTGGTCCAGGACTTGGTGGATTCAAAAGCTATCAACTTTGCTCCATCTCCCAACGTGAATGCTAATCCCATGCCCGCGCATGGTCAAAGGGGGGTGAATGCTATCTCTGAGGAGAGCAGAATTGGGCTGTCGACGGTGAATCAGCTGAGGACTTCTTTGGCCGAGGTCAAGAGGCAGTTGTTGTTGAATGGGGTCTTTCCGGGCTGTGACAACTGTTATGCTGCGTGCGTTGTTGCTCCAAATGGGTGTATACTCTTGAGGGAGACTGTCCAGAGGCTGATGGATGAAGGAAGCCTCAGGTTTGAGAAGGCTGATATGGGGAAGGAGGATGTCTCCACCATAACTATTTACTTCGATCCGGTTGATTTGTCAACTCTGGCTGAGGCGGCTCCAGTTACTATCACGGTACCTGGGCCCATTCCTTATGACAAAGATGATGTCGTGCCGTGGCATTATGGTGGAGAGGTGTATTGCAATGGAGAGAAAGTGGAAGATCAGACTGCAAGTGAAACCACCGTTTCAAAGGTGGATAATGCCGGACCTAGTGGTTTCACTCGTAGTGGAAGGCTGTTTGCTCCTGATGCCTTGAGAGGTGGGGAGGGAGAAAAAGAAAAGAAAGAAAAGGCTGAGGCTTTAGCCAGGGCAAGAGGAAAGCAAGTGATTAATGAGGGTACTCCTGTGGTGACACCGGCGCCTGGTGGGTCGGAAAAAGAATTTGATGATGAAGCTGAAGAATTTTTAAGAATCATCAAGAAGTCTGAGTACAAGCTTGTGGACCATCTGCAGCAGACCCCGTCCAAGATTTCAATCTTGTCATTGTTGCTAAGCTCTGAGGGGCATAGAGAGGCTTTATTGAAGATTCTGAAGAGAGCCTATGTTCCTCAAGAGATAACAATTAACCAGTTGGAGACGGTGGTGTCTAATGTTCATGCCAGCCATGGACTGGGGTTCACCGATATGGATCTGACTGTGGATGGAAGGAATCATAACCGGGCTTTACACATCGCAATGGAATGTAAAGGGGCAGTGCTTTCGCATGTGCTGGTTGATATCGGCTCCTCATTAAATATGTTGCCAAAGAAGGCCTTGGCGAAGTTGAACTGTGAAGGGTTGATCCTGACGCCCACTGACCTGATAGTAAGGGCTTTCAATGGTTCAAAGCGGGCGGTGTTCGGAGAGGTTGAGCTCCCGGTGAAGATTGGCCCTGAGGTGTTTAAGTCAGTATTCTATGTCATGGATATTCAGCCGGCATACAGTTGCCTGTTGGGTCGCCCATGGATTCATGCTGCTGGGGCAGTGACTTCGACTTTACACCAGAAATTGAAATATATCTGGGATTGACAGGTCGTCACTGTTTGCGGAGAAGAGGACATCTTTGTCAGCCACCTTTCATCTTTCAAATACGTGGAAATGGACGGTGAGATATGGGAGACCCCGAGTCAAGCATTCAAAACTGTTAAGGTGGAGAATGCTCTTTTTGCCAAGGAAGAGGAGAAACCGTCAATTTCTTCATACAAGCAGGCCGCTGAGGTGGTGAAGAGTGGGGAAGCTCCGGGTTGGGGGAAGATGATGGACATCGCCGCCAAGAAAGACCGATTTGGAGTAGGTTATCAGCCGGGCAGAGGCTCATCTGGACAAGGCAGAGGACGCAGTACGTCGTTCACATTCACCAGTGCTGGAATGCTGGATCCAGATCACATCTGTATGGTGGATGAGGAAGCTGATAGTGACTGCGAGGTTGATCGGTGGATAAAGCCGTGCGCACCAGGGATGGGAATCCAGAACTGGAAGGCTGAAAAGATCATCACTGTCACTCTACTCGAAGAGTAATATTTTTCTGTTTTTAATTTTATTTGCATGAAAGCCATACGTGTTACTCGACACGTAATGGTTCATTGTAAGGGCCACCTCATGTTTCATTTTGCAAAATTTGCATCATAAATAAAAGGATGGTTTTCAGTTAAAAGCGGTGTTCCCTGTTTTTCGTTTATTTTTGCAGTTTAAAAATAAAAACAAAATAAAAATGGCAATGTTTTCATTTTCTTTTTCAAATTTGTCTCGTTCCGGTTCTAAAGCAATGTATGAATCCACATTCATGCAGATGCGATCATTCTCCGGATCTCATTGATAACAATCCTGTTACACCCTCGTATGACTTCGACAATCCGATCTATCATGCCGAAGAAGAAGGCGAAGAAGATTGTGAACTGCCAGGGGAATTAGCCAGGTTATTGAAACAAGAGGAGAAGGTGATTCAGCCGCATGAGGAGCAAGTTGAGATTGTGAATCTGGGTACCGACGAGGTCAAAAAAGAGGTGAAAATTGGGGCTGCTTTGGAGGCGAGTGTCAAGAGCAGAATGGTAGCATTGTTGAAAGAGTATGTTGACATCTTTGCCTGGTCTTATCAAGATATGCCAGGATTGGATACCGATATCGTTGTGCACAAGCTACCGTTGAGAGCAGAGTGTCCTCCAGTAAAGCAGAAGTTGCGCAGAACTCGACCTGACATGGCAATGAAAATTAAAGAGGAAGTGCAGAAGCAGTGGGATGCTGGTTTCCTTGCTGTCACTAATTATCCGCCTTGGGTCGCAAACATTGTGCCGGTGCCGAAGAAAGATGGAAAGATGAGAATGTGTGTGGACTACCGGGATATGAATAGAGCTAGTCCGAAGGATGATTTCCCATTACCTCACATCGATGTGTTGGTAGACAATACAACTCAATTCTCGGTGTTTTCCTTCATGGATGGCTTTTCTGGCTATAATCAAATCAAAATGTCGCCAGATGATATGGAGAAAACAACGTTCATCACACCATGGGGCACTTTTTGTTACAAAGTGATGCCATTCGGTCTCAAGAACGCCGATGCTACTTATCAGAGAGCCATGGTGACTTTGTTTCATGATATGATTCATCATGAAATCGAATGCTATGTTGATGACATGATAGCAAAGTCCCAGACAGAAGAGGGGCATTTGGTAGATCTGGCCAAGTTATTCGACCGGCTGAGACAGTTCAGACTGAGGTTGAATCCGAACAAGTGCACTTTTGGAGTGCGGTCCGGTAAATTGCTGGGGTTCATTGTAAGTGAAAAAGGAATCGAGGTTGATCCTGCTAAAGTAAAAGTAATAAGAGAAATGCCTGAACCGAGAACGGAGAAGGAGGTTCATGGTTTCTTAGGTAGATTGAACTACATTTCGCGGTTCATATCTCATCTAACGGCCACGTGTGAACCTATATTCAAATTGTTGAGAAAAGATCAAACGGTCAGGTGGAATAATGATTGCCAAGCGGCATTTGAAAAAATAAAAGAGTATTTGCAGGAGCCTCCGATTCTGATGCCTCCTGTGGAGGGACGACCGTTAATTCTGTACTTGACGGTCCTCGAGGGGTCTATGGGGTGTGTATTGGGGCAGCATGACGAGTCTGGTCGAAAAGAGCATGCCATATACTACCTTAGCAAAAAGTTTACCGACTGTGAAACAAGATATTCACTGCTCGAGAAAACTTGCTGTGCTTTGGTCTGGGCTGCTCGCCGACTGAGGCAGTATATGCTGGTTCATACCACTTTATTGATTTCCAAGATGGATCCAATCAAGTATATTTTTGAGAAGCCAGCATTGACCGGACGGGTTGCGAGGTGGCAAATGATTTTGACAGAATATGATATTCAGTATACCTCTCAGAAAGCAATCAAGGGGAGTGTATTGTCTGATTACCTCGCTCAGCAACCCATTGAGGATTATCAACCGATGAAGTTTGAATTCCCTGATGAGGACATCATGTTTCTCAAATCGAAAGATTGTGAGGAACCAATCCCGGAGGAGGGGTCTGACCCTGAATCCGAATGGATTCTGATGTTTGATGGGGCCGTTAACGTGAATGGTAGCGGTGTTGGTGCTGTTTTGGTTACGCCAAAAGGATCCCATATTCCTTTTGCTGCCCGGCTAACATTTGAGTGCACCAACAACGTGGCTGAATACGAAGCTTGCATACTGGGGATTGAAGAGGCAATTGATTTGAGGATCAAGAACCTTGTTATATATGGAGATTCAGCTCTGGTTGTAAATCAGGTTAACGGAAAATGGTATACGCATCAATCTCATTTAGTTCCATACCGGGATTATACGAGGAGATTGTTGACGTTTTTCATCAAGGTGGTTTTGCATCATGTGCCTAGAGAGGAGAATCCTTTGGCAGATGCTTTGGCTACTCTGGCTGCCTTGATTAAGGTGCAATGGTGGAATCAATTCCCCAGTGTTGAGGTGGGACGTCTGGATAGACCGGCTTATGTGTTTGCTGTTGACACAGTGCCTGATGATGAGAAGCCGTGGTATTACGATATCAAGCGCTATCTGGAGACCCAAGAGTATCCTGAGGGAGCATCCAAGAAGGACCGAAAGACTCTGCGGAGGTTGGCCATGGTGTTTTATCTGAACAAGGATGGGGTTTGTACAAGCGGAATTTCGATTGGGTCTTGCTCAGATGTGTTGATAATAAAGAAGCAAGCCAATTGATGAAAGAGGTTCACGAGGGGTCGTTCGGTACCCATGCCAGTGGGAGTGCAATGGTGAAGAAGCTGTTGAGAGCAGGTTATTACTGGATGACAATGGAGGCCCAATGTTTCAATTTCGTGCGGAAGTGTCATAAATGCCAGATTTATGCTGATAAGGTGCACGTGCCTCCAAATCCGTTGAGCTTAATGTCGTCTCCGTGGCTGTTCGCTATGTGGGGCATTGATATGATTGGAAAGATTGAGTCTATAGCTTCGAATGGGCACCAGTTCATATTAGTGGCTATTGATTACTTCACCAAATGGGTGGAAGCAGCCTCTTATACGAACGTGACGAAACAGGTCGTTGCCAGGTTTCTCAAGAGAGACATCATTTGCCGATATGGGGTTCCCGAAAGAATCATTACTGATAATGGTTCTAATTTGAACAACAAGATGATGGCAGAACTGTGCCGGGAATTCAAGATCGAGCATCACAATTCTTCTCCTTATCGTCCGAAGATGAATGGGGCGGTTGAGGCAGCCAATAAAAATATCAAGAAGATTGTGCAAAAGATGGTTGTGACTTATAAGGACTGGCATGAGATGTTGCCGTTTGCTTTGCATGGGTATCGAACCTCGGTGCGTACTTCTACTGGGGCAACGCCTTTTTCTTTGGTATATGGAATGGAAGCCGTGCTACCAGTTGAGGTTCAAATTCCCTCTTTGAGAGTCCTGATGGACGTGAAGTTGCAAGAGGCTGAATGGGTAAGGACCCGGTACGAAGAATTAAGCCTGATTGAGGAAAAGAGGCTGGCGGCCATTTGTCATGGGCAGTTGTACCAGCAGCGAATGAAGCGTGCTTTTGACCGAAAGGTGCGACCTCGTGTATATCATGTGGGTGATATGGTGCTGAAAAGGATCCTTCCTCCTCAAAACGATCGTAGGGGAAAATGGACACCCAATTATGAAGGTCCATTCGTGGTCAAGAAGGTTTTCTCTGGCGGAGCCTTGTTGCTAACGACCATGGATGGCGAGGATTTTCCATCCCCTGTGAATGCGGACACAGTTAAAAAATACTTCGTATAAAGAGACCCGCTGGACGAAAAGAATAAAATAGTCCAGGCAAAAATGGGCATCCCGGCGAACCAAAAAAACAGAAAGAAAAGGTTCGGGCAAAAATTAGGGATAAAAAAGAAAAACTGTACACCCGGCAAGTCGAAAACCTGAAAAGGCGACTTGGGCAAAAAAGGGTATCCCGGTGGACTGAAAACCCGAAAGGGCGGTCCAGGCAAAAGAGGGATTGAAACGAACAACTGCGTCTGGCATGATCGTTTGTACTTTGGATATGACATGGGTAGTCCCCGGTAGGGATCAATTGAAATCGTCTTGTTCAGAAGGCAGAAAGCATGGAGAGTCTGAGGACATATGGGGTGTAACTGAGTTGGAACTCGATGAGATCACGGTTTCACATTGCCATTAGGATAGATTTTCCTTTTGTGCGCAATTACCTCTTTTCAGGAATTGCTTCCTTTGTATTGCTCAATTTGAGCCACACCTTTTCAATCAATAAAATGCATATTCAGTCAAATAATTTTGTTTTTGTTTTTCATTACCGCTTTGATTGCAAGAACATCCAATTGTTTTGATAAAAAATCTTTGCATTTTAAGACATACAGGTCCCTTCCGATGCATGCTTATAAGATTGAAAATTTGAAATCTTATTCGGAAGGTTGAGTGACCCAAGTGTTCAGATCTTGACACGCCTGGAGCACGTTTTTATCTAACGATCTCTTTTGCAGGTACTGTTAGGTATTTTCACTCACTTGCAGGTTGTGATGTGGAAGCTTTGATAAAAGAATCCCCGTGGAATCCAATCAGGGACGAATGAAGGGAGGAATGATGAAAAGACGGCGAGAGACGTACGACGATCCTGGATATTAATCAAGAAGACTCTTCAAAGTCTGAAGATTGGAAAGTCTGTATAAATCCCAGGAGATCGCTCTCCGTAGAGTACGGAGAAGTCGAGAATACAAGGTGATGAATCAGAAAAGTCCAGACGAGTCTGGGAGTTCTCAAAATTGGAAAGCTGACAGTGGATTTAGACGGGGACTACCAAGGTTCGACGAGTCGACGAGTGTTCAGTACCAGGCTTTCCTCATCTCCCCCAAGCAGAGTCAGGGTAACTGATTCCCCAACAGATTCAAGGTCTGTGGCTTCCCTAGCAGGGTCAGGATGGTTATTCCCCAGCAGGTTGTAGATCGGTGTTTCCTCAGCAGCCAGGCCCGAAGGTTGCTATTTCCCAGCGGAGGTATCTGTTGGTAGTGGTATTTCCAAGCAGAGTCGGGATTGATATTCCCCAGCAAGTCAGAGACCGTTGTTTCCCCACAGAGTGCGTTGGTGGTTTACTCCCCAGCGAAGTCCCCAAGCGGATCGGGTGCAGAGGAGGTTATCCCCAGCAAGGGTTGCCTTTTCCCAGCAGCAGTGTTATTCCCCAGCAGGATGGAGAGTAAAGTGTTGTCGAGTTCCTCAGCAGAGTGCCTCGAGCTCCCCAGAGGAGTCCCTTGAGGGGGATACTTTCCATACATTCATCATGTAGAATAAGCATAGCATATTGCATAATAAATCGCGTAGCATTTCCATGATTATGGAGCATTACGCTGAAAAATCAATCATGCATCATTATTTCAAGCATAAGCTAGTCTCAGACCGTGGTTATTGTTTGAGAGTTGGTTTCGCCGAAGGTGAAGATGTGCTCCGAGGAGTTTTGGTACCATGATTCTGAATCAAAGGTATTCCCCAGTAGTGCGATATTGGAGGAAGAGTTTCTGTCGGGCGGAGATGGAATAATAATTCAGGAAGTTTCGGGGTCCAAAAAGTAAAGAAAAGAGAAAGAATAATCCCCAGCTGAATGCAAAGTGTTCGTTGGCTAGGGTTGAATAGACGATAGCCAGTTCGTGGCTTGTTGTCCCCAGCATGGGTCGTTGTCGCGTGTGCCGACTTGTTTATCACTATTTCTTTTTGCCGACGCTGACAGGCATGGAAGTTTTTCCGGTGCTCAGACCGAGGTGGCACTCAGGCCAATCTTCCGGTATACAGACCGAGGCGGGTATTCAGACCGATACGGCACTCAGGCCAATTTTCCGATACTCAGGTCGAAGAAGCTTCCGAAGTTCAGATCGGTGCAGCTTGCGGCAGTCAGGCCAGTTTTCTGGTGATCAGACCGAGGTAGGTATTCAGACCAATTTTCCGATTTTCAGATCGAAGAAGTTTCCGACGATCAGGTTGAAGTACTTGTGGCAGTCAGGCCAGTTATCCGGTGTTCAGACCGAGGCGGGTATCCAGACCGAGGTGGGTATTCAGACCAAAGGCTCCGATTTTCAGATCGAAGAAGTTTCCAACAATCAGGTTGAAGAACTTGTGGCACTCAGGCCAATTCCAATTTTCAGATCGAAGGAGTTTCCAACAATCAGGTTGAAGTACTTACGGCATCCAGGCCAATCTTCCGGTATACAGACCGAGGCGGGTATTCAGACCGATGCGGCACTCAGGCCAGTTTCTGATTTCCAGATCGAAGAAGTTTCCGACGATCAGGTTGAAGTACTTGTGGCAGTCAGGCCAGTTATCCGGTGATCAGACCGAGGTAGGTATTCAGACCAAGTTTCCGATTTTCAGATCGAAGAAGCTTCCGAAGTTCAGATCGATGCAGCTTGTGGCACTCAGGCCAGCTCTCCCGGTATCCAGACCGAAGTGGTATCCAGACCGAAGTGGCATTCAGGCCAGTCTTCAGGCATTCAGGCCAACCTCCCGGTGATCAGACCGATATTAATACTCTCATATTCTGATGCTCAGTATGCGGACGGACGAGCGGCATTCAGGCCATGGTATTCCTGTGTTACCATTTATTTTGGTATCCGGGTCAGTATTTCTGTTCGGTATTCAGGCCGACTTCCTCCGTACCAGACGGGTTCTTCTTTCAAGATTACGTCTTCGCTGATTCTGACAGGCATTGTTAATTATTTCCCATCAGAGCGCAAATTGTTCGTCTGTTCTTGATATTCAATCACTCTTCACCCTGATCATCTGAAAGTCGAGACTATTCATATCGACAGGTTCACAGTGGGTTGAATAGAGGCAGCTGTAACACCTCAAAATTTGCCCTCCTCTCTTGGGACTAGCTTAGCATATTGCATTTCATTTTGTAGGTCATTAGTCATTGCATCTTTGCATGTCATGTGGAAACATAAGCAAGTCATCCTCCTAAGTCTTGTTCAGAAGATGGAGAGGTTATGCAAGCCTGAGGGTTTCAGGAATTGATCACTAGCCATCTGAGGGTTTGTGCTTCAATTAGGGTTTCTTGGTTCCTCAAGGAGATTGATCATTATCTTGGTTGAAATGGTACATCACCATCATCATGGTCTTATCATCACCAAGAGGTTCATTGTGCTTGGTCATGTTCCTTGGGATTAGGGTTTTGACCTCTGGTCAACCCTAATCATCTGCCTTGTGCCAATCAGGGCTTGTCAAGGAGATGAGGTCTTTTATGAGATGGGGATCATCATATGGTTTTAATGAGCTTGTGAAAGCTAGGGTTTCATTTTGGAGCCATGTCATCAGGAGATTGAGGCTCAAGCTCAACAGTCAAGCTGAAATTCCTCTGAAACCCTAGAAAGTCAACTGATGGATTTGGAGGTGGGAGATGGTTAGAGAGGCTTAATTCATGTTCAAACAAGTCTCATTTGACATTTCAAACATCAACATTGAAGAAAATAAAGTCAGGACAAAACTTTCCAAAAATAGAAAGTGACTTGTAATTCAAATTTGCCAAAAATGGAAAGGTTTTCTCCTCAAGATTACACCATCAAAAATGCTTCAAATGAAATTTTGTCCAACATGAAAGTTTAAGATCTTGCTCTCACCTTTCCAAAAAGTCCAAGAACATGAATTTCCCATGTGTGGTTGAGAAATTATGGATCAATCATTGTCAGGCAAATTTGAACTTCACAAGTGCATAACTTTTGAACCAAAAGGCCAGATGAAGTGGTCCTTTTTGCAACATTCTTGTTTTGATGTGTACTATCCAATTCATGCATCATGAACCATGCATTTCCATTACAAAATTTTGGAATTTTTCATTTGAAATTTGGAGGGAAAATTACAATTTGAAAAATAAGCATTGTATTCACTTGCTACCACTTGCATTTGCCTCCAAACCATATTTCAATTGAATTAAGCTCATGAAACGTGCACTGTAGCTTTGGCATGCATGCATGAGGTGCATGGTTCAAATTTGGTATTACACCTTCATTTTCATTAATCACTTGCATTTGGCTTAATTGGGATTAAGAGTTTGATTAGCAGACCATATATATTGCAAATCATAACAGAAATTGGATTAACATTGCATAATTCTCAGCTCTAGATCTAGGTTCCAAAATCTCTTCAATTTTCTCTCTCACTTTTTCTTCAATTTTCTCCATAAACCTTGCTATTTCCTTGATCAAACCATCACCAAGAGGCATAATTGAGTTGGATTGAAGCAAGATTACAAGGATTTCTTCAAGATTCGAGGACTGTTGAAGCACACCATCATCCATGGCAGTTTGATTTTCTGGACAAATCAGGCACGATTAACACTCAAGCATTCATCCAAATCATCATTCAAGAGCTGAAGATCATCTGTTTCTACCTTACAAAGCTTGAATCCACGTGTTTCACTTCTGCACTTCAATTGAGGTTAGGATTCGAATCTCACCATTCTTGAAATTGTTGTATGCTTTTGGTAGATCCTTCCATGCTGATTCCACTGAACTTTAGATCTTGAAATTCCATGAAGAAATGAACAAGTTGTGTTGAATTTAAGTTTTATGTGTGGAACTTCCATGGCTCGAATCTTGTGATATAGGATGAATTAGGTTAATTAGATTTTAGATTCATGTTGCTTGTTGAAAGATGATTCCAATGGTATAGGTTTTAGGAATTTCTGTGCGACAATGTTCTTGAGCTGATGAACATGTATGAAGGCTGATGAACAATTAGGGTTTGCATTTTCCAGAACATGATTGATCCGTTACAGCGCCTATTGCATGTGTTTTTGTGTTTTTCCTCATGCACTAGTCCACGTGTGGCTTACTTGGCGAAGTGATTGGACCAGCGCGTTTTGCCTTGCCATGTCATATTAGTGAAACGGTGCGTTTCACATGTTGAACGCGCCTCATTTGAATTCTCCCCCTGTTCGATTCCGGGCGCATACATTTTCAAACCAGGCCTTTGCATTTTATTTCAATATTCCATCCATGTTCATACATGCTTCTTTCATGGTTTTTAATTTTTTCAATCACTTTGAAAATTCATATCTCATCAATGGCTGATCCAAATGGAATGAGGCTTTTTGCACTTTGTTCCTTATCATGTCTACTATTTTTTGATGATTTTTCCAGAAATTGTGCACGCCTGGATTTTAATTTTGCCTAGGGAATGTTCATATGTGTGCTTTCATGACCTACTTTGCCATATCCTTCATGAAATGATGAGATTTTATCCAACACTCTTGAAACTTTGCATGATTAAAATAGACATCCTAAGGGACATTTTGGTATAGAGTTTGCATTTTTCCCATTTCTGGTTGATGAGATATGATCTGTTTAATGTGGGTGTGACAATGTGTGTCACACCATTGCTTGTCCAACTTGTTGATTTTATTTACCATGCCAATTAAATGCCAATTGATGTGAATTTTTTCATGATGCTACTTCTGGATGTTAAGTTTGATTGTGATTTATTTTGGAATTTTTGAGTGCATTTCCAGTTTGTTTGAGATTTTCTTTGCTGATTGGTCATATGTGGACTTTTGAGTAGTCATGAATTTAAATGATTTGTGAAATGCTTGATGTTTATCATATGGACTTGAAATTTTGCACACTGATTCTAGACACTTTGAAGTTTGTTGTGGATTTGATTGGATGTTTTTATCATGTGTGGATTCTGTTTTAGGCTTGTGTGAAGTGGATGTATGAAATTGTGCTTCAATTGAGCTTGTTTGTGCATGCCTTGCCTTATGGAATTTATTTGCCATGCTTCCACTTGTCCAAATGACTTGATTTTTGGTATGATGATCATGTGATGTATGCTGTTTAGCCATGAGTTTTCTTGGGATTTATTGAATTATGTTTGAGTTGATGTGGATTGGTTCATTCTGTTTGCTTCAATGAGCTTTCAACTTGCATGCTTTGCTTTAGATGCTTTGTGAAATGAACTTGGTTGATGATATGGACATGGGACCTCTTGGATATTGTTCTTAATTGATTAAGCTTGATTCATGTCAATTTTCATGTTCTGTTTTGAATTATTTCTCCCTCTTTGACCCTAGGCCTTGTCCTAGTGGTTTGCTTCTCATGTTTGAGCTTGGTTTGCAGGTTAAGAAGCATATGGCCTTGAGGAATTGATTCATTGGTTTGAGTTGCCTATTTGATTAATGTTGAATAACATTGAGTTGTTTTGTAGGTGGATTAGCTCCTTTGAGTTGAGCTTGTGCTTTGCCTTGGTGCATTGATGTTTGTTGTTTGACTGTGTACAGCTGTTGACTATTAACTGTCTGTTTGATTTTTTGGCTTGTATACTGACTGAGTTAGATTGTTTCCAGGTACATTAGTTGCTATAGTTCTTTCGAACTTGCTTTTGCTGTTGCTTGGTTGCTTAACCAATTGAGGTATAACCCACTGACTTCATGTAGTCTGGAAGACCTGGCCTGTTACTTGGTCAGGCACCTGTCTGAAGCCCTCCTTAAGAGGCAATGCTTGTGTTTGTTTATGTTTGTGCCAAGCAGGAAAAGACCTTTGATAAGGCAATTGGCAGATACAAGAGATGTGCAATCCATCTCCTGCTATTCAGTTGAGTCATCCCTTTGCTCACACAACTGGTGTTGATGCATTGTGGATATTAACCCAAGATCTCTGTTGAGTCAGTCATAGGTGTAGAAGGGTTCCCACTTTCTGAACCCACACTTTCATTTGTCTGAAGCTCTCCCAGGCCAGGGATAAGAGCTGTGAGGCACAACCCTCACTTCCTATTTCATCTGCTTCACCCTAACTCTCAATGTTAGGGTTAAGAGCTAACATCACCCGATTACAGTTGGCTTGTTTTCACAGCCTAACCCTTGTGTGAGCCCACTTTGTTTGTATATAGTGTGTGCTAATTGTGTGTATGTTTGCCCTGTTTTGCTTATGCCTGTTTAGGATAGCTTGCTGCCATTGCAAGTTAGATAGAAACCTCAACCTAGGACCATTGTGGGTTGCATGATAACTATTAGGCTCGAGTCAGTCTCCCTTCTAGTTTGTCATTTCCCAGTCTCTGGTTAGGAGAAAGTTTCTCCCCTGTTAAGGGGAACTACGTTGCCCTGATCCTCATACCAGATGAGGTACGTAGGCAGGAGATCGTACGAGATCTCTCCGGGCACCCATTTTCTTTTTGTGTGTGTTTGCTTGACAGTTACTAGGCTCGAGTGCCAGACTCCTTAGTAACTTGTTGTTTGTATCCTTCTTGTGTGTGTAGGAGATGGATGTAAGCCCAGCGATTGGCATTCCATATCCTATTGTTGTGTGCTTGGAGTCCGATATAAGTCCAGCAATTGGCATTTGGTTTCCAGTGTGGGTTTGTTTGGTTCGGAGTCTGATGTAAGTCCAGCGATTGGCATTCAGTTTCCATGTTTGCCTGTTTGTGTGTGTTTTGTTTCGGCGTGCGTGAGCCAAACTACGGTAGCTCTGATTCTCATTCCAGATGAGATACGTAGGCATAGGATGCGATATCCTAGCGAGCCCGTTCCCCTTTCCCCTTTTCTCCACCTGTGTTGTTTCCAGTGTGTGTGTGGTGTGTGTGAGCAACTTCTGTTTTAGCAACCTTTTTTCTTTCCTTCTGAGCATGGATCCCGTCGAGTACGACGGATGCGTAGGGGTGCTAATACCTTCCCTTCGCATAACCAATTCCCGATCCCATCTCTTTGGTCGCGAGACCATGTCTTTTCCAGGTTTACTTCGAGCGTTTCCTTTCCCTCTTTTGGGATAAATAACGCACGGTGGCGGCTCTGTGTTGTTTTGTTTTAGCCCGCCGGTTGTTTTTCGCGGATGCGACATCCGTTTTCAAACAACCAGAGCAATTGGTGATTTAGTATGATAGCAGCAATAACCAGAACGTCAGCAATAGATCAGTTTCACCGTTGGTAATACGGTTAGCGGGCCCAGTTCCGTATGCATCTGATAAGGTTGTACCATATCAGTACAATGCTACGATAATGGAGATTGGTCAAGAGGTCCTGTTGCCTACGACCAGTTCAATAGTGAGCATTGCAGATGTTACGAAGGTGACCCATGGTGGTCGAGTTTTTGGACTGGTGTTCTAGGAGAATAAAGAAGAGTTGATTGTTGGTAAGAAGGCGGAGGTACCTATCATAGATCCAGTGGGATGTTCAAAGGATAAGTCTGGTGAATCCAGCAATTTGAAAGCCAATAGTGATGATGATGAGGTACTCCGACTGATTAAGAGGAGTGAATTTAACGTGGTTGAGCAGTTGCTCCAGACCCCCTCAAAGATTTCCGTGTTGTCTCTGCTTTTGAATTCTTAAGCGCACAGAGAAGCACTCCAGAGAGTTCTTGAACAGGCATACGTGGAGCAAGATGTTACTGTAGATCAATTTGATCACATTGTGGCTAACATCACTTCATGCAATAATTTGAGCTTTTGCGATGAAGAACTCCCTGAGGAGGGAAGAAATCACAATCTGGCTTTGCACATTTCTATGAATTGTGTCATACCCCGATTTTGATCCTGAAATTTTTCCATTTTTTCTTTTATTTTCGCATTTGCATACATTCATCAGTATAAAATGGATTTTAATATCTTGACTCTTTTTTTTAATTTAATTTGATTTTAATTTCAAATTAAGTTTAATTCCAATTGTCAATTTAATCTTAATTGTTTAGTTTTACTAATGATTAAAACTCTAATCGATTTTTATTTCCAAATGAATGTTAGAGTTGATATCCAAGTAATTTTAAATGAATTATAGATTATTTTGTTTTTAATTTGGTTTTTTTTGCTGATTTGTTATTAGTAATTAAATTGATATTCAAACTAATATTGGATTATTCCTAAAAATCCACATCCATTTTTATAATCAAAATTCAAAATCCAAAATCCAAAATCCATTTTGTATCCATAATGCATTTCAAATCAAAACAATACATACATACATTTGATAATATTTTTTTTTTTACATTCACAAACCCAATACTCCTGGAACCTTCTTGTTTCAACGTTTTCCAAATCTGGTGGCCTTCAACTGGCTCACTCTCTCTTTTCAACTCAATGCGTAGGAATGGTATTTGGGGAGACTTTTCTGCTATTGCAAACGTTTGAGTGCTGCTAGTAGCTTGCTCAATGTTGAACTTGTTAAGCAAATGCATGACCATGCTTTTAAAATTGGGGCAACTCGTGATATCGTGGTTTCTAGTGCTTTGCTAGATGCATACTCCAAATGTCAACACCCTCATGAAGCTTGCAAGTTGTTCGGTGAGCTCAAAGCTTATGATGCAATCTCACTTAATACTATGATTACTGTTTATTGTAATTGTGGAAGAATAGAAAATGCAAAATGGATTTTTAACACGATGCCTAAGAAAACCCGGATTTCATGGAATTCAATCTTGGTTGGCCTCACTCAGAATGCGTGTCCAAGTGATGCGTTGGATGCTTTCTGTAAGATGAATAAGCTGGATGTGAAAATGGACATGTTGTAGCTTTGCCTCGGGCCGGTTTGGTCCTGCTAGCAAAAGCCAAGAAAAACACGATATATGCTGTGCATACAGAATATTATTGTGTCCAAACACAAGTTGTCCAACAGTACGGACTCAATTTGTCACAATGTTTGCCACCACCGTATGACAACACATTATCTGCTAGCCGGCACACCAAGAAACCAATCAGCCTACAACATTCCACTGCCAAACCTACCAAATCAATCAAAGAAATAAGATGAAATGTTTGTCAAGGACACATTCCATAAAAGTGGAATAACAGATACATTTAATCCAAAAAATCTGTAGTTGGAACGTGCCGCTCACAAGCATATGCCAACTAAGTACAAAGATCCAAGATTGCTGCTACCTCTCGATTGTTGTGTTGGCTTCGATGACTGCAGGTTCTCTAGCCGTGCCTCGTGAGCCATTAGATGCTGCTACCGTTGCCGAGGCAATTATCGTCATAACCTTATTTCCATATGATATTGCATAGCATGTCATCCAACTTGCAGTGGCAAAATGCTGCAGCATTAACGGGATTATTGGATAAACCTCACGGCATGACGAACATGTGTAACCAAGGAAAAAAGACAAACCACTGTAACCTACCTCATGTTAATACCATATA
Source organism: Lathyrus oleraceus (assembly GCF_024323335.1). Classification (NCBI taxonomy): domain Eukaryota; kingdom Viridiplantae; phylum Streptophyta; class Magnoliopsida; order Fabales; family Fabaceae; genus Lathyrus; species Lathyrus oleraceus. The sequence continues at coordinate 429,067,574 of NC_066583.1, read as the reverse complement.
AATCCCTAAACATTTCCCAGCCAATGAAGAATTCCGCCAGCAGCACGAACAATCAAAACAGAACTGTATCTGAAACGCAGCATATTGATGAGATTATTTGTTACTGAAGCACGACACATGACTGAGGTAGTGATATCGGAAACACATGGCAATGATGAAATGGTCCTGTCTGAAGCACATCACAGCAGGGAGTCTATCTTTGGGGCATAGAAGTTGTAAGTCTGATTGCAAGTATATGCAATGGGATGCGATGATGATCAAGGTCCTATCTGCAATGATGATAACCAGATTAGTACATTGATGTGCTAATGCAATTACAGCAAGCATGACGTTTACCGGTTTTTGCTGAAAGAGAGTGGGCAGGGTTTAAGGTGTACTAGGAGGAGGCTTATTATCATATTGTAATCATATGCTGTAGAAAACAACCTGGCAAAATCATGACTCTCGACATCTCAGTTTTGGTCATCACGGACTTGCTGCAAATCCTACATGCACACCAGCAAACATTGCCAAACCAACATACAACCTGCAGGAATCAACCAAGACATATCAGTTAACAGAACCACACTGCTAGAAGATTGTTCTGCATTAAGGCAAGAGTGAGTTACAACCAGATCTTTTTTTTAAGAATAAAGCAAAACCTGCATTGAAGCCAACAAACCTAGCCTATGCAGTTTTCGGATCAACCCAAATCAAGGGCTATAAGAAGCAATGAGTTAGCTCAAAGGTAGCGATGTCGTCAATACCAACTCAACAGTCATAATAATATGTGCCTCGCAGAGCTCAAAACAAAAAAAAACTTAAGCCAACAAGACATGAGGAACTAATCAACAACGGATTGATATTGTAAGACGGAACAGTACCACCAAATGCTGCAAGTTCTACGGTAACATAAGCCAAAGCACCAATGGGAATTTGTCACGTCCATCATAAGAAACAGAATACAACCATTCAAGCACGGCTAACAATCCAAACTGCCCCAAACTTCCAAATTAAACCTGCATAATACACACAAAAATAGCTCAGATATGCAGCGTATGGGAACTGATAAAGCCCAAAGTAGAGAGATTTGGACCTATTGCCAACTACAACAAGGTTACTGCAAGATAATCATGTGAAAACCAAAGTTCTCCGAATTCACTGCAGTAAAAGCAAACAGTTAAAATTCGAAAAAATCCCAAAATGGCATAGAGACAAAACAGAGGGAAAAAGCATGAGTTCAAAATACCTTTTCCAAATCCAAACATCCAAATGGACCGATGCAAACTGAGCACCCTAAAGGATTTCGCAGGTTGCCCCTTTTGATCTGAGGAACCAGTTCAAAACCCTAAACAGGGTGAATATAAAAGAAAACCTAATCAGAAAAATGAGGAGGACGGCTGGAGGAACGAAAAACCCTAGAGAAGAGTATTAGCGGCTACTGTTCAAAAAGGAGCGAAAAAACCCTAATAATTCGGCGGCCGAAAAGACTGTTCAATAACAAAGAGGAGAGGTTAGCGAGAGTTCGGGGAGAATAGTTTCACAAAAAGCCATTAGCGAACTCAGAGGAAGAAGACGGTGGTACTACTGGTGGCCCTGTTTTCGAAATCCACTCCTAAGGATCGAAGAAGCAAGAAGTATAAGAGATCGTATACCTGTTCATTCGGCTCCAAAATATCCCGATCCGGTAGATTTCTCGCCTCTTCTTGTTTCTTCGATATTCAGCGTCAACCTCTGTCTGTTTAGGGTTCGTGATTGTGGTGATGTTGTTGACCTTTATTTCTTCTTGTTTTTGAGTGTTGGGTTCGTGTTAGGAGAGGTAGGTTTTGCTTTTCGTGTTGAGGAAAAGGCTTTGAGTTAAGATGAGGGAGGATGAATTTGGGAAGGATGAATTTGGGAGGATATTTCCCGTTCACTTTTTTCCTTTTCTATTAGAACGAATCTCAGTATGGAAGGTGACCGTCCTTTCCTACTTCCCCAAGGTTTTAATGCCTTTTTCGTTTCCCAGGAGCATTAATCGCTCTCCATCTTCCCCATGTGATCGTTGGGATTTTGGAAAGATCCGGCCATTTGAGTCAGTTTGGAAAGTGGGTCTTCACCGACCCAGACCCATACTGTTTAGGACTCTGTTTAGGTTGGGTTTTACTCTAAAAATGACCCAACAAGCCCATATCGTTTTAGCTAGTTTTTTATTTTATTTTAAATTTATCTTTATCTATGCTTGCTTATATATATTTAAGTTGATATTAAGGTAATGAATGACCATAGGTGGTTGAGTGGAGAAAGCAGTTTCATCTTTCTTTAGTGGGATGAGTTCAATACTTGGAAATAGCATATCTCCATTTATTTTTATTTTGTGCTTGCTATTTTATTCTTTCCAATTTAAATTTTTTAATGTGCTGTAAATATTTTGTTTATTTATTTATTTATTTATTTATTTTTTTATTTATTTCGTCCAACTTACTTTTGGACATATTCTCCACGAACTCATGCGCCATGTCAATTTAATTGACCAACACCTCAAACATTCACATTAATCCTTCTATCCAAACGTATCTCTTTTAATAAAAAATCTGAAGAAAAAGATTACCTGGAGGGAATATCTGGTCGTAATCCCGAATATTAGGCTCAAGCTGTAAGAGCTTGCAAGCCATAAATATTCGTCTTCCCTCCAAAACATTCATAAGTATCCGAATCATTTTCTTAGCAATATTGGAAAGAAACAGACTGCCTGGGTGGAATGTCCAGACGTAGTCCCGAGTATTAGACCCAAGCTGTAAGAGCTTGTAGGTCACAAGTACTCGTCTTTCAAACTTCAAAATACCTAATTCCTACCTTAATACTTTTTCAATAAAGATGGAAATGGAACATGGTGTATACCGTGCACTCCTGAGGCTAGGATTCGAGATGTATATCTCGCTCATCCAAGCTCTCGCCATCACTCAAAATACATCCAACCAATCAAACTCTTTCTCGCCGCCGTGCGATTAATCAAAAATCTTTTTCATAAATGAAAGATATATTGTCTTAAGTGATACAAAACAATGTTTCGGCCACGATTGTTGAGTAGAGATAAATGACGCTTTTCCGAATGTAGATTTATAAATCCGTTCGATGTGTGGTATGCGTCCACTCCTCATCTGTTTTGGGTAAAACGATGTTTTCGTCGATTAATACAGTATAGCCTTCGCTAAAATCGACCAACAAACAAACATTTTTCTACCCAGAACTACGTAAGCCTTGATTTCTCTTTTCAGATACGTAGGAGCAGGATTTATAAATCTTGTCAGGCCCACTAATAAAAAAACTTAGGTTTAGTCCTTCGTTAAAAAATCCAAAAACATTTCTCTTCTCATCCTTTTTTTTCCACCTAATAATTCGAAAAGCCTAATATTTCAACTAACACTAACGCACACAACTAACCTAATGGTTCCCGTTGAGTACAACGGACGTGAGGGGTGCTAATACCTTCCCCTTGCGTAATCGACTCCCGAACCCTGATATTGGTTGCGATGACCATATCTTATCCTTTCTTTTGTCTTGGGTTTTATCGATATTTCCCCTTTCCCTTTTAGGAATAAATAAAGTTCGGTGGCGACTCTGTTCAGTCCATCATTGCGAGCGTGCGATTGCGCTTCGCTTTGAAGTCGTATCCCCCATTTTTTCGAGGTGCGACAGATGGCGACTCTGCTGGGGACGACAAATCCCTAAGCGAGTCAAGCCTAGTTAGGTCGTTTGTGATCCTTTGTTTGTTTACCTATGTGGCTTTTCTTTATTGTTTTTACTATCTCTATTGTCATATTGATATGAATCTGTTGTATTGGTTCGATTATGGTTTGGTGCTTGGATATTCTGATTGCAAACCTTGTGGGAAAGACTTTTTACCCGAGTCTCGAGTAAAAACATAAGATAGGACGAGGTTGAGTAGTGCGGATCCGCGAGATGTATTTCTCGTTGGGTCGGTACGAGAACCTCACTTAGAGTAGATTCTTGAGAGGATGTTGTCGCTCGGCAAGTAAGTTGCCGTAAGCTTCGATGTTTTCTTTAGGATCCATGACTCTGAGAACCATTTGTAGAACCTTAGTTCTTTGCCCCACTAGGAAAGATGGTTGCGTAGTGTGGGTCTGCGAGATGTATTTCTCGTTAGATCGATGCGAGAACCTCACTTAGAGTAGATTCTTTAGATGGAGTTGATGCCCGGCAAGTAAGTTGCCGCAGGTAGCAAACAGTCTAATGGATCCATGACTCTAGGAACTTTTTCAAAAAAACCTTAAACCATACCTGGTGAGAACCATGTTCTATACAAAGCAATCAGACTTATCCATGCTTTAAGCCTATTGAACCTATACAAAAAAAATGCATTACATTCATACATTGCATCAACATCATAAAAAGCAAGCTCTTAGTTGTCTCTTATTTGTTTCAGGAATTGAGAACTTGAAAATGACAACTTCAATAAGACACACTTTCACGCTTAAGTACAAGGAACCTAAGTTGGACAGTCTGAAGGGTTTGATCTCTGATTTGTCTCTCAGCAGACGTGATGAGTTTGGAAAAAGCTATGGGAAAATTTTGAGCCTTCTAAATAAGAAAGTTGACTATGGAATTATCGGCTCTCTGGCACAATATTATGATCCACCTCTACGCTGTTTCACATTCGCTGATTTCCAGCTAGCTCCTACTTTGGAAGAAGTCGAGAGGATCGTGGGTCTCAAGTTGGAAGATTTTAATCCGTTTCCAAAGCTCGAAGAAGATATGGGCCCAAAGAAGATAGCTTCGGCCTTAAGCATCAACGTCCCGACTGTTCGAGACAATTGGGCTGAAAAAAGGGGTTGCAAAGGTTTTGCCGCGATGTTTTTGGAGGATTTAGCTATAAAGTTCAAGAAAAGTGGAAATTGGAATGCATTCTATGTTGTGGTGGCTTTATTGATCCATGGGATTGTGTTATTCCCAAATGTTGAAAAATTTATGGATCAAGTGGCCATAGAAGTCTTTCTCTCTGGCAATCCAGTACCATTTCTCTTAGCTGATATTTACTATGCCCTTCACGCTCGACATGAAAAGAGGGGTGGAGTGTTGTTGTGTTGTGCTCCGTTGCTTTACACTTGGTTCATGCAACACATGCCCGAAGAAGGTCCTTTTGTGGCAAAAGAACTTAAGTCTCCTCAGAAATTAGCTTCTCTCACCGCAAGTTCCATCAGATGGTATATCCGAGAGTGGGAAACCCCAGACATTATAGTCAACTGTGGGGAATTTCCTAATGTACCATTGTTGGGCACCAAGGGTTGCATCAACTATAACCCTATGTTATCTCGACTACAACACGGTTACCCCATGGATGGTCCTCCTGACGCAAAGGACTTACAGCCATTTGTGCTCTCTGACATCCAAGCCAGCAATCCCGATGTAAGAGCAGTACGAAAGGCTTGGTTAAAGGTTGTAAGAATGGGTAAAGAGTTTGGAAAGAGAAACATTCTTGCCAAAGAACCTTACACGCAATGGGTGAAAGAAAGAGTTGAGAAAATCCAGTTGCCATATATCTTAAAGGCTCCAGCTTTTCCTAAAATTCCTGAGCCCGATCCCATACTCCCTGAGGACATGGAGAAACTCGTTACTAAGGTTAAGGAGCTCGAAGTGGAGAATGCCGATTTACGAATTCAGATGAACCGAGTTATCTTGGAAAATCAGAATTTGAAAGAGGAACGTAAGGGAAAAGCCCAAGAACTTGAGGATAGCAACAAAAGAGCTAGGCTATTGGAAGACCAGAAAGATGATCTTGATCATATCCTATTGGGTTCCATATCAGTGATCCGAACCAGGAAGGAAGAGCTCAAAAAAGCTGAGTATAGGATCTGTGAGCTAGGGAGGTTGTTGGATAAATCTCTTATGGATAAAAAAGAAATTAAGCTTGACTTTGAGGCACAAATCCGTGACTTAAGGGGCGCTCTGAAGAAGTGCGAGGAAAAGTTGTCTCGTGAGATCCTCCAAAGGGAAGAAGCTGAAAGAAACTGTCATCATCTCAGGTACCAGTTAGAAGAAGCTACTAGGAGGTTCGCAGTTTTGGAGAGCCAAGAAGGTGACGCGGCCTACTTACTCCTGAAGAACGATTGTGTGTACTGGAAGAGGTTGTACAGAGAAGCTAGAGCAACCTTAGATGAAGATCAAAAGGTCATCAAGGAACTCCAAGAGCTCTATGTTGAATGGAATGGCAAGTTCCGCAACTTGGCTAGGTTTGTTAACCTCAACATGTTGGAACTTCCAGAAAAACTCCAGGAAGCGGATTGGTGTATGTGTCCAGAAAACACGCCTCCTCAAGTTTTCAACTTCGTCAAGTTTATCAAGAAGATGATGAATGAGCTCACCACAGATCTGGCTACGATCTTAAGAGCTGAGACAGAACTTAAGTTTACTTGTACTTGAATTTGAGTTGTTGATGTTTAAATTTTTGTATTCAAATCGTGTGTACTTGAAGTTAAATCTCTTTGTATTTGAATCTGACTTTAATTAATGGAAGTTGTCATTTTAGTTCTCAATTATTACATGTTATTCTTATATTCTAACATTGCTTGAATAAATAATAAAGATAACTAAGAGTTTTGCAAACAAATACATCCATACATGCATTCATACATTTTCAAAAAAAAAGAGTCTCATTCTGTCCTTTCTTCCTCCAGTTTCACGCTGAATTTTCAACACCAATATAATACTCGTGCCCGAGCTCGTCAAAGAATGGCAGATCAGGAGCATGAATTGGAGCGAGTGAGCTCAGAGCTCGAAGACCTGCGTGGAAACATGGGGCAGGTCATGGAGATATTACAGGTCATCAGGGCAAAGCTAGACACCCAAACAACGGTTGTTTCTGAAATCGTCGGTCCATCGATTGAACCCCAACCTGCGAGGGCGGTACTAACAACCTGGCCAACCTATGGTTTACCTCCCGGTTTCACGCCTACAGTTGAAGGCGCCCCTGGTTTTGCACCACCTGCTCAGCAGACAGCTCCTCTACCGACCATCAATGAAAATCATCCAGTGGTTCACACGTTCGCACCTCCTCTCGTTCGTGCACACGTGCAACCCTACTTTGAGGACCAACAACACGCTCCAGACTTTTCAGATGAAGATGAGGAAAGGCAGGAGGACCTAAGAGGGATGAAGGAGAACTACCAGCTGCTTGAGAAGAGATTGAGGGCTATGGAAGGTGACCAAGTTTTTGGTGCTACAGCTAAGGAGATGTGCCTGGTGTCCGGTCTTGTGATCCCTGCAAAGTTCAAGACCCCAGATTTCGATAAGTATGAGGGCCACTCGTGTCCTAAGAGTCACCTTATTATGTACTATCGAAAAATGGCTGCACATGTGGAGGATGACAAGCTTATGATACATTGCTTCCAGGACAGCTTGAGGGGTGCTCCCTCCAAGTGGTACTTAAGCCTGGATCAGAGTAGGATTCGTTGCTTCCAGGACTTATCTGATGCCTTCATCCAACACTACAAGTATAACATGGATATGGCCCCAGATAGGAGACAACTGCTCAGCATGTCCCAGAAAGACAAGGAGTCTTTTAAGGAATACGCGCAAAGATGGAGGGAAGTGGCCTCACAAGTTGAACCACCTCTGGCTGAGAAGGAATTAGCGGATTGGTTCATGGATACAGTTAAACCTGTGTTTTATGAAAGAATGGTAAGTAGTGTATCTACAAGTTTCTCTGACCTGGTCGCTGTAGGCATAAAGGTCGAACTTGGATTAAAGAATGGAAAGATGACGACTACCGCTGAAACATCAGGTAGTAATGCCAAAAAGTTTCCTGGAGGATTTCAAAGAAAGAATGAGGGTGATACGAATGCAGTATCAACCAGTCAAAGAAGGAGTTAGTCATGGAAGAAACAACACCAATTTTCTCAACAACAACCAGTTTATCCAGTACAATATGTTCAACAACCGTATGTGGCAGCTGTCACACCAAATTTTAACCAATCACAAGCTTCAGTTTATCAACCTGTTCCTACTCAACAAGCGCCGATATACCAGCAAGCGCCCGCGCCACCTGCTTATCCACAGCCAAGGGCACAAGCTCCTCGTCCACAAAATCCTCAAAATCAAAATAGGGTGCAGAGAAGTAGACTTCCGTTTGCTTCAATCCCTATGACATACACTAAATTGTACCCATCATTGCTACAAAAAGGTTTAGTGACGCCCAGATCTTTGGGTCCTCCACCAAATCCTTTACCTCCATGGTACAATCCAGATGCTCATTGTCCTTTCCATGGGGGTGCCCCTGGACATGATTTAGAAGGATGTTATGCTTTAAAGCATATTGTGCGAGACCTGGTTGAAAAGAAGATTCTGTCGTTTCGAGACGTCGGACCCAATGTCAAGAACAACCCTTTGCCAGCACATGGTGATGTTAATGCCGTCGAAGATGCTTCTGATGTGTGTGTCATCAAGAATGTGGAAGATGTTAAAACTCCATTGCTAGCGCTTCATGCAGGATTGGTGAGGGCTAGATTGATTGATACTTGTCACGATAGCTGTGAGGAATGTGCCATCCAGCCGAAGGGATGTAAAGTAGTACAAAAGGATATTCAGAACTTGATGGATCAAGGCGTTTTGCAAATTTGTGGTCCAACAACGAATGAGGAAATTTCGGTCATTGAACCTGTCTTTAACATACCAGAACCGTTTGAGGTGACTTATCACAGGAGAGACGTTGTTCACCCATCACCTGTAGTAGTTTGCATGCCTACCCCATTTCCTTTTGAAAGTACCAAGGCAGTACCCTGGAAGTACGACATAACGGTGGTAGATGGAGTGGTAGATGGAAAACCTGAGGCCACTGAAAGTAAGAAAGGTGTGGAGAATGTTGACGCCGACATCACCAACATCGCAGGAACAAGCAGGATGACCCGTAGTGGTCGGATTTATACTCCCAATGTTAGTATCAACCCTCAAGAGCCAACGAGGGGAACTGCAGATGTAAATCCTACCCCAGAAAATGGAGGGGCACGGCCAGCTGTGCAGACAAATGAAGCAAGTGAGTTCCTAAGGATAATAAAGAAATCTGACTACAAGATAGTTGATCAATTACATCAAACACCATCAAAAATATCTATCTTGTCCTTGCTTCTGAATTCCGAAGCTCATAGGGAGGCTCTACTAAAAGTGCTTGCTCAGGCTCATGTTACCCAAGATATAACGGTCGGTCAATTCGATGGAGTGGTCGCCAATATCACAGCCTGCAACACTCTAAGTTTCAGCAATGAAGAGTTACCCAAAGAGGGGAAGAATCACAACCGTGCTTTGCATGTATCCATAAAGTGCCAAGAAGATGCTCTGGCCAGAGTTTTAGTTGACACTGGATCGTCCCTCAATGTTCTACCAAAGAGGGCACTTTCTAAATTATATTATCAAGGTTCAGAGTTGAAACCTAGTGCGCTTGTGGTGAAAGCATTTGATGGTTCACGAAGGACAGTAGTTGGGGAGGTGGAGTTACCAATACAGATCGGACCGCATGTATTCCCCATCAATTTCCAAGTCATGGACATAAATCCAGCTTATAGCTGCCTTTTGGGACGCCCATGGATACATGCTGCTGGGGCAGTAACTTCTACTCTACATCAAAAGATGAAGTTCGTCGTCGATAATAAGCTCGTTATTGTCTCAGGTGAAGAGGACTTTATTATCAGTCAACTCTCCTCTTTCCGTTATATTGAGGCTGATGAGGATGCTTTAGAAACCTCCTTTCAAGCCCTTGAAATATCCAATGCTACACTTGAAGAGGTTAAAGATCCTATTGAGAAAGCTAGTTTGTCATTCGCTTCTTTGAAAAGCGCAAAATCAGCAGTTGAAAGTGGAGGCCATGCAGGTTGGGGGCAAGTTATCAACGTCAATGAGAAAAATGACCGTTTCGGTTTGGGGTACAAGTCTTCTGCTAATGGAGGAGCCTTGGTCCCTGCAAAGGACCGTGTGCGTAGCATACAAGAAGTTTTTCTAAGCAAAGGATTCATCCATGGAGATCAAGTCGGTGCAGTGGAAGATGACACTGAAGATGGAGAGACATCAAATCTGATATACCGATGTGAGGCAGCCCTGACGAACTGGGAAGCGGTTGAGATTCCAGAAGTTTTTCCTGTGTCAAAGTAATTGTTGTTTTCCTTTGTGTTTTTTTGAAAATCCTTAGCTCTGCCCAAGGCTAATGGATCATTTGTAGGGCCCCTTTTGAATTTCAAAAATCATTATGACAAATAAAGAGCATTTTGTTCAAATTCTTGTCGTTCATTTATCTGTTGTTTTTCTTAAAATGGCAATCCTTTCAAAAACTACAAAAATATTTTTTTACTTCTTTTGCATTTTATTTCCATTTTACTAAAAAAACCATCATTAAAAAACATGCAGAATAATCAATAAACTAGTTGAATTCAATGACCCCACTACTTCCTATAATTTTGAACTCCCCATCTACCAAGCGGAAGAGGATAGTGAGGAAGATTGTGATTTCCCTGAAGAATTAGAAAAGATGCTCGAGCACGAGTCAAAGGCCCTTCAGCCGCATCAAGAACCAGTGGAAACAATCAACCTTGGCACTGAGGAAGACAAGAAAGAGGTCAAAGTTGGGACTACACTTGAGGCAAGCATCAAAGAAAGATTGATCAAGTTGCTACATGAATATGTAGATGTATTTGCTTGGTCGTATCAGGATATGCCAGGTTTAGATACTGACATTGTTGTCCACAAGCTACCACTACAGCCAGATTGTCCGCCAGTGAAGCAGAAGCTCCGAAGGGCAAGACCCGACATGGCTCTAAAAATTTGTGACGAGGTGAAACGTCAATTTGATGCCGGTTTTCTAGCAGTTGCAAAGTACCCTCAATGGGTAGCTAACATTGTGCCAGTACCCAAAAAGGATGGCAAGGTCAGGATGTGTGTTGATTATAGGGATCTAAACAAAGCTAGTCCAAAGGACAATTTCCCCCTGCCACATATTGACACTCTGGTAGACAACACTGCTAAGTTCGCAGTCTTCTCCTTTATGGACGGATTCTCGGGTTACAATCAAATTAAGATGGATCCAGAGGACATGGAAAAGACCACATTCATCACCCCTTGGGGAACATTTTGCTACAAGGTAATGCCATTCGGTCTCAAAAATGCTGGGGCAACTTACCAAAGAGCAATGGTCACTCTTTTCCATGATATGATGCATAAGGAAATTGAGGTTTATGTGGATGATATGATTGCAAAATCTCAAAGTGAAGAGGATCACATAGACCACTTGCAAAAGCTGTTTGAGCGTCTTCGGAAATTTCGACTACGACTGAATCCTGCTAAATGCACCTTCGGTGTCCGATCCGGAAAGTTGCTTGGTTTCATTGTTAGCCAACGAGGAATTGAGGTAGATCCTGACAAAGTCCGAGCTATACAAGAGATGCCTGCTCCACGCACCGAGCGAGAGGTTAGAGGCTTCCTGGGGCGTTTGAATTATATCTCAAGGTTTATCTCACATATGACGGCCACATGTGAGCCTATCTTCAAATTGCTTCGAAAAGATCAAGCAGTTGAATGGAATTCTGACTGCCAAATGGCTTTTGAGAGAATCGGACAGTACCTGCAAGAGCCCCCTATTCTAATTCCACCTGTTCAGGGGAGACCACTCTTTATGTACTTAACTGTGCTTGAAAAGTCAATGGGATGTGTGTTGGGACAACATGACGAAACCGATCGAAAGGAACATGCTATCTACTATCTAAGTAAGAGATTTACCGATTGTGAAACCCGGTACTCACTCTTGGAGAAAACTTGTTGTGCTTTAGCATGGGCCGCTCGTCGTCTGAGACAATACATGATTTGCCACACTACTTTGTTGATCTCCAAAATGGATCCAATAAAGTATATTTTTGAAAAGCCTGCTTTGACTGGAAGACTCGCCCGTTGGCAGATGTTACTATCTGAGTATGACATCCAATATGTATCTCAGAAAGCTATTAAGGGAAGCGTGTTGTCTGATTACCTGGCAAACCAGCCCGTTGAAGACTACCAGCCGTTGAAGTTTGACTTCCCAGATGAGGACATTATGGTAGTAAAAGATTGTGAAATCCCAGGACTTGATGAAGGACCTGAACCCGGATCTCGTTGGAAGCTCATGTTTGATGGTTCCTCCAACTACATGGGGCATGGCATAGGAGCTGTCCTGTTGAATCCGAATGGTGGATACACTCCTTTTACAGCAAGGTTGTGTTTTGATTGCACGAACAATATAGCAGAATATGAGGCGTGCATCCTGGGCATTGAAGCAGCCATTGATCTCCGAATCAAAATCCTTGAAGTATGTGGAGACTCAGCCTTGGTGATATACCAAGTCAAGGGCGAATGGGAAACCTGTGATACCAAGTTGATCCCATATCGTGCCTATGTCATGGAATTAATAAAATACTTTGACAAAATCACTTTCCGTCATATCCCGAGAACTGAGAATCAAATTGCTGATGCTTTGGCTATGTTGGCTTCAATGTACCAAGTCAGATTCCATAATGAAGCACCTCTCATTCAAATCGAGCGGAAAGTTGAACCTGCCTACTGCCAGTCAGTTTAAGAGGAAGCCGATGGTAAACCCTGGTTTCACGACATCAAATGCTTTTTGCAAAATCAAGAATATCCAACAGATGCAACAACCCTTGACAAGAAAACCTTGAGGAAGTTAGCATCCAAATTCTTCTTGAGCAATGGTGTGTTGTACAAGAGAAATCACGGCATGATTCTGCTCAGATGCGTGGATGGACGTGAAGCGGACATGTTGATCAAGGAAATTCATGAAGGATCCTTTGGGACTCATGCCAATGGGCATGACATGGCCAAGAAGATTTTGAGAGCTGGTTATTACTGGCTGACCATGGAATCCGATTGCTTCAATTATGCTAGAAAATGTCATAAATGCCAAATATATGCCGACAAGGTACACGTGCCTCCGACCCTGCTAAATGTTTTGACGTCACCTTGGCCTTTCTCAATGTGGGGCATCGACATGATTGGCGCCATTGAGCCTAAAGCTTCCAATGGTCACCGCTTCATCCTGGTTGCCATTGATTACTTTACCAAATGGGTAGAAGCCGCCTCTTATGCTAATGTGACAAAGCAAGTGGTTGCACGGTTTCTCAAGAAAGAGATCATTTGCCGTTATGGAATTCCAAGTCGGATCATCACAGATAATGGGACGAATCTGAACAATAAGACCATGAAAGAATTATGCGAGAGTTTCAAGATTGAGCATCATAACTCTTCACCATATCGTCCAAAGATGAATGGCGCTGTTGAAGCCGCTAATAAAAACATCAAGAAGATCCTGCAGAAAATGGTGAAAACCTATAAGGATTGGCATGAAATGCTACCCTTCGCATTGCATGGATATCAGACATCCGTCCGCACTTCAACAGGGGCAACTCCGTTCTCTTTGGTATACGGGATGGAAGCAGTTCTCCCAATTGAAGTGGAGATACCTTCAATGCGAATCTTGATGGAGACCAAGCTAGAAGAGGCTGAGTGGATTCAAAACAGATTTGATCAGTTGAACCTCATAGATGAGAAGCGATTGACTTCTTTGTGCCATGGACAATTATACCAGAAACGGCTTAAAAGGGCTTTTGACCAGAAAGTACGTGTTCGGGAATTCAGAGAAGGAGACCTCGTGCTTAAGAAGATCTTGCCAATACACAAGGATTCACGTGGGAAGTGGACTCCTAATTATGAAGGCCCATATGTTGTAAAGAAAGTTTTCTCCGGAGGTGCCTTGATTCTCACGACTATGGATGATGAAGAACTCTCACACCCCGTGAACTCTGATGCGGTTAAAAAATACTATGCCTAATAAAAACCCGCTAAATCGAAAACCTGAAAGGGCGATTTAGGCAAAAAAAGGGTATCCCGGTGGACTGGAAACCCAAAAGGGCGGTCCAGGCAAAAGTTAGGGATGAATAAAAATGGTAGCTCGCTAAGTTGAAAACCTGAAAAGGCGACTTAGGCAAAAAAGAGCGTCCCGGTGGATTGAAAACCCGAAAGGGCGATCCAGGCAAAAGTTAGGGGCATAAAGGCATAAACTGCATCAGTTGTTACTGATTAACACCGAAGAATTTGAGGTGGAAGATTAATCCAGTTACTCCCCTCAGAAGCAAGGTTTTGGGAAGTCATATCTAGTAGGGATGTTAGTGGTCACTGAATTCAATGTAAACCTTTCCTTATTGCCATTTTCAAAAAAATGTAACACTCTATGGAGCTACGCCATTTGTGTGCTACCATTCTTGAATAAAATATAAGTTTTCCCAATCATTGTTAATTTGTGTTCATCTATGCTCTTCTTTGTTATGCAAAATGTCATTTATTTGTTAATAATGAAATTTTGAAACTTGGAAAAAGAATTTGAAACTTAGAACAAATTTACTCTGATACATGTGAAAATCGAAGGAAAATCATTTGTTTCCCCAAAAGCCTCAAGGTTGCATAAATATCCCTGGAGCACCAACAAAAGTCCCCATGGAATACAACTTATGAATCCTCTAGAAGGATGGACCTTTGGTTATTTATAACTGTCAATCATGATAGTTTCTCCTCTGGATGCGCCTGTTAATTGTACGGGTCTGAGTTATTGGTGTTGAGGAATCAGAATCTCTGTCCCTACAAACACCCAGTCTGCCAAGCGTCAGCATTTCCATAATCATGATCATTCATACATCAAAAAAAAATCCAAATCATGCATAGCCGAAAGTTATTTCGTGCTCATTATGCATTGACCTAGGTCTTGGTGTCAATCCTATGTCCTTGGACCTCTAATTCCAGTTTGTCTTTGGTATCCTTAAACCAATATCCGGTTTTCGCAGTCATTTTCAAGTCCAATTGTTGTTGGCAAAATCCGTTAAAAGCTGGTTGTAGTCCATTGCTTACGGTCAGAGTCCAATTGTTGTTATTCCATTATCAGGTCATATATGAACCTGTTGTTCAATACTATTCAGGTCATATATGAACCTGTTGTTGAGCTTTATTCCGGCGTCAGGTCATACTTGAACCTGTACTGAAGATTTTTCTCCGTTTGTTCAATACCATTCAGGTCATGTATGAACTTGTTGTTGAACCCTTATTCCGGTGTCAGGTCATACTTGAACCTGCTCTGAAGAGTTTTTTCAACTTTTGTTCAATACTATTCAGGTCATGTTTGAACCTGTCGTTGAACCCTTATTCCGGGGTCAGGTCATACTTGAACCTGCTCTGAAGAGTTTTTCCAATTTTTGTTCAATACTATTCAGGTCATGTTTGAACCTGTTGTTGAGCTTCTATTCCGGTGTCAGGTCATACATGAACCTGCTCTGAAGATTTTTCCTCTGTTTTTTCAATACTATTCAGGTCATATATGAACCTGTTGTTGAGCTTTTATTCCGGGGTCAGGTCATACTTGAACCTGCTCTGAAGAGTTTTTCCCAACTTTTGTTCAATACCATTCAGGTCATGTATGAACCTGTCGTTGAACCCTTATTCCGGTGTCAGGTCATACTTGAACCTGCTCTGAAGATTTTTCTCTGTTTGTTCAATACCATTCAGGTCATGTATGAACCTGTTGTTGAACTTTTATTCCGGGGTCAGGTCATACTTGAACCTGCTCTGAAGAGTCTTTCCTTTTGATCAATACTATTCAGGTCATGTTTGAACCTGTTGTTGAGTTTCTATTTTGATGTCAGGTCATACTTGAACCTGCTCTGAAGATTTTTCTCTGTTTGTTCAATACCATTCAGGTCATGTATGAATCTGTTGTTGAACCCTTATTCCGGTGTCAGGTCATACTTGAACCTGCTTTGAAGATTTTTCTCTGTTTGTTCAATACCATTCAGGTCATGTATGAACCTGTTGTTGAACCCTTATTCCGGTGTCAGGTCATACTTGAACCTGCTCTGAAGATTTTTCTCTGTTTGTTCAATACCATTCAGGTCATGTATGAACCTGTTGTTGAACCCTTATTCCGGTGTCAGGTCATACTTGAACCTGCTCTGAAGATTTTTCTCTGTTTGTTCAATACCATTCAGGTCATGTATGAACCTGTTGTTGAACCCTTATTCCGGTGTCAGGTCATACATGAACCTGTTCTGAAGAGTTTTTCTCCATGATTATTCCCCAGCATTGTCAGGTCATACATGAACCTGTTGTGGAAATTTCCGTATTCGGACTTAGTAAGTCAAATTGTGAACTTACTCTCTTGTACTCTAAGTACTGCTTATCAAATTCCACTCAGATTACTCCCCAGTGTGTGTTTGACTCTCCAGCAGGATTTGGTTTTCCCCAGCGAGTTGTTTCTTACCATTTGTCTGTTTCCCTGTGGACCATCAGCATTCCCCACAGATTGGTCTGTCTAGTAGCATCTCCTGTCAAGGGTCCACCATATCCCTAGCAGGGAAGAAAACAAAAAAAAAATCATGCATCCATGCATATCATATCATATCACATCATGTCATAAGGATTCAGGATCAAAATCCGGGTCTTCTTAGTATTTAACCATCTCCCACTATGATCATATGAAGAGTGTCCTGCTTCATATTCTCAAGTAGGAGATACTTAAATAGGGGCAACTGTCATACCCCGATTTTGATCCTGAAATTTTTCCATTTTTTCTTTTATTTTCGCATTTGCATACATTCATCAGTATAAAATGGATTTTAATATCTTGACTCTTTTTCCAATTG
The DNA here is from genome assembly GCF_024323335.1 of Lathyrus oleraceus. Classification (NCBI taxonomy): domain Eukaryota; kingdom Viridiplantae; phylum Streptophyta; class Magnoliopsida; order Fabales; family Fabaceae; genus Lathyrus; species Lathyrus oleraceus. The sequence goes on along the minus strand of NC_066583.1, from coordinate 429,050,889 downwards.
TCAATTTAATCTTAATTGTTTATTTTTACTAATGATTAAAACTCTAATCGATTTTTATTTCCAAATGAATGTTAGAGTTGATATCCAAGTAATTTTAAATGAATTATAGATTATTTTGTTTTTAATTTGGTTTTTTTTTGCTGATTTGTTATTAGTAATTAAATTGATATTCAAACTAATATTGGATTATTCCTAAAAATCCACATCCATTTTTATAATCAAAATTCAAAATCCAAAATCCAAAATCCATTTTGTATCCATAATGCATTTCAAATCAAAACAATACATACATACATTTGATAATATTTTTTTTTTTTACATTCACAAACCCAATACTCCTGGAACCTTCTTGTTTCAACGTTTTCCAAATCTGGTGGCCTTCAACTGGCTCACTCTCTCTTTTCAACTCAATGCGTAGGAATGGTATTTGGGGAGACTTTTCTGCTATTGCAAACGTTTGAGTGCTGCTAGTAGCTTGCTCAATGTTGAACTTGTTAAGCAAATGCATGACCATGCTTTTAAAATTGGGGCAACTCGTGATATCGTGGTTTCTAGTGCTTTGCTAGATGCATACTCCAAATGTCAACACCCTCATGAAGCTTGCAAGTTGTTCGGTGAGCTCAAAGCTTATGATGCAATCTCACTTAATACTATGATTACTGTTTATTGTAATTGTGGAAGAATAGAAAATGCAAAATGGATTTTTAACACGATGCCTAAGAAAACCCGGATTTCATGGAATTCAATCTTGGTTGGCCTCACTCAGAATGCGTGTCCAAGTGATGCGTTGGATGCTTTCTGTAAGATGAATAAGCTGGATGTGAAAATGGACATGTTGTAGCTTTGCCTCGGGCCGGTTTGGTCCTGCTAGCAAAAGCCAAGAAAAACACGATATATGCTGTGCATACAGAATATTATTGTGTCCAAACACAAGTTGTCCAACAGTACGGACTCAACTTGTCACAATGTTTGCCACCACCGTATGACAACACATTATCTGCTAGCCGGCACACCAAGAAACCAATCAGCCTACAACATTCCACTGCCAAACCTACCAAATCAATCAAAGAAATAAGATGAAATGTTTGTCAAGGACACATTCCATAAAAGTGGAATAACAGATACATTTAATCCAAAAAATCTGTAGTTGGAACGTGCCGCTCACAAGCATATGCCAACTAAGTACAAAGATCCAAGATTACTGCTACCTCTCGATTGTTGTGTTGGCTTCGATGACTGCAGGTTCTCTAGCCGTGCCTCGTGAGCCATTAGATGCTGCTACCGTTGCCGAGGCAATTATCGTCATAACCTTATTTCCATATGATATTGCATAGCATGTCATCCAACTTGCAGTGGCAAAATGCTGCAGCATTAACGGGATTATTGGATAAACCTCACGGCATGACGAACATGTGTAACCAAGGAAAAAAGACAAACCACTGTAACCTACCTCATGTTAATACCATATAAATCCCTCAACATTTCCCAGCCAATGAAGAATTCCGCCAGCAGCACGAACAATCAGAACAGAACTGTATCTGAAACGCAACATATTGATGAGATTATTTGTTACTGAAGCACGACACATGACTGAGGTAGTGATATCGGAAACACATGGCAATGATGAAATGGTCCTGTCTGAAGCACATCACAGCAGGGAGTCTATCTTTGGGGCATAGAAGTTGTAAGTCTGATTGCAAGTATATGCAATGGGATGCGATGATGATCAAGGTCCTATCTGCAATGATGATAACCAGATTAGTACATTGATGTGCTAATGCAATTACAGCAAGCATGACGTTTACCGGTTTTTACTGAAAGAGAGTGGGCAGGGTTTAAGGTGTACTAGGAGGAGGCTTATTATCATATTGTAATCATATGCTGTAGAAAACAACCTGGCAAAATCATGACTCTCGACATCTCAGTTTTGGTCATCACGGACTTGCTGCAAATCCTACATGCACACCAGCAAACATTGCCAAACCAACATACAACCTGCAGGAATCAACCAAGACATATCAGTTAACAGAACCACACTGCTAGAAGATCGTTCTGCATTAAGGCAAGAGTGAGTTACAACCAGATCTTTTTTTTAAGAATAAAGCAAAACCTGCATTGAAGCCAACAAACCTAGCCTATGCAGTTTTCGGATCAACCCAAATCAAGGGCTATAAGAAGCAATGAGTTAGCTCAAAGGTAGCGATGTCGTCAATACCAACTCAACAGTCATAATAATATGTGCCTCGCAGAGCTCAAAACAAAAAAAAACTTAAGCCAACAAGACATGAGGAACTAATCAACAACGGATTGATATTGTAAGACGGAACAGTACCACCAAATGCTGCAAGTTCTACGGTAACATAAGCCAAAGCACCAATGGGAATTTGTCACGTCCATCATAAGAAACAGAATACAACCATTCAAGCACGGCTAACAATCCAAACTGCCCCAAACTTCCAAATTAAACCTGCATAATACACACAAAAATAGCTCAGATATGCAGCGTATGGGAACTGATAAAGCCCAAAGTAGAGAGATTTGGACCTATTGCCAACTACAACAAGGTTACTGCAAGATAATCATGTGAAAACCAAAGTTCTCCGAATTCACTGCAGTAAAAGCAAACAGTTAAAATTCGAAAAAAATCCCAAAATGGCATAGAGACAAAACAGAGGGAAAAAGCATGAGTTCAGAATACCTTTTCCAAATCCAAACATCCAAATGGACCGATGCAAACTGAGCACCCTAAAGGATTTCGCAGGTTGCCCCTTTTGATCTGAGGAACCAGTTCAAAACCCTAAACAGGGTGAATATAAAAGAAAACCTAATCAGAAAAATGAGGAGGACGGCTGGAGGAACGAAAAACCCTAGAGAAGAGTATTAGCGGCTACTGTTCAAAAAGGAGCGAAAAAACCCTAATAATTCGGCGGCCGAAAAGACTGTTCAATAACAAAGAGGAGAGGTTAGCGAGAGTTCGGGGAGAATAGTTTCACAAAAAGCCATTAGCGAACTCAGAGGAAGAAGACGGTGGTACTACTGGTGGCCCTGTTTTCGAAATCCACTCCTAAGGATCGAAGAAGCAAGAAGTATAAGAGATCGTATACCTGTTCATTCGGCTCCAAAATATCCCGATCCGGTAGATTTCTCGCCTAGTTTCTTCGATATTCAGCGTCAACCTCTGTCTGTTTAGGGTTCGTGATTGTGGTGATGTTGTTGACCTTTATTTCTTCTTGTTTTTGAGTGTTGGGTTCGTGTTAGGAGAGGTAGGTTTTGCTTTTCGTGTTGAGGAAAAGGCTTTGAGTTAAGATGAGGGAGGATGAATTTGGGAAGGATGAATTTGGGAGGATATTTCCCGTTCACTTTTTTCCTTTTCTATTAGAACGAATCTCAGTATGGAAGGTGACCGTCCTTTCCTACTTCCCCAAGGTTTTAATGCCTTTTTCGTTTCCCAGGAGCATTAATCGCTCTCCATCTTCCCCATGTGATCGTTGGGATTTTGGAAAGATCCGGCCATTTGAGTCAGTTTGGAAAGTGGGTCTTCACCGACCCAGACCCATACTGTTTAGGACTCTGTTTAGGTTGGGTTTTACTCTAAAAATGACCCAACAAGCCCATATCGTTTTAGCTAGTTTTTTATTTTATTTTAAATTTATCTTTATCTATGCTTGCTTATATATATTTAAGTTGATATTAAGGCAATGAATGACCATAGGTGGTTGAGTGGAGAAAGCAGTTTCATCTTTCTTTAGTGGGATGAGTTCAATACTTGGAAATAGCATATCTCCATTTATTTTTATTTTGTGCTTGCTATTTTATTCTTTCCAATTTAAATTTTTTAATGTGCTGTAAATATTTTGTTTATTTTTTTTTTTATTTTTTTATTTTTTTATTTATTTCGTCCAACTTACTTTTGGACATATTCTCCACGAACTCATGTGCCATGTCAATTTAATTGACCAACACCTCAAACATTCACATTAATCCTTCTATCCAAACGTATCTCTTTTAATAAAAAATCTGAAGAAAAAGATTACCTGGATGGAATGTCCAGTCGTAATCCCGAATATTAGGCTCAAGCTGTAAGAGCTTGCAAGCCATAAATATTCGTCTTCTCTTAACATTCCAAATATTCAAATCTTTTCCTAAATAAAACGTGAAGAAAAAGATTACCTGGATGGAATGTCCAGTCGTAATCCCGAATATTAGGCTCAAGCTGTAAGAGCTTGCAAGCCATAAATATTCGTCTTCTCTTAACATTCCAAATATTCAAATCTTTTCCTAAATAAAACGTGAAGAAAAAGATTACCTGGATGGAATGTCCAGTCGTAATCCCGAATATTAGGCTCAAGCTGTAAGAGCTTGCAAGCCATAAATATTCGTCTTCTCTTAACATTCCAAATATTCAAATCTTTTCCTAAATAAAACGTGAAGAAAAAGATTACCTGGATGGAATGTCCAGTCGTAATCCCGAATATTAGGCTCAAGCTGTAAGAGCTTGCAAGCCATAAATATTCGTCTTCTCTTAACATTCCAAATATTCAAATCTTTGCCTAAATAAAACGTGAAGAAAAAGATTACCTGGATGGAATGTCCAGTCGTAATCCCGAATATTAGGCTCAAGCTGTAAGAGCTTGCAAGTCATAAATATTCGTCTTCTCTTTCACACTCCAAGATTCAAAACCTCTTCTTAATAAAGTTGGAAGAAAAAGATTACCTGGAGGGAATATCTAGTCGTAATCCCGAATATTAGGCTCAAGCTGTAAGAGCTTGCAAGCCATAAATATTCGTCTTCCCTCCAAAACATTCATAAGTATCCGAATCATTTTCTTAGCAATATTGGAAAGAAACAGACTGCCTGGGTGGAATGTCCAGACGTAGTCCCGAGTATTAGACCCAAGCTGTAAGAGCTGTGAAAGAATTCTTTAACTTGAATTAACTTTTAATGATAGCAAATTGTGTGATCATCATCCAAATTGGTTGTGCATTGCATTACATGATATATTTGTGTTCTTACTTTGTAATTCATCCCATTCTATTGTTGCATAACCACACATATAAGCCTACATTGAAAATTTCCTTTAAAATAACAATTAAAATGCATTTTATGTCAGTATGTATCAATACATGACCCTTTGCATCGATACATGTAGCCTGTGATTAATCACAAAACAATTCTTGTTCAGTATGCATCGATACATACGAACCATGCATCAATACATGGAAAGCCAAAAACTCTGTGCATCGATACACACGACACCTGCATCGATACATGACTACTTGAGCCAGCCTGTGCATCGATACATACGCATTGAGCATCGATACATATTAGTGTAAAATTCACATGCATCGATACACACGATTCCTGCATCGATACATGATTTGTTAATTTCACCAAAAATCTATGCAACTTACAGTATGCATCGATGCACCCTTGTATGTATCAATACACAGAGTTATTTTAAGTCATAACAGCAACTGTTTTTTTAAAGGATATAAATACAGGTTTCAACAGCAGGTGAAAGGGACGAATTCTTTGAGCAAAAAGACAATTGAACACAAGATCAAAGAAGTGTTGGAGCAATTGTCAGTGAGCACATAGAAACCTGAAAGAGACTTCATCTTCTTCATCTTCTCAATCACTTCTCTTCAAGAACATTTACACATAACAATTCTTGTTCTTTGGATTAAAGAAGCATTGAGATAACGTTCAGTGGTGTGATCAAGGATCTAGCTGTGGGTTGCAGTGGAACGATCGAGGATCTAGCTGAGTCGAAGATTGAAGGGGGTTTCTAGGAAAAACCTACTGGTTTGTCCTTCAAGAACTGGTGTGTTCTTGAGGGTTTGGGAGTCACATTTGCAGAACAGATTCAGCCGCAGCGTTGCGTTTGGAGATCGGGGGATTTCGCAAGCAGGTCGTGGAACCGGTGAATTGTTTGCAACTTTGTGCAGGAAAATCTTGATCGAGCTCAGATCAAGTGAAGGTTTATACAAGAAGAGGTTCTTGGAGTTTAGAAATTCTGTCTTTGTATCAAAACCTTGTACCAACGGATTCGGCAATAATTGATAATCAAAGTTCTCAATTTCATTTGAAATTGAGAGGGAGACGTACCCACACGCGAGGAAGACGTGGGGAACTTCCTTAACAAATCTCTGCGTATCGTACTCTTACCTTAATCTTCTTTACGTTTCAAAACTGTTTTGCAATTCTGTTAGTGTGTGGTGATTGATCATATTTTTGGACAGCAGTGATAATAAAACCTTTAGTCATACTCCATTGCTGTTTATCATCAAACACTCACACACCAACTGTTTGACAAAACGGTTAACTTGATTGTGTTCATTGGAAATAGTATTTGAGGATAAGCGCATTCAATCTGTTAAAATTCTGTGTGTATTATTTCTGTCATTCTCATTAAAATCCAGCAACTGCACTTGCGTGTCCGGCTTTCTAGTAGCGGTTCAGGATAGACGGAAGTCGATTCGGGACCGATCTTTCCGCCATTTTTGAAAACTCTGATTAAACGTTAAATCCGTTAATTTTTAAGAGGTGATCTATTCACCCCCCCTCTCGATCACTAGCCACACCGTCTAACAAGTGGTATCAGAGCGCCGGTTCGCTGGTGCTCTGTGGCTGCCTGTAACAGTATGGATTCTGAACCAAAGGGGGCGTATAATAGAGCGCCTATTTTCAACGGTGAAAATTATGGCTACTGGAAAGACTGCATGCGAGTTCATATAAATTCTGTGGATAGGTTAGTATGGGCTGCCATTGAAAACGGTCCGTTTCAAATTACAATGACTAATGCGGCTGGCGCCATAGTACCTAAACCAGAAGATGATTGGAATGAGAAAGATGAGAAAAAGTGGTCGTGTGATTGGAGAGCTCGAAACATGTTAATTTCAGCACTTGGTGTTGATGAGTATTATCGAGTATCACATTGCACGACAGCTAAAGAAATGTGGGACGCTTTAGAAGTTGCCCATGAGGGTACTACTGAAGTAAAACAGTCCCGCATTAACACACTCAATCAAGAATTTGAGCTCTTTCGCATGAAACAAGGAGAATCCATCTCCGACATGCAAAAGAGATTCACCCATCTAACTAACCGATTGAATGCTCTTGGAAAACCTATTTCCAATGAAATTGCTACTAATAAAATTCTCAGGTGTCTTAGCAGGGAGTGGCAACCTAAAGTTACAGCAATCAAGGAAGCCAACGATCTTACAAGACTTACGATTACAACACTGTTTGGAAAGCTGGAAGAACATCAGCAAGCTTTGGAAAGTCTTGAAAAATATGAGAATAAAAGTAAGAAGGAGAAGGAAAAGAAAAGAGACAAAGAGGGAGAGAAGAAGCCAATAGCTCTTGTGGCTTCTAGCTCTAAGTCCTCACGAAAAGAGCAAAGCGACAATGATTCAAGTAGTGACAAAGACTCGGATGATGAGGAAATGGGACTGTTTGTAAGGAGATACAATAGATTCATTCGAAAGAATGGAGTCAAGCATTCCGACAAAAATCTCATGAAGTTTCGAAGACAATCCATAAATTCGAAACAAGAAGAAAACAAGAAGAGTAGAGGAAGAGGATCATGCTTTAATTGTGGTAAATCCGGACACTTTAAAACGGACTGCCCTATGAAGTATAAGGACCAAAGAAAAGACTCACCAAAAGGGTACAGCAAGCAAAGGAGAGCGTATATTGCATGGGAAAGTGATAGTGATTCATCAAGCACACAAAGCTCAAGTGATGATGATGAAGCTGCAAATCTGTGCCTTATGGCTCACTCAAAAATTCAGTCCTACCACAAGAAGAAAAACAATGACAAAAAGGTAAAACAAGCCTACTTCAATAACTTCTCCTCTATGTCTTTTTCGGAATTAAAAATAGCTTTTGAAAAACTGCATAACGAAGCTGTAGATGCTTTTAAACGACTAGCTTCCGACAAACATATCTTCTCTTTTTTGGAAGGTAAAGTAAACAAATCTGAAATTGATTTAGAAGCATTGAAAACTAGTATTGCAGAAAATTCAAAAACTATTGACATTGACGGATGTAGTAGAGTTAGGTATTGTGACGCTTGTTATGTTTGGCAAAAAGAGGTAAACACTCTTAAGGTCAAACTAGAGAAAGCGCTACAACCTAAAATTACTTATGCCGTTGACCCCAAGTTGTTTAAGAAGTCATTGAATCCTCCATATGCAAAATACTCTTTTATTTTAAAGGATTCAATGAACAAGAAACAACAAACACATCATCATGGTTTATGTCATTATTGTTGTCATGCTGGCCATACCATTGAGAAATGCAAATTTAGGAGATTTCTAGTCCCTAAAGGTATTTATCAATGGAAGCCAAAAGGCAACCATGTTAACACTTACCCTCTTGGACCCAATGAAAATTGGGGACCAACTTCTCTCTTTTGATGTTGTAGGATGAGTGCCTTGCCTCCGTAGATAGAAGGTGGTTTCTTGACAGCGGCTGCTCAAGGCACATGACCGGTGACATATCGCTTTTTATAGATTTCAAGGCAAAGAAAAAGGGATATGTTACTTATGGAGACAACAACAAAGGAGCTATACTCGGCAAAGGTAGTGTAGGTAATCCCTCCACCACTACTATTTCAAATGTCCATTTAGTTGAGGGACTTAAACACAATTTGTTAAGCATAAGTCAACTATGCGACATGGGCTATAAAGTTTCGTTTACAAAAACTTGCTGCATAATTGAACATGCTGAACAAAACATTGTGTTTAAGGGTGTAAGAGTAAACAACATCTATATGCTTGACTTGTTTGATGTACCGTTAACAAATACTAAATGTCTAGTCACCTTGAATGATGATTCTTGGCTTTGGCATAGACGCTTAGCTCATGTTAACTTCGATTTGCTAAACAAGGTTGTATCTAAGGATCTAGTAGTTGGTCTACCAAAATTAAAATTTTCAAAAGACCACCTATGTGACGCGTGCCAAATGGGAAAGCAAACAAGGGTGTCTTTTAAATCTAAAAATGTAATTTCAACTTCACGACCCCTTGAGCTTCTCCATATGGACCTCTTTGGACCTTCTAGGACAAAGAGCCTAGGTGGAAACTACTATGGCTTTGTAATAGTTGATGACTACTCCAGATTCACTTGGACTATATTCCTTCATAGCAAAGATGAAACTTTTTCTGCTTTTAAAAATTTTGCAAATCTGTCCCAAAACAAAATGAATTCCAAAATAGTTACAATTCGTAGCGATCATGGTGGTGAGTTTCAAAATTATCACTTTGAGAAGTTTTGTGACAAGTATGACATTGAGCATAACTTTTCAGCCCCTCGCACTCCACAACAAAATGGCGTTGTGGAGCGTAAAAATCGTGTTTTAGAGGAGTTGGCAAGAACAATGCTTAATGAGGGTGGATTACCAAAATACTTTTGGGCTGATGCTGTCAGCACAGCCTGTTATGTCCTAAACAGAATCTTAATTCGCCCTATTTTGAACAAAACTCCTTATGAACTTTTGAAAGGAAGAAAACCAAACTTGTCACATCTTCACGTATTCGGTTGTAAATGTTTTGTTTTGAATAACGGTAAGGAAAATATTGGGAAGTTTGATGCAAAAGCGGATGAAGGTATTTTTCTTGGTTACTCAATGTCAAGTAAAGCATATAGAGTGTATAATAAGCGTTTACTTACTGTTGAAGAGTCGGTTCATGTTTCTTTTGATGAATCTTATCCGAAAAATGTCGGAAAAGGTATTTCTTTTGATGACGCAGGTGTATCTACAGAAGACATACTCAAGGAAGCTGTTGAGGAAATTGATCAGTCCAAAACAGCTGCCCTTGAGAAGGAGGAAGATACAAGTCATGAAGAAATTGAGGAAGAAAAGACAGCTGAAGTGAATGATCTTCCAACAGCTTGGAGATCCTCAAAAGACCATCCCATCGACAACATTTTGGGAGACATTTCAAAGGGAGTAATGACCCGGTCTAAGATAAGTAACTTTTGTTCTCACTTCGCGTTTGTTTCACAAGTAGAACCTAAAAATGCCAAAGAGGCCTTGATTGATGAATTTTGGCTAATGGCCATGCAAGAAGAGCTTAATCAATTTAAAAGAAATGACGTTTGGGAACTTGTCCCTCGTCCGCGAGATCATCATATCATAGGCACTAAGTGGGTTTTTAGAAACAAGCTTGATGAAAACGGAGTGATTACTAGGAACAAGGCACGCTTAGTAGCACAAGGATATAACCAAGAGGAGGGCATAGACTATGAGGAAACTTATGCTCCAGTTGCTCGCCTCGAAGCTATACGTCTCTTGCTTGCCTATGCGTGTTCTAAGGATTTTAAGCTTTACCAAATGGACGTAAAGAGTGCCTTTCTTAATGGTGTCATAAATGAAGAAGTATATGTTTCACAACCTCCCGGTTTTGAAAATGCTGAAAATCCAGATCATGTTTACAAATTAAAAAGAGCTTTGTATGGTCTTAAACAAGCCCCTCGGGTGTGGTATGAAAGGCTTAGCAAATTCCTAATTGATCATGGATATTCAAGAGGTAAAGTGGACAATACTCTCTTTATTAAACACAAAGGGAAGCACATTCTTTTAGTTCAAGTTTATGTCGACGACATCATATTTGGTTCAACTAACATACACTTGGTCGAAGAATTTTCTAAGGTTATGCAGGGTGAATTTGAGATGAGTCTAATGGGGGAGCTAAACTACTTCCTAGGACTGCAAATAAAGCAACTTGATGAAGGTACTGCAGTATGTCAAACAAAATACTGCAGAGAACTGCTCAAGCGCTTTGGAATGAATGACTCAAAATCAATCGACACTCCAATGCCTACCAACGGAAATCTAGAAAAGGATGAGCACGGTAAGTGTGTAGATGTCAAAAGATTCAGAGGTATGATCAGATCTCTCTTGTATCTTTCTGCTTCTAGACCTGACATCATGTTTAGTGTTTGTATGTGTGCACGCTATCAATCAAATCCTAAAGAATCACACCTAAAAGCGGTAAAGCGCATATTTAGATATCTTCATGGAACATCTAAATATGGGCTTTGGTATTCTAAAGGAAGTGATTGTAGCCTAGTAGGGTACTCCGATTCTGATTTTGCTGGCTGCAAATCAGATAGGAAAAGTACAAGCGGTACGTGTCATCTATTTTCAAACTCCTTGGTCAGTTGGCACAGCAAAAAGCAAGTTTCTGTGGCTTTGTCAACTGCAGAGGCCGAATACGTTGCAGCCGGTAGTTGTTGCGCTCAGATTTTATGGCTTAAGCAGCAACTACAAGACTTCAACATTCAACTCAAACGTATTCCTATCAAATGTGACAACACTAGTGCCATAAACCTTACTAAAAACCCTGTTTTACACTCACGCACTAAACACATAGAGATTAGACATCATTTCCTTCGCGATCATGTTGAAAAAGAAGACGTTGTCTTTGAGCACGTTGACTCCAAAAATCAGCTTGCTGATATTTTCACTAAACCATTGGCAACGGAACCTTTCTTCAACATACGTCGTGAATTAGGAATCTTAGATCTATCTCATTTGATGTCATAAGCATTTTACATCTTAATTATATTATGCCTCACCGTGTGTGACAAGCACTGTTTTAGATGTCAATTATCCTTCACAAGATCTCTCCAACAGAGGTAATATCAATCCTTTCTACAATTTTCTTATTGATTAGTGATTGTGTTTGTTAGAACAAATATGCTTACTCTAGTTGATGTAAAGTTTGCTTGCATATACTTCCTGTCTATAATGTGTGCTCATTAACAATCTGATTTCTGAGCAAAATTATCATGACATAGTGCAACTGCATAATCATACTGCATTAAAACTCATTAAAAACCAGTTCAGCATCAGTATGTATCGACACATACGAAGCCTACATCGATACATATGCTCTGAAATTAAATTTTTTGAAAAACTGCTTCAGTATGCATCGATGCATCTATCGCATGTATCGATACACAAGGCAATTGTAAACACTAGGCATCGACGCATCCATCGCATGTATCGATACACATGACAATTTTGAAATACTTGGCATCGACGCATAACTCTCTGCATCGATACTTACTGCTGTCATCTGAATTAAATGCATTCTTTTTCTCTCTCATGCATCGACACATCAACCAATCATATCATCTCTTATCTCATTACTTCATCTCATCTGCCCTCAAAAACCCCAAAACCAGTGGCTAACCCTAATCCTTCTCATCTTCACTCTCTCACAAACTTGGTAAAACCCTAAATCTCATATCACCATGCCTCCACGCACCATTCCAGCCAGAGCCAAAGGAAAAGGAAAGGGAAAGGAAGCAGCCGGTACGTCTCAGCAACCACCAGATGTTCCTTCAAATGCCTTAGACATTCTTCATCCTGCCATTGCTGCTGAATTTGAGGAATCCTTCAAGGCCAGGTTGGTAATGAAACCTCATATCTTTGATAAAACAGATGCTGTTCATCTGCACCTAAATGAAGTAGTTGAACTGTTACATGCACAAAGACTTGGGTCCTTTCTATCTACAAAAGATGACTATCATGAGGATTTCATCCGGGCCTTTTATGCTGGTTTACAAACTGGTACAGGCTATATGTTCCGGTGTTCTATCGGAGTCAGAACATATACCTTTGAAGCCTGTCATTGGGAAACAGTGTTTCAAATGCCGCTTCCGTCGATGGCTTTCAAGTCCTGGCATGACCTGCATTTTGATCCTGAATTTGACCTGAAGGACTTTACAACTTCTATCCTAAAGATTGATAGACCGTTGAGTGAGGACGAACACGTCACGTCAGGTATGATCAAACAAACTCCGCGTATTCTTCACTGGATCATTACTCACATTCTGCGTCCAACCAACAGTGGCCACTCTCGGTTGGATAGGCCTAGCATACATCTTCTCTACATTCTGCAAAATAAGATTCACTTAAATTGGGCGAACTACTTTGTAAAACGTCTATTTCATGTGCGAGACAGCTCCAAAACTGTGGCTCTAGGGTATGCCTCTCAAGTAATGAAAATTCTCAAGTTTTGGAAAGTTACATTACCTATTGTGCCTCTCCTATCTCCATCTGCAGCTCAAGAATTTGACTCTGCCACTCTATCGCATATGGGATATCGATGGGACAAAGACCGCAAATGCTTCTACTTTTTTGAAAGAAAATCCAAAACCAGAATTTACAACTTTGACGTGCCTTCTGAACGCATCCATGTTGCTGAAGAACAGCCTGATGAAGAAATGCAGGATGCGCCTGAAACAGATGTGCCTCAAGCTGAGGCCAACACTGGTTGGGGTGAGTGGGTGCCACGAAGGTGGTCTCCCACCAACTACGTACCTGAACCTACAGCCCCTCCATTCGCCGGTGGTACTTCAGCCTCAACACCAAATGCGGACATCACTCACATGCTTCAACAGATGGAAATCATCAACAAAGAACGCCATGAAGAAGCACGGTACTGGCATGTTCAACAAACTGAATGGCACAACGAGCATCGGGACTGGCATGATGAGCATACACGGATGTATCACAATCAACACGCTTGGCACCAAGACTTGGTAAAATGGCATCAGGTGTTCTACAACGAAATGTCCGGCTTTATGGATGATTGTTGTGAAAATCCTGGGATTATGGACAGCTTTAGAAGCATTGAAGTTCAGAATCGATTTAGGCGATACTCCTTCATGGGCCAAAATCCAGACACAATGCCTCCTCCTCCGCCTCCGCCAAGCTACCGAGATCCTGACAGACATGATGAAGAGTCCTGTGGTGGCAACAATCCAAATTAACCAATCACCCTTTCATCTCACTGCATTTCATTTCATATTGCTCATGTTTTATTTTGTTGCACATTATATGGTTTCGCTTATGTAACTCTTAAACTTGTTCGCACACTTAAAATGCTTTTCAATTTCTGTTTACCTCTATTTGTTATTGCCCTTACTGTTTGAATGATTCTTTGTGAATGATTCTTTAACTTGCAGCTTCTTTCTTTGTGATTGATAGCCTATTATCCATTTTTGCCATGCCCTGCTTCACTTTCTGCTTGATAACTATGGTTCTTCCTCTTTTTGATGTTGACAAAGGGGGAGAAAAATGCAGATATGCACAAACTCAGGGGGAGTATCACACATCTTGCCAAGAATTTGCCATCATCAAAAAGGGGGAGTTTGTGAAAGAATTCTTTAACTTGAATTAACTTTTAATGATAGCAAATTGTGTGATCATCATCCAAATTGGTTGTGCATTGCATTACATGATATATTTGTGTTCTTACTTTGTAATTCATCCCATTCTATTGTTGCATAACCACACATATAAGCCTACATTGAAAATTTCCTTTAAAATAACAATTAAAATGCATTTTATGTCAGTATGTATCAATACATGACCCTTTGCATCGATACATGTAGCCTGTGATTAATCACAAAACAATTCTTGTTCAGTATGCATCGATACATACGAACCATGCATCAATACATGGAAAGCCAAAAACTCTGTGCATCGATACACACGACACCTGCATCGATACATGACTACTTGAGTCAGCCTGTGCATCGATACATACGCATTGAGCATCGATACATATTAGTGTAAAATTCACATGCATCGATACACACGATTCCTGCATCGATACATGATTTGTTAATTTCACCAAAAATCTATGCAACTTACAGTATGCATCGATGCACCCTTGTATGTATCAATACACAGAGTTATTTTAAGTCATAACAGCAACTGTTTTTTTAAAGGATATAAATACAGGTTTCAACAGCAGGTGAAAGGGACGAATTCTTTGAGCAAAAAGACAATTGAACACAAGATCAAAGAAGTGTTGGAGCAATTGTCAGTGAGCACATAGAAACCTGAAAGAGACTTCATCTTCTTCATCTTCTCAATCACTTCTCTTCAAGAACATTTACACATAACAATTCTTGTTCTTTGGATTAAAGAAGCATTGAGATAACGTTCAGTGGTGTGATCAAGGATCTAGCTGTGGGTTGCAGTGGAACGATCGAGGATCTAGCTGAGTCGAAGATTGAAGGGGGTTTCTAGGAAAAACCTACTGGTTTGTCCTTCAAGAACTGGTGTGTTCTTGAGGGTTTGGGAGTCACATTTGCAGAACAGATTCAGCCGCAGCGTTGCATTTGGAGATCGGGGGATTTCGCAAGCAGGTCGTGGAACCGGTGAATTGTTTGCAACTTTGTGCAGGAAAATCTTGATCGAGCTCAGCTCAAGTGAAGGTTTATACAAGAAGAGGTTCTTGGAGTTTAGAAATTCTGTCTTTGTATCAAAACCTTGTACCAACGGATTCGGCAATAATTGATAATCAAAGTTCTCAATTTCATTTGAAATTGAGAGGGAGACGTACCCACACGCGAGGACGACGTGGGGAACTTCCTTAACAAATCTCTGCGTATCGTACTCTTACCTTAATCTTCTTTACGTTTCAAAACTGTTTTGCAATTCTGTTAGTGTGTGGTGATTGATCATATTTTTGGACAGCAGTGATAATAAAACCTTTAGTCATACTCCATTGCTGTTTATCATCAAACACTCACACACCAACTGTTTGACAAAACGGTTAACTTGATTGTGTTCATTGGAAATAGTATTTGAGGATAAGCGCATTCAATCTGTTAAAATTCTGTGTGTATTATTTCTGTCATTCTCATTAAAATCCAGCAACTGCACTTGCGTGTCCGGCTTTCTAGTAGCGGTTCAGGATAGACGGAAGTCGATTTGGGACCGATCTTTCCGCCATTTTTGAAAACTCTGATTAAACGTTAAATCCGTTAATTTTTAAGAGGTGATCTATTCACCCCCCCTCTCGATCACTAGCCACACCGTCTAACAAGAGCTTGTAGGTCACAAGTACTCGTCTTTCAAACTTCAAAATACCTAATTCCTACCTTAATACTTTTTCAATAAAGATGGAAATGGAACATGGTGTATACCGTGCACTCCTGAGGCTAGGATTCGAGATGTATATCTCGCTCATCCAAGCTCTCGCCATCACTCAAAATACATCCAACCAATCAAACTCTTTCTCGCCGTCGTGCGATTAATCAAAAATCTTTTTCATAAATGAAAGATATATTGTCTTAAGTGATACAAAACAATGTTTCGGCCACGATTGTTGAGTAGAGATAAATGACGCTTTTCCGAATGTAGATTTATAAATCCGTTCGATGTGTGGTATGCGTCCACTCCTCATCTGTTTTGGGTAAAACGATGTTTTCGTCGATTAATACAGTATAGCCTTCGCTAAAATCGACCAACAAACAAACATTTTTCTACCCAGAACTACGTAAGCCTTGATTTCTCTTTTGAGATACGTAGGAGCAGGATTTATAAATCTTGTCAGGCCCACTAATAAAAAAACTTAGGTTTAGTCCTTCGTTAAAAAATCCAAAAACATTTCTCTTCTCATCCTTTTTTTTTTCCACCTAATAATTCGAAAAGCCTAATATTTCAACTAACACTAACGCACACAACTAACCTAATGGTTCCCGTTGAGTACAACGGACGTGAGGGGTGCTAATACCTTCCCCTTGCGTAATCGACTCCCGAACCCTGATATTGGTTGCGATGACCATATCTTATCCTTTCTTTTGTCTTGGGTTTTATCGATATTTCCCCTTTCCCTTTTAGGAATATATAAAGTTCGGTGGCGACTCTGTTCAGTCCATCATTGCGAGCGTGCGATTGCGCTTCGCTTTGAAGTCGTATCCCCCATTTTTTCGAGGTGCGACAAATTGCAAGGAAGATGCTTTGTCAAATGTGCTAGTTGACACTGGGCCGTCACTCAATGTGTTTCCAAAGTCAACATTGTCAAAGTTATCTTATCAAGGAGCTTCTATGAGGTACAATGGAGTAATTGTCAAAGCCTTTGATGGCTCGCGCAAGACGGTTATTGGAGAAGTGGACCTTCCGATCAAGATAGGCCCGAGTGACTTTCAGATTACTTTCCAGGTAATGGATATTCACCCGCCCTACAACTGTTTATTGGGAAGGCCATGGATTCATGAGGGAGGAACTGTTACTTCTACTTTGCATCAGAAGCTCAAATTTGTCAAGAATGACAAGCTGGTAATTGTGGGAGGTGAGAAAGCACTGTTGGTTAGCCATCTGTCATCTTTCTCATATGTGGAAGTTGAGGATGAGGTTGGAACTCCATTCCAAGCCTTATCTATTGCTACTGAGAAGAGAGTTGGGGCACCTATGTCCTCTCTGAAAGATGCACAGAAGATTGTGGAAGAAGGTCCTGTTGATCAGTGGGGGCGTGTGATAGAAGTCGCCGACAACAAGGGAAGAACTGGTTTGGGGTTCCAGAAGGGCTCTTCAACCGTTAGATCCAAAGAGATGCAACTCAGCTTCCGTAGAGGAGGATTCATTCATGGGAATGAACAACACTTAGTTGTTGTGCTAGAGGACAATGAAGAGGAAGACTGCACCAACTTTGTGACGCATGGACAGACATGCAACAATTGGACTGCTGTTGATATTCCTGTTATTTTGCATCGATTTAAGTATTTGCTTTTATATTTTAAAATCCTTCTCCTATGCCTAAGGGAGAAGTGAACATTGTTTGGGCATTTTAATTTGATCATCAATAAAATTAATTCTATTCATCCACATCTTTGATGTTTTATTTTTACTTTTTGCTTATTTCTAAAAATGGTAATCACAAAAAACATAAATAAACAACATAATTGTCCATCTGCATAATATTTGGTCACAAATTCACTTCTCTAAAATCAAAATATCAAATCATTATGCAGGTTAGTTCCTAACCCCATTGAATACAATGATCCTTCTCCTTCTCCAAAATTTGAATTCCCTGTGTTTGAAGCCGAGGAGGAAAGTGATGTAGAGGTGAGTGAGGAATTGTCTCGTCTTCTTGAGCAAGATGAGAAGATTATTCAGCCGTTTGAAGAGCAGATTTAGCTAGTCAACTTGGATTCCGAAGATGATGTGAAGGAAGTCAAAATTGGGTCTCGATTGTGTCCGGATGCTAAAAAGGGGTTGATTGATCTTCTTCGAGAGTATTCAGATGTGTTTGCTTAGTCCTATCAAGACATGCCTGGTTTGGATTCTGATATTGTGGAACACAAATTGCCATTGAAGCCAGAATGCCCGTCAGTCAAGCAGAAGTTGAGAAGAACGCATCCTGATATGGTTGTGAAGATCAAAGAGGAAGTTCAGAAGCAGATTGATGTCGGTTTCCTTGTGACTACTGAGTACCCGCAATGGGTGGCCAATACTGTGCCAGTGCCAAAGAAATATGGAAAAGTCTGCATGTGTGTTGATTATAGAGATTTGAATAAAGCCAGTCCGAAAGATGATTTCCCTCTGCCACACATTGATATGTTGGTAGACAATACTGCTAAATTCAAAGTCTTTTCATTTATGGATGGATTTTCTGGATATAATCAGATTAAGATGACACCCGAGGATATGGAGAAGACCACATTCATTACACCCTGGGGAACATTCTGTTATAGAGTGATGCCTTTTGGTTTAAAGAATGTTGGTGCAACTTACCAGAGAGCAATGACTACTCTTTTTTATGATAGGATGCATAAAGAGATTGAAGTATATGTCGATGACATGATTGCTAAGTCGATTGATGAAGAGGAACATGTTGAGTATTTGTTGAAGCTATTCCAGCATTTGAGGAAGTATAAACTCCGCTTGAATCCCAATAAGTGCACTTTTGGTGTTCGTTCTGGTAAGTTGTTGGGCTTTATTGTCAGTAAGAAGGGTATTGAGGTTGATCCTGCCAAGGTCAAAGCAATACAAGAGATGCCTGCGCCCAAAACTGAGAAGCAAGTCAGAGGTTTTCTCGGCCGCTTGAATTATATTTCCAGATTCATTTCCCATATGACTGCCACATGTGCGCCTATATTCAAGCTTCTTCGGAAAGACCAATCTTGTGATTGGACCGAAGACTGCCAAAAAGCTTTTGATAGTATCAAGGAATATTTGCTTGAGCCTCCGATTTTGTCTCCACCTGTTGAAGGAAGATCGTTGATCATGTATTTGACTGTGCTCGAAGATAGAATGGGTTGTGTTCTGGGTCAGGAAGATGAGACTGGGAAGAAAGAATTTGCAATTTACTACCTCAGTAAGAAGTTCACCGACTGTGAGACTCGATATTCAATGCTTGAGAAGACTTGTTGCGCATTGGCTTGGGCTGCTAAGCACCTGCGTCAATATATGTTGAATCATACCACTTGGTTGATATCCAAAATGGATCCAATGAAGTATATATTTGAGAAGCCTACTTTAACTGGGAGAATTTCCCGTTGGCAGATGTTGTTATCAGAGTATGATATCGAATACCGATCTTAGAAAGCGATCAAGGGTAGTATCTTGGCTGACCATTTGGCTTACCAACTAGTTGAAGATTATCAGTCAGTACAATATGATTTTCCGGATGAAGAGATCTTGTACTTGAAAATGAAAGATTGTGATGAACCATTGCTAGAAGAACGACCAAAAACTGGTTCCCATTGGGGCATGGTATTTGATGGAGCTGTTAATCAATATAGAAATGGCATTGGGGCAGTGATTATTACTCCTCAAGGCACGCATCTACCATTTACAGCTAGATTGACTTTCAAGTGTACAAACAACATGGCAGAATATGAAGCTTGCATTATGGGGGCTTGAAGAGGCCATGAATCTCAGAATCAAATATTTGGATGTCTTCGATGATTCAGCTTTGGTTGTGAATCAAATCAAAGGAGAATGGGAGACAAATCAACCCGGTTTGATACCATATAGAGATTATGCGAGAAGGATTTCAACTTTCTTTACAAAGGTTGAATTTCATCATATCCCCCGAGATGAGAACCGGATGGCAAACGCTCTTGCAACGTTGGCATCGATGATTGTAGTAAAGTATTGGAATGCAATTCCCAATTTATCTGTGATGCGTCTTGATAGGCCAACTCATGTGTTTGCTGTTGAAGAGATCAAAGACGAGAAGCCATGGTATTACGATATCAAATGTTTCCTCCAAAGTCAGATTTACCCACCTGGGGCATCTTTGAAAGATTGAGAAGATTACCTGGTAATTACTACTTGAATGGTGATGTACTGTACAAGAGAAATTTCGACATGGTTTTGCTCAGATGTGTGGATAAACACGAAGCAGACTTGTTGATGACCGAAGTGCATGAAGGTTCCTTTGGTACTCATTCCAATGGACATGCAATGGCAAAGAAGATGTTGCGAGCATGTTACTATTGGCTGACAATGGAATCTAACTGTTGCAAGTTTGTGAAGAAATGCCACAAGTGTCAAATCTATGTTGATAAGATTCATGTTCCGCGGACACTTCTGAATGTTATCTCTTCCCCATGGCCCTTCTCCATTTGGGGAATTGATATGATTGGGATGATTGAGCCCAAAGCTTCGAATGGACATCGTTTCATTTTAGTGGCTATTGATTACTTCACAAAATGGGTTGAAGCGGCATCGTATGCGAACTTAACCAAGCAAGTTGTTGTAAGGTTTATCAAGAATCAGATTATATGCCGTTATGGTGTGCCAAGTAAGATCATTATTGATAATGGATCGAACTTGAATAATAATATGATGGAAGCTCTTTATAAAAACTTCAAGATTGCACATCATAATTCTTCTCCCTACAGACCTAAGATGAATGAGGCTGTTGAAGCTACGAACAAGAACATCAAGAAGATCATCCAGAAGATGGTTGTCACATACAAGGATTGGCATGAGATGCTCCCATTTGCTTTGCATGGGTATCGTACATTCGTCCGCACTTCAACAGGGGAAACCTCTTTCTCTCTTGTTTATGGTATGGAAGCAGTGCTCCCCGTAGAGGTTGAGATTCCTTCATTACGTGTGCTCATGGAAGCCAAGTTGACTGAAGCAGAATGGTGTCAGACCAGGTTTGATCAGTTGAATTTAATTGAAGAGAAGAGATTGACTGCCATGTGTCATGGTCAGTTATATCAGCAGAGAATGAAGAAAACTTTTGATAAGAAGGTCAAACCTCGAGTGTTCAGGGAAGGTGACCTTGTGCTCAAGAAGATTTTATCATTCAAGCCAGATTCCAGAGGAAAATGGACTCCCAATTATGAAGGCCCATATGTTGTCAAGAGAGCCTTTTCAGGTGGAGCATTAATTCTTACAACTATGGATGGTGAAGAGTTCACTCGTCCTGTGAACGCAGATGCAGTCAAGAAATACTTCGCCTAAAAAATGAAAAGAACAACTCGCTAAGTTGAAAACCTGAAAGGGCGGCTTAGGAAAAAATGAGCGTCTCAGTGGATTGAAAACTCGAAAGGGGGATCCAGGCAAAAATTGGAGACATAAAACAGAAAGAATTTCCCGATAAGTTGAGTACCCCACCTTGGGGAAACTTATGCAAAAATTAGGGATTATGGCAAGTAACTGCATTCTGCTGATTTTTGGTGATATTTTGAAGACTTATTCGAGCACAAGGGTTGACATCGATTCATCATCCCAGCAGCGACCAAAAACACAGTGGATATCAAGATTTTGTAGAGGGATTAAGGATCATTTGTATTCAATGTAACCCTTTTCCATGTAAATTACCATTTTCAACTTTGTAAAATCTATGGAGTCTTGTCATTTATAAACTACCATCCTATTAAATAAAGTTGAGCTTTTATCCAATTATTTCTACTCTTATTTATTGCAGCCAATAGTTTTAAATTTTATTGTGATCATTTTGAAATTGAATTTTTAAATCAAAATCAAGTTTTTAAGATATATAAGTAAAAACTTTTCCAAAGCAAGTAAAAAGAATATCAATAACATTTCAGTAAGAAGCAAGTTCTTAAGTGCGAAGCATCTGAGGTTCCCCAAGCAGTTAACTCTTCGAGTATCCCTAGACGTTTGTGTTGATTCAGTTCCTCGGTGGAATGTTTGATCCCCATTGGAGCTTATTTCTTTTTCCCCAGCTGAGTTGGTTGCGGCGTGTCCTTGTCCCTAACAGAGTTTCAGCCTTCCCAGCAAAGTTCGTTTTTTCTCAGTAGGTGGATCGTCTTCATGAATGTTTAAACTTTCCCCAGTAGATCGTTGTGGTGTCCCCATCAATCGCCATCTATCTTTGCTCTCCAATCAGAGTTTCTTCATGGTTTCTGAGCAGCTTTTTGTTGATTGTTCCCTAGTAGGGTTGTCTCCCATTTTTATGGTGTTGACCTAAAATTTCCTATAGATTGGATGTTTTATCCTCAGCATATCTCTTCCGCATTTCCCTAGCCATGGTTGAGCCTTTGGGATATTGATCTCTCTGTTCTCCAGCAGTTTGTCTCCATGATTTGTGGATGGACCGAGGATTATACCGGCGGTTCAATTTCTTTGCGACACCTCTGTATCCTTCGTGATCGTTTTGTCAACGTAATCACCATATATACATATACATATACATTCATATAAATTCATGATTTGCATATCCTGCATCTTCATATTTGATTTGTTTGAGATTTTCATTCTCTGTTTGGCGGTACTTTATCCCCATACCAAATCTGGTGTCTGTCCTCTTTCAATTGTAGAGTATCAGCCCCTAAGCAGAAAAGACTTTAACCTTTCTCTGTTTCCCCACTGAGTTTGTTTCCTAGTGGATGATTGTTATTTCAGTTTCCTCCCCAGTTGATTTTCTGGATGGAGTTACTCCCCTTGAGTTATGTCCTCATTGGGTTGAGTCTTGATTGATTGTTTCTTTCTAGCGCTTACCTAGATAGATACTTTGGTCCCCTAAGAGTCTATTACCCAGTAACTGGTAATATTCTTCTTAGTTTGCAGTTTGTTACTTCTTGCCCAATACCCGACAAAAGTACCATTTTTCTCCTCAGCAGAATCCCTAGTGGATCTATTCCTCGAAAAGTCATCCTTGATATGTTCATCCTAACCGGTGACAGATATATTTTCTTCTGCGTAGAGTCTATCCTTGATATGTTCACTTTAACCAGTGACAAATATTCTCTTCTTTGGTATTCTACCCAGTAAAAAGGTAGTTGTAATCCCTATTTTTGTTCTTCAGAGAGTTAATCCTTGATATGTTCATCTTAATCGATGAAGGGTTTTCTTCTCCTTATTGGTCTTCTACCCAGTAACCGGTAGTTGTAAATCCTACTTTTCTTCTGTGCAGAGTAATCCTTGATATGTTCACTTTAACCGGTGACGAATTTTCTCTTCTTTGGTATTCTATCCAGTAACTGATAGATGTAATCCCTACTTTTATTCCCCATTTCAGAGTCAATCCTTGATATGTTCACTTTAACCAATGACGAATTTTCTCTTTGATTGGTCTTCTACCCAGTAACCGGTAGTTATAAATCCTGCTTTGTCCCCTCGCAGAGTAAATCCTTGATATGTTCATCCTAACCGGTGACAAATTTTTCTCTTCAACGGTTTTCTATCCAGTTTTTGATAGATGTAATTCCCCCTTTTATTATTCAGTTGGTATATCCTTGATATTTTCATCCTAACCGATGACGGGTATCCTCCTTGACATCCCCAGCAAGGCTATTCTTACCCAATAACCTGTAATGAATATTCTCCCCTGGCTTTTCCTCAGCGAGTCATCCTTGATATGTTCATCCTAATCGGTGACAGATGTCCTCTCTGTCAGATTTTTATTATCTCCTTACCCAGTAACAGGTAGTAGACAATAGATTTCTGCTCCTCCTGTGTTGAAGTTTTTCTCCCCAGTTGAGTTGAGTGCGCATTTCCTTAGTGAAATCATTTTTCCCTGGCACGAGTCGAATATTTCAGTTTTATCCTATCTTATTTGTATCCTCTGCAGATGTTGTTTGTCTCCCCGATTGAGTCTCCATTTTAGATGGATTTCCTCGAGTCCCCAGTAGTTTTAAGTCGTAGCCTAGCCTACACATAACTCCTTTTTACCCCCTCCCCCCTAGAGTCTCTATCTCCCCAGTGAGTTTTCCTTATGGTGCTCCTGCGGACTTTCGGTCTCTCTGATTTCCTTAACTTTGTGGCAGTATTTCCCCACAAAGCGTTAACTTTTGCATTCATATGATTTGCATCATGAGGTCTCTTAGGGACCAAAATTTGTTTCTTTATGTTGTTATTTAAGCCCATTCTACTGAGTCAACATGAAGATTTTAACCTTCGCCTCCTCAGTTAGAATTTCCTTAAATAGGGGTAGCTGTATGACCCGAATTTTGACCCTAAGATCCCTCATGCAATTCCATCATAAGCATAAGCATTGGGATTATACCTTGGCATCCTCCTTACCCCTTTTCATTGGGTTTATTTTGGGAGAGATCACCAAGCACTCTGTGATTATATCATACTTGTATTTTATCATTTCACTAATCAAAATACCAAAAATATGTCTTTGTATTTGCCTAACTCTTTTGTAGGTAGGGCATGATCTCCTTGATTCATCAAGTTCATATCTAGGGTTTGAGACCCTCATGAACAAAGATCACAACCAAGAATTGATTCAATAATGATTATGAACATCATATATGAGTCCCAATGATCTCTACATGTTATATTGATCAAGTTTGCTTCAAGAGTTTGATGATGATTTGCCTTGGAAACCCTAGTTTGACTGGGTATCTTGAGTAACTTCTCCAACAAGCTATCTCACCAATTGATCAAATTTCTCAAGGGACACTTAAAAATTAATCATCTTATTCATATATGATCTACCATGATCCAAGAAAGTCAAAAGAATTTGAAATTAGCAAGTTGGTTGATGGTGGTTGGTCAGATGGATTCATCTGATCAAAACTAGGTCTCCCTAGACCCTATCTCCTTCAATTTTCACCATATGAAAATGATTCCAAGCATAAACTTACTCTAAATGACATTATAAACAACTTTCATGTTGAGACCTAGAGCTAGTTTTTCTTGTAAAGTCATTTTCTATGTTGAAACAATACAGGTCATTTTGTCTAAACCCTAATTTGAAAGTCAACTTCCCAAGGCCTTAACTTGCTCAATTTTTATGATATGAAAGATTTCCAAGTTGCACAATCAAATTAAACGTGTATACTTCAACTTTTATGTTTGGAGTGAGAGCTAATTAAACTTCTTTGAACATGTAATATGAGGCTACATTATAGGTCACTTTTGACCTATACCATTGATCAAGTGATTTTTCCAAACTTCAAAAATCTATAACTCTATCATTTCAAATCCAAATGACATGAAATTAGTGACCATTTTGAAGGTGTTTGAGAGAGATACAACTTTGATGAAGACACTTTTTTCATTTGAAGCTCCCATAAAAAGTTAAGCAAGGTAGAATATTGAGACATATGGCTTGACACTTAGAAAAATTTTGACATGACAATTTTTTCCAAACTTCCACCTCAAATTTCTCCAAGTTCCAGGATCCAAATGAAAAAGTGTTCAACATAAAACTTGTTCCTCTTGATCTCACCTTTCCAAAGAGCTTAAAATCATTCATTTTAGACTTGAAATGCATAGGCTGCACATGGCTTAAACAGGTTGATATCATTTGGCATGGATCCAACTTCAAGCATTAATGTTCAATTGCCTTGCATTCCAAGCTTGCTCCAACACATCTGATCATTCATTTTGGACTTCAAACCATCATTTCATGGGCTTATGCACGCTCATGCACCATGCTATCATCATTTGCCAAATTTTGAAGGTTGAAAAGAGTGTGCAAATATCACATGGATTTGGCTATTTATACAACTGCATTTGCTCAGAAAACACACACACATCGCACCAGCTTTGAATCCCCATTGAAAACCCCTCACTCTCATAGGATAACCCTGAAAAATTCATTTGAATTTGAGCTCGAATCTCCACTGTTTTGGAATTCAATTCTCAAGGAGTCCATTGCTTCTAAACCTTTTTATTCCTCTCCTGCAAGCAGGTGAAGTGAAGCCAAGCATAATTCAGATCAAGATCTAGCAAGTTCAGACCTCCATTGAAGGTAATTTGCAGAAATTTTTAAACTCTTAGATTCTCTTAAATTGTTGCTCAATTCCATTAATTCTTGAGTTGTCTGAAGTCCTACCAATGTAGGCAAGAAGATTGAGTTGCTTTAAGGCCAAATCGAAGCAACTCAGATCATGAACCTCATTTTTCAATTCCACATATCTCTTAATATATTTGGAATTGGAGGAATTGGAGGTCATATTCGTGTTCAGTGATGTTTTTTCTTTAAGATCATGTCCCTGTTTTGTATTTTGGTGATGGTTCATCTCAACCAACCGGTGGAGCTCACCGAGGAAGATGACCGAAGCTCTGGCTCCGGCGATGAGGTGTCTCACCTCTGGACCATGGGATCCTCATTCCACGTTCTAATCTGGACCGTTTGTTTTGATTACTTCTTTTGCCACGCAGTTGACTCAGGTGTACATGGAACACGTCTTTTGGATCATCAGATCTGCCACATCAATTAATGAGGGAGATCTGATGGTCCACGTATTTTTGGATTTTTTGAATTTCATTTTAATTCCATTTTCTTCAATAATTCATAATAAATTTAATATTGATCCCAAAAATATGGGACTTTCACAAAAAAAAATCAAATATTTTTTTCTTTCATATTCTGAATTAAAATTATTTTTTGGATCATTATTAATATTTTTCATGAATTAATTGATTTTGCATTTGTTTTTAATTGCTTAAAAATATTCTCCAAGGTCCTTTGACCTTGTTTGACCTATGATAAATCTCATGGCCATTTATTTGGTGTTCTTATGAGATTTTAGGATTTTGATAAAACATATTTGAATGTAATGCATTATTTTATTATTTTTAATTGAATAAATTCCATTTTAATTGTGTTGACCATTTGTATTGACTTAATTGAGTTTCTTATTTATTGTTGGGCCTTGGTCAAGGTTGATTTGACTTTGTCAAGTTAATATTATTGGATTTAGGGGATTGATGGAATGTACATTCCATCTCCCAAAATGAATGAATAATATTAATTTGGTAAAAGTCCTCCTTTGACTAGTTTGTGATCTCATTCATCCCTTTCCCTCTTCATCTAATTCCCCTTCTTCATCCATTCATTTCCATTTGGCCAATGACATCTCAAAGTCCTAATGCTAGTTGATTGAAAGATTAACATGAGTATGGATGAGATTAGACCACACCTTTTGCATATTTTTGTGTGTGGTGTGTTTAACGAGAATAGTTCATAATACTATGTCTCCAACATGCATTAACATCAAAAGTTTATTGCCCGGTCTCAAATAGTTGTGACTTCTACATAAGTCCAATTACGATTGCTTAACGTAGCGCTAAATTTGTGACACAAAAGGCATAAGCATTCTAGTTAGTGAGATTGTAAGTCTCCCCTCTTCCATGGTATTGTGTGGAAACTTGGCCTTCTTTCCTTCCTTTGGAAGATGTTTTGGTTCAAGGATCCATGCTTGTGGCAAGTGGGTTGAGTGTTCTCCAAAGAATGTCTTGAAATCAAAAAGCAAAACAAAACTAACTACTAACTTACTAACCATTAACTTTTAATTTCAAGTCTTTTACCTTAATGCAATTTACTTTTAGCACTTTATATCATTTGCCATTATACATATCATTCTAATTGTTTATGTTAATGTAATTTTCATTTTGTCCATTTGGACCATATTGTGTGATATTATTTTGTTTGTGTATACCTTGTTTGCTTGTGTGGTCTTTGACCATTAATGTACATAATAATAATTAAAACCCTAAAAGACTTTTGAGTTGACTGTTGGTTTGATCTTGCCCAATTGGACTTAGAATTTAGGCAACATTCCTTTGCTAATGGACTTGGCCAATGCCAATTTGTTGAAGAACCAAGTGCTTGCATTTTGAAAATCATCTGATACATCATTCAAGAGATCTCCAGTTCATCTGCAACATTGATCATTATTAAACTGTTATGTTAAACCTGTAACTTGTGAAATTCATCTACTACATAGGCTATTTGAAGAATATCATGAAGTGGATAAGCTTGGATGAAGCCATCTTTATTTGATGCCTTTTCTCTTCAAGATTGATATAATTGTGCATTTGTGTGTTACTTGATTCTAAAAGTCCAAGGGAATTCTGGGTTTCTATTGACATACTTATCTATTGGATTGCTCCCATTTGGTCAGATCTTTTCAACTTTAAACTTTCAAATTCTTGTATGTAGGGTAGTCTCTCCATCTCCTCCCCGTTTCTTTAATTTCAAAATCTCTCCCTCCAGTTTCAAAACCTTTTTTGTGTGAACTACTTTTGTTCTAAACTTAGACCACTTTTGCAAAAAGATAGAAACTTTGGCCTTATGCCATTGCATTTTCAAATTTATTTTCTTAAATCAAACTTGAAAATAAATTTAACCATACTTGACTTAAACTTTCAAAAAGCCAAAAAGAACTAACTCATTCAAACCATTTTAGGCCTTTGTGCCTTTCAAACTTAAATTTTGTTAAAACCAACACACTCATTTTGAAATTTATAGCATGAACTACGAGGTTTTGATCCCTCATTTTTATGTTGGTACGTAGGCACAAGACCGAAGGTCTTGTCAAACACAAAAATATAATTAATGAATTCTTTTCTCACCCCCATTCTATTTGTTTGTGAACATCACTTTTTACAAAATACATATGCACACAAAAAGGGCTCCCCAGGAGTACCTAGGACATTTTGGATGCTAACACCTTCCCTCTGTGTAACCAACCCCCTTACCTGTGATCTCTGATTTTTTATTAGTTTTTATTTGAAAACTTCTTACTATTTGGGTTTTTTCGTACTTTTTCCCTTTTCCCTTGGAAACAATAAAAGCGCGGTGGCAACTCTTGTTAATTGATCTCTAGCTTGTCAATAGCTTGATGATCATGAATTTCCCGCTATAGATGCCAACACAAGTGATAAGAAAATCATTAAGGAGTCAGTTTTAACATGATTTTACTGACTATAGTATGCTTTCAAACTAAACCCTACTTCAATTAGGTCTTTTGAGGGTTGTAACATGGCCTGGTTCACGGTTTCAGAAAAAAGGATTTATGGCTCGAAACCTATTCTAATCCACCCGCTCTTCGTGATGTTCTTCAGTCCTACGTTCAACTAGTTCGATACAAGCGCTCTTCTTCTAAAAGGGTTTTGGGAGTGAAAATGAACCCACGAGGTTTTTAGAGTGGCAGTCATGCACATTCTGTTTGGTTTGTAGCGACACGATTTTGTTCTTATTGAGGATTTTGTTATGATTCCTCTTTGTTGATTTATTTTTCGTCTCCCTACTTTTGCTGGATTGACTCTGATTTGTAATCCACAGGGATGCCCTAATTTTTTTCTAAGTCATTTGTTCTCAAGTTTTGACTTAGCGGACTCTTTTTCTTTTGATTTTGATTTTTGGTAACAAATCGTGTGACATTTGTTCGATTGATTAGAAGGGCTGTGACTGCCTCGTGCCTATGTGGGTGAGGGACAACCATTGTGGATTTGTGATTTTCGACCTCTTGTGAGGGATAAGATATGGTTGATCCTCAGATAGGACACTCCTCTTTTGAAGTTTGAACGCCTGGTCAAACTAACTGCCGACTATCCTACCCCGAGTTGAGATTAAGGGTTTTATATTCAGAAAGAAACTCATACTCCTTGGCTCGAAGGGGTTAACTAGGGATTATCTTCCTTATATCTCCGGTGTTTGGGGATTTGAAACAATGTCTTACATCATCAACAAGGTTCTATTCAAAAGCGTACCTGCAGTGATATCGTGTTTTTCAATTTCATCATTCTCCTTTTGACTTTGCTTAACAAAAGTTTGATATCGATGGAAAATATGAGTGGACACGAATGGATTTATTCAAAACAATGCATATTTATTTCAATGTCATTATTATTAAAAAACAAACGAGTTTATTACAAGTGAATGCTACAAATGACAAACAAGAAAAATTACACATGAAAATGATTGAACAAACTAATGATTGCTGAAGTGATCAACCTTATTCCTCCCATAGCTTGGGGTCTTGGTGCTTGCAGAAGCTGATGAAATAGTCATATAGATGGAACTTCTTCAAATCTACCACTGCTTTGACTACAATATTGCAGATGTACTGGCCTGCGCGGGGTTGTTCATGACATTTGGAACAACTGGCACGAACAATATAGATTTAGAGTCAATCAAGTCTTGTACTTTATGCTTGAAGACATTGTAATTCTCGATCGAGTGCCTTGGCGTCCTAAGGTGATACTTACAGCTGACGTTCATGTCAAACCCGGGCGGGAGAGGTACTGGAGGAACCTTATCTTCTCTTAGCTGAACCAAAGAATTCTTGAGCAGATAAGCTAGCAGATGATCATACGGCATGGGAATTGGATCAAACCTTCTAGGAGGCCTCCTTGGTCCCTGTCTACCCTGTTGATAGTAGTTTTGCTGTTGCGAAGCAATAGGTTATTGAGGAGCATAAGGTTGCTGATATTGCCTTGCTGGAGGACCAGTTGGGATAACATATGTCGGTTGTTGATGCGGATTAGGTGCTATTGCTGCCATTGGATAATATGGCATTTGGTAGGATCCAACTTCTCTTTTGGCTATTGTGGCAACATTGATCTCCCCTTCCTTCTTTTTGGGGAATCTGGAATGAGATTTCTTTGCTCCATTGGCCGCAAGTGCTGTGTCTTGTATCTTGCCGATCTTCAGGAAGTTCTCGATTCGCTCACCTGCAATGACCAGGTATAAGAATCCTGAGGTAGCACTTCCAATCATCCTATCAAGGTATGGCCCTTGAAGGGTGTCCATGAACATACCTACAGTTCCTTTTCAAGAAGAAGAGGTTGAACCCTGGCGGCTAAATCCCTCAAATGTTGGGTGTATTCTTTGAATGATTCTTCTGGCTTCTGAGCAAGACTTTGGAGCCGAGTCCGATTAGGAGCCATGTCTGAATTATACTGATACTGCTTTAGGAAGGCTTCAGCAAGTTCCCTCCAAGTTCGTATATGCATGCGCTCAAGCTGCATATACCATTCCGGAGAAGCCCCACTAAGACTGTCCTGGAAAAAGTGCATTAAGAGTTTCTCGTCATCAGAATAAGCAACCATCTTTCTGCAAAAAGCTCGGATGTGAGTCTTCGGGCAGGTGACCCCTTGATATTTTTCAAAGTTTGGAACCTTGAACTTCAGAGGAATTTTCACGCCTTGCACTAGGCACATGTCGGCGGCATCTAAACCAAAAGTATCGGGACCCTCTATTGCCTTTAATTTATCCTCCATCATACAAAATCTTCGTTTGAGGTCAGCAGGAGAAGGACCAAAAGCATCATATACTAAATCAGCCCATGTAGTGAAGAAAGCATCCCGATGATCGTCAATCTCAGGTTGAACTCTCTCATTGATAGGGATGTTGAATGTCGAAGCAACATTTTGATACTCTGGGCCTGTCTCGGGAGGTGGTTGAGTTACGACAGGTGTACCGGCTCCTTCTAGGGGATTAACTGGTATTGTCACAACAGAAGAGTTGGCAGTGGAAGCTCTCAAATTAGCCTGACACATTTCCTCTTTCCCTCTAGCCAAAGCTTGTATGGCTTCAACAAGTTGACCCATATGGGCTTTCATAGTGGTCATATCTTCCCTTATAACAGCTTGTGTTTTCTCCCACTGATCCATGAGAAGCTTTTGATTACTGTGCATGTTGTATGAATGTCGGGAAGTCAGCTTAATTGTAGTAGGTTCTGGACAAAGGCCAAACAACAATGAGTTTTCTGGAACATGTCTGATGAAATACAATTATGAATGAAACCTCTTTTTACGTTCCCAAAGGAATGCATATGCTGAATGATATGATGAAATGGCATGCACCATCATGGATCCAAGGGTTCACAACATCTTGGAAAATTTGATCGCGAAGCTCAGGGTAGGTTGAAGGTTTATTTCCCTGCAAGAAACAACCATGCCCCCTCACAAGGTGAGTACTAAGACTTATGAAGATGCTTAGATTCACGGATCATGAGGCGAAAGTATCATTGTCGCCACTAGATGACTTGTGATTCAACAATACCCTCGGGATGATCTCCTCTAAGTGAGGTTTCCCTCAAATTCGAAATCTAGGGGTTGTCTAAGTTCCTTGGAGTTATGGACTCTCTTTGGGAGAATGGTCGTCAGCGCGAATGTGACTCACGTGCCAGCAAAACTCCAAAAAGAATCTATTCCAAATGGGATATCCATGTCTCGCTCTCAATACAACTACATCCGACAGGTTGACACGAAGTCCCTCCTATCTTATGTATACTCTCTAAGCCTGTGTATTGGGCTTTTCACTCAAGCAATATATCTAATCCCACGACATCATAATATATATATATATATATATATATATATATATATATATATATATATATATATATATATATATATATATATATATATATATATATATATATATATATATATATATATATATATATATATATATATATATATATATATATATATATAACACAAATACATATAACAAGAATGGATAAATAAAGCAAAAGATAACATAAGTAAACATCCAAGGAAAAGGATACAGACAAGCTAGGCTTGACTCGCTTATGGGAACTCCATATTGTCCCCAGCAGAGTCTCCAGCTGAAGTGCCACAAAAAATATAGAGTCGCCATCGGATTTTATTTATTCCAAAGGAAAGGGAAAATAGCAATAAAACCCCAAATGAGAGAAACAGTCTCGCAACCAATAACGGATTCGGAAGCCGGTTATGCAAGGGGAAGGTATTAATTAACACCCCTCACATCCATGGTACTCCATGGGAACCACTTGCTCGTATGAAATGCGTAAGGATTTTTGTTTATTTGTATATTGCTTGCTATCGGGAATGGGATGAAAGAATGAGATGGGAGAGAAAATAAGTTTTAATTTAGTGTGCTCGCCAAGGATTTGGGCTCTCGTGCCTACGTATCCTCATACGTGCAATAGGGAAGTCAGAGCTTCGTAGTTCGGCTCACAAACGGAACATTTTTTTGGTTGTTTTTACTGAACAATATTGACGTTCACGCGCTACTGTTCACTTGCTTGTATACTCTGTCATGGGAGCGGAAAGTATTTGCTTGTTTGCGGTAAAGTGGATACGCTTGGTTCGCACTCTAGCAGTTAAATATTAATTGCTCGCACATGGAGGCTTAAGCTTCGTTCACAGTAGAATGGAAGTAACACGCTCTTATTGAAAGGTTTTTAATAGAGAGCCCTAAGACCAAAAGATAATTTGATTTGTTGGGGTCAATTTTATGTATGGAGGCAAGCATTAGACCATTGGCTAAATACAATCAACAGTCCAATAACTCGGGAGTTGAGAGGACTATGTTATCCTAACCACTCTTTTTCATCCAAAAAATATATTTGAATTGTGAAAAGAGTTTGGCAAGTCTAATCATTGGAACTTAGAGGGCGACAAGTATCTGACCCTTGACTAAGTATAGTCAACAATCAGAGTACTTGGGAATCGAGAGAACAATGAAGTCCTAACTATTCTTTTTCATCCTCATAGCACCTAGATCTAACTTGTTTGAATCATTAGATGTTTTAAGAGGGAAAGTCAAGTGTCGGGTCCTCAGGCTAGGTACGACCGACAACCCAATTACTTGAATATTATGTACAAACACGTACACCCCATGTGGCATTCCAATTTGTTATAAAAATATTTTGAAAAAGGTACTTGACGTTGGATCAAGCATTTGAATTTATTATGAAAAGAGTGAGTGAAGAATGGAGGTGAGAGATAAAATGAGTTTGAGAAGATAATGGAGAAGAGGTGTGAATAGATCATGGAGTGGATGGAGAATATTTGATTTTGTATCAAAAATTCACATTGCAATAATGTGAGTTTTATTTAGAAAAAACAACTTGACGTTGAATCAAGTACCTTTTGTTTCTTTTGAAATGCTTTGTTTATCATTTTGTATTTTATCTTTTTTCGATTACCATGCATGGTGAATTAACTAGAAAGCAATAAATCTAAGTTATTACATGACTATGGGGTGGGGGAACATTTAACCCATAATGGGGGGATGGATGGATCCATACAATACAACATAAAGGAATGAAAAGAAAATACAAGTTACAAACTATTAACTATGTACCATGCCTAAGGCATACAAGTGACATGGTACTTCAAACAATACAAAGCTATTGAATGAAAATAAAATGGTTAGGAGCATGGCTAGTTAGGAATGAACTTGAATCTCTAAGTCACATGTGGACACAAAACAACAAACAGGTTAGCATGAGATTAAGTCAAATGAATGAGAATGATGCAACAATATGTAAGTACATACAATGGTTAGAATCGATTCAAAAGGTAATGGATTAATCAATGAAAAACAATCAAAGATCTATCCTATGATCATGGAAAATGAAATTAGACATACAAAGTATTCATCACCTAAATTGAAATGAAATCTTCAATTTACAATATGATCATAAACCAACTAAATCAATTAAATGGACAATTAAAGTGAACATTAATGCTAAAGGTTAAATCTACCTAAACATGAATTAGGATCCCAATGAATCAAATGGGAAATTAACAATCTAATATCAAGAATTGAATTCTAATCTACATGATCATACAAATCACGATATAAAAGTCCAATAGAATGGAAATTTAATCTAAAGAAAATTCAACGATAAAATCAACACTTAAGCGCATTATTCAATCAAGAATCATATCAACAACATGAATGAACCAAAATCCTAATGGCAAGATATACTAATTGTGGCATGATGAAACTACAATTAGATTAATTTCTAAAAATCAATCGAAATATCAAATCAACACGATTAAACCTAAATCAACTTCTAAATACCTATTCGACTCTAAATCAACCAAACATCCATAACGACAATCCTACTTAATCATATGGACCACATTAATCCCTAATTAACGAAAATCAAGAAAAATCCTAATTTGAACCCTAATGAAGAAAAATCAGTAGCAATGACTTAATCCAAAAATTTAATGAAGTTAAAATAAATTAACAAGGATTAAAGAAATATCAATGGGATTAGCAAGAACAAAAAACGTTAATGGGCCAAGGGGTATTGGAGAAAGGAGAGGGGTGACTGGGACAAATTACTTGAGCCAAAAGCCCAGGTTTTAACCAAGGATCCAAGGAAAGGATCCAAAACCCACGAGACTGAAATCCGGTCCCTCATGTCCATGACCTAATCCCCAAAATGTGACGCCGAAAATGTCTCTCAACTCATACACGCCACAGTGAAAATTCGAAAAACATCCCGAATTGAATTGCAAACTCGTCTTAGCTCCAAACGGTAAATGAAAGTTCGAGTCAAAATTTAAACCTGAGCTCAACCTTACGGCGCCGGCAAGTCTCCCTCAGTGGCCACACGAGCAACGTGAATCACTCGAGGAACTCGATTCGTCCTCCGCGTGAGAATCCCTTGAATGAGCGCCCGACTCAAAAGTCCGATGCGGAGGATTAGGAGATGTGTTCGTTGATCCTCTCCTTCGTTTTTCGTACGCTTATGTTCATGGCTGATTCTTCCGTTGGTGTTGTAGTGGTGTGTGGACGGTCTTTATCACGTTGAGCTGAAAAGGGAGTATGACCTTTAATGCGCGACGCCTCCGGTAGTGAATCAAGACGTGAAGGTATCGAAAATCCTTTTGACGCATTGTTCTTCCTTTTTTCGATTTTTCTTCATCCTCTTGTTCTCTATCTTCTCTGGGTCTTTTGGTTGAAAGGTTGAGGGCGATTCAGAACTCAATTTGGGAGAGTGGGGTCTGTGATGCTGATTGTTAAGAGGTTCTATCGAAGAAAGTTGAAGATGGTTCTAGAGGTTGGTTAGCATTCTGTTAGGGATTGGTTTAAGAGTCGGTTAGAAGTTGGTTGAAGAAGAGACTTTTGTTCAGTTAAAGTTCTGTTGGAAGAGTGGTTAGAATTGTTGTTCAGAATCTAAGTTGATAAGTATCATGGCAGTTAGAATAAGCTTTTGAGAATTGGTTATTGAAGTGAAGGTTATAAAATTCTGTTTTTGAAGGTTGAGTATGTTGAGCTTGTTATTCAGCTTGGATTCAGTTCGGTTTTTTCGGTGAGTTATATTGGCCTTTTGTTTTTCCTGCTTTTCATTTGGATACTTCCTGTTCATGTTACGTTTTTACTGCATTTCGATGTTGCATTTTCCGCAGCTGGCATCGCCATTTCATGCTTGCATCGGCTTTAGATTGCAATGCCTTTTACTTTGGTCGTTTTCATGATTTTGTGCCGTTACCGTTTGGTTTTCTTCTTCTGTTTCAACCGTGTTTTGTATTGCAGCAGCGTGGCTTTTCCGTTTTGGCTTGTAGTTGTACGTTACAGCTCCTGTGTTGCAGCTTGTTTTCATCTTCAATATGCTTTCTTTTTGCTTAGTGTAAATTGTTATGTACATGGTGAATCTATATGCATTATTGGATATTGTTGGATAGTGAATTGGATATTGATTTTGGAAATTGTAAAATGGATTTTTTTGGTTTATTAAATGGATAATTGGATGAATAATTGGACTATGGATTTGGGATTAAAATGAATATAGATTTATGGAATGAGCCTAAGTAACAAAAAATGGATGGACTCCCAAAAAATAATTAAATAAATGGCTCAATAAAGGAATTGGCCCATAAAGAAAAAGATTTTTAAAAACCGAATTGAAATCTAAAATCAGTATGCATTATCCCAAACCGACTTAAAAAAATACAAAAATGACTTCTAAAAATTAATTCGGCAAATGATGATATCCAACATTAATTTGAATTTCAAAAAATTAACTTTAATCTCCAAAAT
The DNA here is from genome assembly GCF_024323335.1 of Lathyrus oleraceus. Lineage (NCBI taxonomy): Eukaryota > Viridiplantae > Streptophyta > Magnoliopsida > Fabales > Fabaceae > Lathyrus > Lathyrus oleraceus. The sequence goes on along the minus strand of NC_066583.1, from coordinate 429,014,115 downwards.
CACCCTTGAATTGAAATTAATGTGGACTTCAAAACTCGATTTGAACTTCTCGAGTTAACATGGAGTTAGAATCAATTTGAAATTGAAATCAACTTGGAAAAAGATTATGACCCAATGATGGATGAAATGAACGGATGAATGTATCAATGCACCAAGAAATCTGGAATCAGGAATTAAATGGCCGATTTAGAAATGAATATGGATTCAATGGTTGATTTAGAAATGAATATGGATTCAAGGACAAAATGAGGTATACAATCACCTGGCCACCTGATTAACATGATATGTGCCAAACCCTGATGGTTAAGGCATGATCATGCTTGATCAAATGTCTTAAAAACAAGTAATTTACCATGCAAATGAGTCCACCAATGTCATAAATCAAGAGGTTAGGGTTTGATTGAGTAAATTGCCTCAAGTTACTGACGAACCTTGGTATCCACCAGGTACCAGTACAAGCCATGAATTCAATTCACGTGTCTCCTTGTGTCAAACCATGCTTATTCAAATCAAATGAATGGATGAAGATGATATACAAATGTTTGGGTTTAGTGACCTATATGATTATGTGAAGGGTAAGGCGAATTTTGGGGTATGACAATAGGTTAATGTAGATTCAAAACTGGTGATTGATTGAAACCCTAATTTAATACAAATGGTTGATTGAGGTCATTGGTTGACTTTTTGGTCAACTAGTTGAATAAAGTCAATCATCTGTTTCCAAATCCATATGGTCCCGACTTTGGTAATCTTGGTGCTTTAATTTTCTATTTTTTATATTTGATTCTAATTGATTTCAGATTAATTCTAATTTCAAATCAAGTGTGGAATTCCAATTAAATTTTTAGTTGATTTTTAAATTGATTTAAAAATGATTCAATTTTAAAATAGTTAATTTTTGATTTTTTTCAAAGTGATTTAATTGATTCTTATTTTAAAGCAATTTGAAATTGATTTTAATTAATTTTAATTGGATTTTTGATTAAAGTTAATTGATTTTCATTTTAACTTACTTTTTATCTTCAACTTGATTTTATTTGATTTTTAATTTTCAGTTATTTTTAATTTTCAGTTGATTAATTTCAAAATAAGTCTAATTTCAAACTCCAATATAATATTAATTAATTTTTAAACTAATGTCAATTTCAAAATGATTCAAACTCCAATTGATTTTAATTTTCAAATGAATGTTAGACTCCTTAAATTGATACCAAGTTAATGCCGATTTCAATTTATTGAACTTTAATATCAAATTAATTTTAACTTTAAATAAAATAGGTTTTAATTAATTAATTATTTTAATTGCCTTTTGATTTTAAATTGATATTTAGATTAAGTTTGGATCATTTTTAAATTCCATATTCATTTAAACCACTCAAAATCCATATCTATTCAAACTTCCATTCAAAGTTTCATTTAATTCAAAATCTCATAACTATTCATTAATCCACATTTTTCACAATTAATACATGACTATCACATACCCAACACATTCCAATATCACTCCAATTCCACACAGTCCATGACAGTTCTTACTAACTTTTTTCTTGTTACCAACTAATTGGCTAATTGACATTCATTTACTCAATAGCCACCTTTTCATTATTGTAACTACTTCTAAACGAGTAGCTAGCATTAACATGTCAAGGTCATGGTTTAACATTCATCCATGGCAGTAAATTCATCATCACTAACTGCTAAGCAAATTCCAGCATCATTTCAAATGCATTCAACAAACCAAAGGATCAAAACTAATGCATTTTATCTATTTGATATAAAATAAGATATGAGATAGAATCAAATTAAGATAAAAAGAAAGAAGCATTTTAACCATTACACCATTACATATATCACTTGATTGTTCACTACATTAAATGGGCAAAGCGCTACTTTCCGTCAAGAAATTTTGGGGCAGTGATGAAAACATCGGATGTTGCCAATTCAGAAATAGGGCACTGATCCAGCAACAAGGACGACAACCAATCGCGACTTAGAAGCACGTCCTGCAAAATAAAACCAAAGCAAATTTCATTTGGATTTTTCTAACTGTTTTTAATTAATAGAATAACCAAAATTTATTTTCAACATAATTTAAGTTTGAATTATACTAACATTTCTAACAGAACTACAACTAACAGAACCAACAAAATTGCAAAACTAACCGAAACTTACATTTACAACTGATTCTGCATTTCATGTGAATTTAGATAAAATTCCTAACCAACTTGGAAGTGTATAAATACATGTTTCCATCATTATGTTCACAGTTTTTTCAGATTCTCCTTCAATCTTCTTCTTCAGCTCTTTTAATCCCACATTCGCCTTCTTCTTCAATCGAAAATTTTCCATATTTTGCAATCGAACGTCTCCATCCATGAGCCTTCGCTCTTCAATTCTGCATCAGAATTCTACAACCGAAAATCCGCCGCAACCAAGATTCTTCAACTGAACCTTCAATCTTCTTCCTCATCATCCTACAATAATTTCTCTTCTCCATCACTCTGCAGCTTCTCCTTCATCGATCTGCAACAATTTCGATCCCTCAATCCACAGCACAACTACAACAACAATACACCAGAACAGAAGCACACGCGAAACAGAAGTGTATCAGAACAGAGGTGAAATCGAAGAAGAAGGATAAACGAAACAGAAGTGTATCAGAATGGAAGTGTATCAGAACGGAAGTGTATCAGAAGAAGAAGAGTCACGAAGAATTGATACTTGTTTTACCAGTGAGTCATTCGTTCTTGCTTCAATTCGCATTGTCGCGTTCTGTTTCCTCTTTCTATTTGCGCACGTAGCAGATTGAGTCGAGCTCACGAATATTCGAATCGTGATGGATGATGAATGATAAGCGAAAAACAAATGCGGAGGACAAGAGCAAAGATTGAATGCGAATCAAATGCCATTGATGGACGAGGGTGATTCGCAGATGCGACATCGAATGCGATGCGAAGATACGCGATAGTGGAGTCGTGAAAACATGACGCCAGCGTACACCGTAACGACGCGCGTTGCTGCGAAGAAAGAGCGATGGAGCCTGCCGCCAAAAAATGATGATGGACGAAGCCAAGAGGGACAATTTCCTCATGATTCTTCGAGCAAAAGAACGCATATGGTGAAGCAGAATTGGAATGTGCATAATGTCGCAACGAGAATCGGAGACCAAGCTATTGGATTAACTTGACTCGCAAAACATTGATATCACCACCGAACTTTTATTTTTTCAAGGGAAGGGGAAAAGATTCAAAATAAATCAAAAATAAACTTGCATAGCAAATAGTAAAACTAGGAGCAAAACAAGTAGAGATCGAAGATACGGGAGTTGGTTATGCAAAGGGAAAATATTATCACCCTAAACATCTATAGTACTCTACAAGAACCTTTTGATTTTATCTATGTTTTTAAGAGTTGTTTGCATTTTTTATGGGATAATAAAAGGGGTAAAAAAATGTTTTGGAAAGTGTTACTTGACTAAAGGTAAATCAAAGTTTGAGTTGAGATGCTTCATGCGTACTAAAGTATTTGAAAGTGTAATTGAAAAATCCATTAACTAAAAGTAAGTCAAGGTTTGTATTTGAAATGGCTTATTAGTACTAAAGCATTTTCAAGTGTAGTTGAAAGTCCATTGACTAAAGGTAAGTCAAGGTTTGAATGGGTGTTTTAGTTTGAAAAAGGGGTAGGGTTAATGCATGAATGGACAAATAAAGTCAACAAACAAACAAACATTATATTACTAAGAAGTTAACATAAGATCCTTTCCCTTGGATTTAGGTACATAAAGATACATAAATTGGTAAGCCATGAACAAGCTGTTTACATGTTTTTGAAGTATGATGATCATAAATAAGACATGACAAAGGTTTACATAACACCACAAGAGATAGCACATGAACAAGTATGAGATACATATTCAATCATCATGGGAGTTTATAAAGGAAATACTTGAGTGAAGTGATAAACAATTACAAGATATGGATATAACATCACAAATTGGGATAGAATTTACAAGACATGATTTAAACAAGTGTACATTACTCAGCACAAGGGTATCAAACCACATAAGACAAGTATCATAATCAAGATATTGGTTGTCAAGTCAAGTTGTGACAAGAGAAGGATATTAAAACATGAATCATATGAACATGGTATTGACAAAGTAAAATCCTAAGTGGATCACTATGCATACAAGTTAAACAAGAGGCAATAGCATGTTGGGGACAAGTTTACCTAAACCATAATCATGGCATGAATAAGAAACAAGCAAGTGAAAACTCTAATCATCTCCTAACCATTCATTCAAACTTGTTTTCAAGGTGAATCAATTGATACATTGTATGAAGATAATCAAGTTCAAACATGAAAAGGTTAATAATCAACACTTGAAAGAGTGTTCTATGATCATACAAACATTTAACAACAAGAAAAAACAAGAGATGAACCAAATGAGTTAATTAGGATCCTTAAAAAACACTTTAAAAGAACATGTTTTCCATCCAATCAAAAGTGGTGAAATAAATAATATGTTTTGGGATTTTTTGGTGTCATCATAAAATAGACATTCTCATGAACACATGGCAAAAAGAATGGGTCAAAAATGTTAAGGGATCATGAAGTTATGGATATTTGAGGTTATAAAGAAAAATGAATATTTAACAAGTGAGAAAAAATAAACATTACACTGGACAGGTTCCATGTACTGTTTGGAAAAATAAAAACTAAAGCCTGAGGCGAGGGGGATTTGAACCCCAAATCTTTTGGTTATAAGTGACTTTGGACGCACGCTTCTAAAACTGGGATGACTATACATCTGTTAATTAAAATGCAAACAATTGTATATATTATATAAACACGTTTCCTTTGACTTTTTCAATGCCAACTCAGCATCATCTTCAACCTCTCTCTTTCATTTTCGTTTTTTTTCTTCCATTATTTTTCCAATCTTCCATCAATTATATCTCTCTCATTTCTCAACCATTTTTCATGAAGTAAAGATCAAAATTGCTTAGAAAAATGTAAGGAACACAATGGTATGATAGGTTTTAGCTAATACTCAAAGATGGAGATGCACGAAGGAAAAAACCAGAACTAAAACTTTAGGTTTCATGCAACTTAAATTCACATAAACAAAAATATAAATGACATGCAAGCTAATGATCCTTCTTAACACAATAAATGCTACATATTTGCTTCAGAAATCAAAATGAAATGACGTATGCATGATGAGTTTCAAAGTGCAAGAATATACCTATTGGAACAAGGTCCAATGCCTCCTCATCACTACTTTCAGCTAATGTTTGATGTTTCTCCTAATGATTATAAGTTCCTATAAGATGATTGGAACCTTTGATTTGCAGTATGCACGAGCCAAATGAGAGAATGAGGTTAAGGTTGAAAAGCTCTCAAGAATGAAGTTTTTATTGGAAAGCTTGGTGTGTGGATAGATGAGGCTTTTTCCTTTATTTATAGGTGTCCTCGAGGGTTCAAGAAGTCTCAAATATCATAAAATAATTGTGGCTTGTACTGCTTTGCTTGCTTGGTTGGTTCTTGCACAAAACACCAAGTGGGAAGCATGGCAAAAACATGGGGGGCATGAAGTGTTTTATTGAGATTTGTCTGAAGTGTAGGAGTTGACTTGAGGTTTATAGTTGATATGACTCAGAACCAAATCCATTTGGGAGCTCAATGGTAATTAATGTTGGGTTAAAACCACTTTACACAAATGGAAATGTAACCTTTATGCCAAAAATGGAATGATTCATTGTGTAATGGCTTGGTTGCTTGGATAATAGCTCAAAAGTGTGTGTGATCTTTTGATTATAGTGATATTTAGAAGCAATAAGTACATGTACTTGTGGATTTGTTTGGATTTGTAATGTACTTTCACTTGAAATTTGATCTATGAATCATTCCATGAGGTTGTCTTCCCAAATTCGATTCTCTTAGCTCAAGCATGAGAATTTCTCGATCTTGGACATTTTGGAAAGATGGAATCATGATCTACAACTTTTATGTTTATCAATTTGTTTAAATCAGTTGGGATCTTGGTGAAATATTGGCATAAAGTTGGTCACTTGACTAGGTCATCATGCTGAAAATTTCACTAAGTGTTTTACCACTTGACAAACAAATGAATCATCCACTTCATGGCC